>NC_090649.1:110200341-110562841 GCF_040937935.1 Hyperolius riggenbachi
TTGATGGTTGGATTGTTTAATATTCAATATTTTTAGATAGTTTTTTTTGTTTTTCTTTCTCTGCCATACTGTTGATGTGGTATTTTACATAAGTGTTTTGATGTTGCATTTTACTTCATAAGTGTCATTTATATCGCATAAACAGTACATTTTACTTCAGTTTAAAGGGACTCCGAGCAGTAACTAAAATAAAAATCTGAGCTTACCTGGGGCTTTCTCCAGCCCACCGTAGGTCGGGAGGTCCCTCGGCGTCCTTCTGGCTCTTCTCCCAGGCCCTGCTCAGAAATAGCTCCCGGCGGCTCCCGGCGACACTGGCCCCGAGTGTCGGGCTCCTTCTTCCTGAAAGATGACAGTCGTCACCACGCCAGCCACCTTGCGTCATCACGGTGGCTGGCATGACAGCACTGCGCATGCGCAGTTTAATCGCGCATGAGCAGTACTGTCATGCCGGCCACCGTGATGACGCGAGGAGGCCAGCGTGGTGACGACTGACATCATATTCAAGTTAGTATTCAGTTGAGTACTTTTGCTTTATGAAGTCTTTCATATACAGTGTTTAATCTTCTACTATTGCTTCAACTATATGAATTGTATCATTATTTATTGTATGCTGGAAACTCAATAAAAACAAGAAATAGAAAAAAAAGCAAACTGAGAGATAACTGAAACGTCACTAATAAGTCCTTTATTGTTGAAATGTTTTAAAGCAGCAGGGACAGCCCTACTATCTAAAAAACACACACACATATATAGGTAGATAAATACTTATTCTACTTACATATGTATTGTACTGTCCACATTTTGATTTCAGTCAATTTTATATAGTAAATAAAGAGAAAACTGCTCCAGGCATTTTCAATCTTTACTGCCTCTGATTGAACCCAATCCTGATGTAATTTCCTCCCTTACTTTTTTTTCCCTACCTGAAATGGTGTATGCATTGCCAGATCTCCTCCCCACTGAGCTCTGTACGAAAACTGCACTTTCATATCTACCTTGCTTTGTAAACACATGTGAGCTCAGCATAGATTGTATTTCAGCAGCTTCTGCAGAGGGGTGAGGTGTGTTTTCCCTTTTCAGCCTCCTGTCACACTAAACTGCCCTCAATGAGGAGCAGAGATGTGGGAGGGGAGATAACAAGCTTCCCTCTCCCCAGCAATGTACCAGAATAGAGCCAGGCTGACTGAGATAAGATTCATTACAGTAGACACATTTCTGAGTATATTGGAATGTTTGCAATGCAGACTGCATGTAGATTACATAATAAACATAGAGCAGTGGGTAAATGGAATTTGGATTTTATGGCTGACAATCCTGCTTTAAAGTGAACCTAATCAGAATGTTCATGTGGGAATTTTATACAAGTGCAGAGTTCCTTCTTTAACATTGTGTTCTGCCACTTTACTGGATGAAAATCTTCAGACAGTACCACACACATCATACTCTGATAGTTGCTTCTCTGCAGAGCCGGCCCGAGGCAGAGGCGAGAGAGGCGCAAGCCTCAGGGCGCAGTTTAGGAGGGGGCACACAACTCACTCAGCTATCATTCCCCTATTGTATTTGAAGCAGAGAGAAATAAGAAAAGGGGATACATGGCAGTAACTGCAAGCCAGATAACTAGAGGTTAAGGTGTTGGGGGGCTGGGGCGGGGGGGGGGGGGGATGGAGGGGCGCACTTTGGTGTCTCAGCCTTGGGTGCTGGAGGACCTTGTCCCGGCTCTGTTTCTCTGTGGTGATGGTGAAAGAGTCTGGCCCCTCTCAGTTTGCTACAGTGCTTTAATAATCTGTGTAGGCACATTGAAAATAAATGTTCCTTGAAAATGTAAAAAAGCTGGCATTATCCTTTACAATTCTCCTCTGAATCCTTGCCATGCTGTCAGAATTTATGGCAATGTTTTAACCTCTGGGGCATCCAGCCTGCATTAGCAGTTTGTAATGTGTGCCACAGCTAATTCTAAATGACTCTGTAAAGCCATCTATAAAACACATTTACAGTTTATTTTCCTACTTCGTGTTTCTCCGAAAAGAAATACAACCAAAAGCTTTAATGCAATATAATCACGCTGAGAGGATTTCTGCAGATCAGCCTTTGTTAGAATAGGCTGCCCTTGTTGTGGGATTTGACGGAGGTTTGAAATGATGTCATCACCTTTAGAGAGAACTTTAATACCTCCTCCTGCTTCTCTCAATCAACTCTAAAAAACGGAATGGAAAATGTTTAGGCAGTATAATCCTCAGGGAAATAATGGAAAAAGGAAAACAGGCAAGATAAGTAATGGTGAAGGCTTAAAGCAGAGCCTCCCAGCCAGTGGTTGGGCAACCTCTAGGGGTGCTTCTGCTGTTTAAAAATACATTCAGATTTTTTGGGGGGGCTACAGCTTCAGGAAATAATGGGTGGGGTTCATAAATCAAATGTGAAAACTGTTAATCGTTCATAATTCATAAGAGGCCTAATTTACCAGGGTAAAAGATTCCAAATTGTAAAATTTTAGATTAGTATGTTACCATGGATGCAATTGCAGGTTAGGTTGCCTGGGCAGTACTGACGTTAAGGGCCTTTTTCCACTACATGCAGATTGGACACAGTTTGGATGCAGAATGGATGCAGAAAAACTGACTCCAATGAATGCCTATGGGAAAATCTGCATCAGAAAACTCACGTTTAGTGGAAACAGGCCCATAGACATTCATTGGAATCAGTGTTTCTGCATCCATTCTGCATCCAATCTGTGTGTAGTGGAAACAGGCCCTAAGTGCAGAGAACCAATGAAGCCTTTAGATATCAGAAATTGCAGTCAGTGCTATTGAAATAAATAGGAAAAAGTGCTAATGCAATGAATAGGGAACAGTTCTATTGAATTGAATAGGGAAAAGTACTATCATAATGAATAGGGAAGAGTTCTATTGCTCTGTTGAAATGAATAGGGAAAAGTGCTACTGCAATGAATAGGGAAAAGTGCTACTGCAATGAATAGGGAAAAGTGCATACATGTTTTGATCTTCACTGCTGAGCATCACACTACCTTGGTTGCAGGAGATCTATTATTTGACAGACAAATGCCATGCAGCCATGCAGTGCAAAGACAGGTACAAACTGTAAATGAAATAAAATAAAAAAAACAGCATAGCCACATCCCAGACTTATTCATCTGTCAACCATGTAGGATAGGTAGGCAGAGGGCAAAACCCATGGATCTCCACCCCCTGACTAATACTAACCCACAGGGCCTTGGTGAGGCAGAGATAAGAGAGGCTCCAGCCTCAGGGCGCAGTGTAGGAGGGGGCGCCCAACTCACTCAATTATCATTTCCCTATTGTGTTTGAAGCGAAGAGAAATAAGAAAAGGGGACACATGGCAGTGACTGCAAGCCAGATAACTGGAGATTAAGGTGTTGGGGGCCCTGGGGTGCCTCTTATTCTAATAGCAATCAGTGTGGGACGGCTGGGGTGGGAGGGATGGGGGGGGGGGGGCGCACTTTGGTGTCTCAGCCTTGGGTGCTGGAGGATCTTGTCCTGGCTCTGCCAACCCATATAGTTTCTAAAAGTGGGGAGAGGAGGCTTTGCAAAATATTCTCCTCCTTGCAAAATCTTCCCCTCACCTCAATAATGGGGAAAAGTTCAACACATGTGTGATACAGTGGTTAGATTTTTTAGGTGTTACAATCAATCAGAACAATGGATAGTAATTCTCATGTTGAAAAGATCTTGTAACGGTGTGTAGCAGCTAGGATCTGAGTACTGGTGATCTGCAGTATCACCAATAATGCAGATACTATATCTGATTATTATGTGATCTACAGAATCACCAATAATACAGATATAGAGTAGAACGATAGGCTACCAACTTTAATAGTGTGTGTGTGGAGTGATTGGTGCACACAGTAGTACTCTGAAGATTCCCACACTAAACTCCCAGGCAGGAGAGATCAGCTGAGGACTTCAGGAGTAACCTCACCAGTGGCAATCGGCCCACTGGTGAGTAGAAGCATCAGACAGAAATAGGTCGGCAACACACAGGCAGATAGGTACAAAATCGGTAAGCAGAAATCAGAGTGAGGGGCAGGCGGATAATCGGCAACAGAATCAGATGGCTAGAGTACAGAATCAGAAAGCAGGCTCAGAGTCAGAGGTCAGGCAAGGTTCGGCAACGGTATCAGATAGGCGTAGGTACAGAATCAGAGAGTGAGAGAATAGTCAGGAACGAGCAAGGTCAAACAGGTTAATAATGCAATACAATCAATATCATGGTCTAGGTGTGAAGTCCTTGGCATCAACACCTGGGATCTAGTCTATGGTCTAAGCGCTAACACACAGGTATTCATGACAACAGACAGCGAGCCTCTGACAGCTCGCTGTCTTTATGCCGACAGGGGAGCCCTGAGTCACGCCCCCGCCAGCCGGCCAATCAGGGGCGAGGAGCGCTCCCTGAGATGTCAGCTGAACTGCTGGTCAGCTGACTCGCCTCCTAGAAGCGTAAATACGGTGACGTGCGGGGAAACCGAGAGAGCGGCGGGGCCGGAAGAAACAGCGTCCCCGCTGCTCGTTACAGATCAATAATAATTGTATGGTGTGTGGACACCTTTAGGGATTCTGTAACAGTGTGTGCAACAAGAAAACACTCCATGAAATGAGTTGTGTCTATCATGATTCCCATTGAACCAAATAAAATAGTCACTCCCCTCTGCTTTACACACTTTTCTCTAAAAAAATACCAATGTGCTTCTCAGACATCTATGCCCTTATTCAATAAACATTTTTCCTGAGTTTTCTCTTAGGAGATGTTTTCACACCTTATTAATACAACTTCTTTTAAGCCCACAACAAGCAATAAATAACTCAAAATAATTTTGATTTTATTTCTCTACCTACCTTTTAGCACCTTTTCATTTGCCAGGTGCTGAAAAATTATTTTAAAGATAAGTTGAAAAATTATCTCCCAGGAGAAATGTTATTTGAAAAAGGGCCTTCATGACCTTCCATGTCATCATGTTGCATTTGGTTGCTGTTATTGTTCTCCAGAGACCAGAATTCTATCCATCAACTTCATCTTTGGATTTGGGACCTACTGAATACTTTCCCGTGTTTAGCTGGACAGCCGTAGAACAGAAGAGAAGCACATTCAAAAATATCGTTGAATTTCCACCAGTTCTTCTAGCAATGGTAAACGATGGCAGGTTTGCAGTCTGAGGCTCATTAAGGCTGTTCTGACATTTCTGAATCTAACCCCTTATCTGCATCGGGTTTGTTGGAAAGAGATAATAGGCTAAGCAACGTGAAACATTGCACCTGTCCAATGCACATAATTGTCATCGTTATAATCTAATTTCACAGTCTGTATCTTTCCTGCTCTGGCGGCCATTCAGATTTCCCTGGTCATTTATAATTAAGAGGGAAATCTTGCAAATCGACTCCGGGCTTCACTTATAGGACATTCCTAACAATTCTACGGAAATGTGGTTACTAGACAACGGAACACATGACCTTGCGCCTAAAGATCTCTTATTAAATAAAGAACCACTGCGTCACATGGCATTGTCTGCATACATCCAGTCCTTCGGCTTATTACACTCTACTAATAAACCTATTTCCCATTGCCGGGGCAACTAAAAGCTTCTGAGGATGATTCACCATGTTGAACAAAGTAGAGGAATTGATATCCCAAGAAAATGACTCACAGTTTCCTGTCCTCTCTATTTTCTCTCTTAATATGATGCAAGATAAACCACATATCTGCCAAATGTACTGGAAGGGGGAAATATACTGGAGGCGTCCAATCAAACTCCAGTGGCTATTTTTTTTTAGTACAGCTTAAAAGAGAAAGGAGACTTCTGATTAGCTGACATGGGTAAAAGGTATTGTATTTTTCTTGCCTTCTGCATTGAAAAATACCTGAAAAACCTAAGAACTGATAAAAAAAATATATCCCCATGACCTGAAGGGAAAAAAGTGACCAATTCAGGTACTTACCTAGGGAGAGGGAAACCTCTGGATCATCTAGGTGCTTCCCCATCACCCTCATCCTCTCCGCCCCAACGCGGAGTCTCCTATAAGCCCAACAACAAGCCCTTAGGTGAAGAATTTGGATATTTACCTTGGGAGATCCTCCAGAGGCTTCTCCTGTTCCCTCTCTGTCCCTCCATTCCTGAGCTGGGACCCCCGAAGTTCCACGGACCTCACTCACACTGTGCAAGCACACACAGCTTGGGCCTGGTCACTAGTACAGAGCTGAAAGTGATTGGTGTTTTCTGCCGACCTCGACCGGGAGCTCTGTGCTACACGCAGTGTGGCAAAAGTTCCTGACACTCAAGGATTATCAGTTGATGGGAGCATTTAAAGAGACACTGAAGCGAAAAAAAAAAAAGAAAATATTCTCATACTTTTATTTTCAGGTATATAGTTTTTTTTCTAACATTGCATCATTCTATAATATGTGCAGATTACACAACACTCAGCATTCAAAATGAGTCTTTCAGAGCAGTCTGTGAAGTAATGACCTCTCCTCTAGCAGAGAAAAAGTAAACAGTTCACTTACAGTTGAGATAATAAAAGTCAGATAACAGCCCTCTCCAAGACTTAAGGTGGCCATACACTGGCCCGATTCGCCGCCGTTTCGACAGCAGATTCGATCACTGGGATCGAATCTGCTGCCAATCGTTCGCGCTACACGCCGAATTTCGATCCTTTTTGTCCGATCCCGTCGATCGCTCCGTGCGGAAAATTAACGTCGATCGCCCGCGGGTAGGGAGCGCGTCGCTAGCGCCGTTCGAGTACCCGACGACCGACGCAATAGAGCCGCATACATTACCTGCTCCGCCGGCACGTCTACGCCCGGTCACCGCTGCTCCGTGTCCGCGCTGGTCTCCGGCATGCTTCAGTTCCTCCGGCCCGGCAGGAAGTTTAAACAGTAGAGGGCGCTCTACTGTTTAAACTTCCTGCCGGGCAGGAAGAGGTAAAGCATGCCGGGGCCGGAGACCAGAGTGGAGACGGAGCAGCGGTGACCTGGGGACTGGAGTCGCGCCGGCGGAGCAGGTAATGTATGGGGGGGGGGGGGGGAGCGGCGGCAGCACCACCACCACCACCACAACAGATTGTGAACGGTTTCAGGCTGAAATCGGTTCACAATCTGTTTGCAGTAAAGGTAGCCATACGATCCCTCTCTGATCAGATTCGATCAGATAGGGATCTGTCAGTTGGTCGAATCTGATGGCAAATCGACCAGTGTATGGCTACCTTTAGTCGGAGAGTTAATGGCTTGTTTGCATAGAGATAACAACTGGAGTTTCTTAACTCTTTCTGTACTGGAAACAATTAGACTGATGTATCTGATCTTAATGTTTTATTTCTTAGCTGTACTACACATACAAATCATAATATCATAATTTTTTTTTAGCTTCAGTGTCTCTTTAAGTCAGCTGTTTCAGGCAGCTCAACTTGCAAGATAGGATGTAGCTCACTTTGAAAAAGCACACAGAGACAAAGGAAGCCCAAATGGTGTAGTATTGTTGCTTAATTGGTAAGTATGAAGATGGGAAGGAATACTCACAAAATTAGGTTGGTTTGTGCGCAACCAATTGTACTGGCATAGGGAGAAAATCCCACTTGGATACACCAGGTTCTCTCTTGGTCTTGGCTACACTCTTGTTGAAAAATGGTTGGGGTTACTAGCACCATGAATAAAGTTGGACCCCTTAAGGCCCATACACACGTCGGACTTTTGCGAACGACGGGTCGATTGAACGTCCCGTCGTTCAGTCGTCCGCACGCCAAATCGGGCGTGTGTACAGACTGTTGTTCGGGTGATAAGACTGATTTTGAGACCAGTCTCATCACCCGAACGACAGTCTGTACACACACCCGATTTCGTGTGCGGACGACTGAACGACGGGACGTTCAAACGACCCGTCGTTCGCAAAAGTCCAACGTGTGTGGGCCTTAACCCTCCTACAAAGGGGGAAGGGGTGCCCAGGAGTAGGCAAAGCATTTTATAACCAATTTAAACCAGAAGATAGCAGGTGGCTTACCTCAAGGTTGACACAATCCAATTATCTGAAAAAAAAATACCCATCAATAGCACTATGATGACGCATTTTGCAGGTCCGCTTCCTCAGGCCAATATTGAGTATGAGTGAACTTGCAATGGATTATAAGGCGCTGGCATTGCTTGTAAACATTAATGCGCATTACACAAACTGCCTAACACGCGTTACACAAATACCATAAAGCGCATTACAAACAAAAGGTATATGTTGCTTGTATAGCCACATACTGTAAGTCAGCCTGTAATGCATTTTACACTTACAACTTATACGTTGTGTATGTAATGCATGTTACCCTTTTTCAAAACTGCGCTGTGAATGGATTAGTGATTACCGCATACTCCCTAATTATGTTGTTTTGGGGGTATATGCTGTTTAATCACGTTATCAGGGTGGATTTGCTGCCTAATTGTGTTGTTTGGGTGATATGCATACTTAATTATGATTTAAAATCTACAATTGATTGTTATGGAAAATAGTATATGTGATGCCTTCGGTATGTCATATTGAATATGTCATATCAGAATCACTTCTTTTTGCAAAGTTCAACAGGAGTTGTCAGTTGTCCCTGCCAGGAACTACATGGGAGATTGCCTGATTCTTATCCGAGTTGTACACACCCAGGTGCTTGCACCAGGAACAGCTGACCTTACTGTAACCCAAGAATTAATCATTTCCATATTTACTTTATATTTCATGGGTTAGGACGCTACTAGGGTGTCCAAATTTGCAGAGGTTGTTGGGCTCAGCCTGACACCTATTCGAGGAAGTTTCCAGACAAACTGGACCTTCCAAACCTGAAATAATACAGGTTTGAAGTAATAATACTCATGTAATAGCATGTAGCAAAACTCATGTCTCATATATGCAGACTCGTGTTGCCCTGCTGAATGCAGGTGTGCAGTCCATTTGGTGATAGAACTCACATGCATGGAAACAATCATGTTCTGCCAGATTTCTTCTCTTCTGCGAGAGGGTTGGACTTTCTACTCCTTCAGGTAGGGCCTCAGCTCTTATGTAATGTCAGCCCCTCTCTTCAGGACGAGATCTTTAAGGTCTCTTTCACAAGTGAGGTGTTGTGTGTGATGCAACGTTAAGGTCGCATAACATGCCCCTAATGCAACGCGTTGAAAGACTGTAACTTGGACGTTATAGTTCATTCTTTAGCCTTGTGTTTGGTGCGCCGTTTTCGCCGCACAGTGATGGAACGAAAACGGCGCATGCGTTACATTTTTTATTAAAAAAACCTTACTGAGCATGTGCAACACACATAACGCAGCAAATGTATTGCTAAACGCACAGCATGCAGCACTTTCTAAATAATGCTACATGTTACACAAAACGCAACCTGTGCACTGTGAATGTCGCACAGACTTTGTATTGCTGTGCGTTAGTCTGTGTTATAAAATTTTTTAACGTGCAACTTTAACGTCGCACTGTGAAAGGGGCCTAAAGGAATCGTCAGGCAAAAAAAAAAAAAGTGAGTTTCACTTACCTGGGGCTAATACCAGCCCTATGCAGCCATCTTGTGCCCTCGTGGTCACTCACTGTTGCTTCAGTCCCCCGCCGTCAGCTAGTTCAGTTTTTGCCGACCTTGTGGTCGGCGGGCCGCATTTAGTACATTTTTACACATTCCCGCTGGTGCAGGAACATTAACACATACATTTGTAAGCATTGCCTGACAATTTCTTTAAGAGTGTGTTACACGCAGATCTCAGCATCCATTGTTCTTGTTCACCATCTATTGTCGAATTCCATCAATCCACAGGCCAGCAAAATGCATCAGTTTGGATTAGATTGGATTTTTTGGATTTTCAGTACAAAGACTTAATCGCTTTTGGACTGGTATTTTGAACTTCAGACATGCTACCTCATTTCTCCCCTCTTACTTACTCTATCCAACAGAGTAACCAAGCAGCTCAGGGTGACCCCAGGGTGACCCAAACTACTAGGAATGTATAGGGGGATAAAAGGAACCAGAAAGCCCTCCTACTAAAAAATCATAGCTTGGTGTAATTGCCTTCTTAAAACAGAAGGAAATTTGCAATAATTCAGTTATAAGTGAACATTTGTGGTTACCCACAATGCACTACTACTAAATATGCAAATTATCCCTTTTCACCCTTGTTAAGCAAAGCAAGCATCCAGAACCGCTGGTGTATAGCAAGCCTATAGCTTTAAGTTTTACACAGCCATATCAAACCCACATGTAGACAGCCTGTTTCAGACTTTTGGTCCTCATCAGTACATGGCAGGGATTGATAAGGCTGTATGAAATAGGGCTTGGACCAGTACAACAGAGTAATCAAGCAGCTCAGGGTGACCCAAACTACTAGGAATGTATAGAGGGATAAAAGGGACCAAAAAGCCCTCCTACTAAAAAAACAAAGCTTGGTGTAATTGCCTTCTTAAGACAGAAGGAAATTTGCAATAATTCAGTTATAAGTGAACATTCTATCCAATCAATCTGGTCTGCTGTCAGATATATTTATTTGCCAGCTCCAAAATGTGTATTTTTTACATACAGTTTTATAATAAACTAATGAGTTAATTGTTCCAGTTTTGCCCTTGTTACCTGATTATTCTGATCTATGCTAGAACTCTGTCCTCAAAAGAGAGACACCCTACCGCATTGTCTTATTTTTTATACATTGTTGATTTGGCTAGTTAGGTTGCAAATAACTGCTTCTTCCTTTTAGGATTATTTAGCTAGTCTGAGGTATCTCTACCTCATCAATCTGGAGAGTGGTGGCAGCACATCACCCTTGTTTTCCAGCGTGAAATCAATACCTTTATTTTACAGACTACATACAATCGAGATTGTATCTTGTATGGGCACACCAACTAATCTTAAACGCTTACTGTGTTCACAGGAGATTCGCCACCAGAAGTCTCTAGTGGATGAGACTTGTATGGCACAGTACACACATTATTTTATTATGTCTCAAATAATCCTTTAATGGTAGTTATTGCCCCATTTTTATACTGGTGTGTGTGTGTGTGTGTGTGTGTGTGTGTGTGTGTGTGTGTGTGTGTGTGTGTGGTGTGTGTGTGTGTGGTGTGTGTGTGTGTGTGTGTGTGTGTGTGTGGTGTGTGTGTGTGTGTGTGTGTGTGTGTGTGTATGTGTGTGTGTGTGTGTGTGTGTGTGTGTGTGGTGTGTGTGTGTGTGGTGTGTGTGTGTGTGTGTGTGTGTGTGTGTGTGTGTGTGTGTGTGTGTGTGTGTGTGTTGGGGGGGGGGTCGCATCCAAAGTTTTGCTGGAAGCCTCAGTTATCATGGCATATACTGTACGTTGGTATCCACTGTAATAAGTATTTCAAAGCCAGCTATTTTCCCCTGTAGTGTTGTTAGATCAGCCCTGACAGACTTAATTGCTGACTTCCGCATGCATTCCCATCATGTGTAAAGATGCCAATTATGTTAAGAAAATATCGGACTGAAATTCTTCCTCTTCAGATTGATGTAGGAACACCTAGAAATGAAAGGGCGATAAAGGACAACCATGTTTACCCTGTAAAGATTCCACACATTCCTTACTGGTTAGCAGTGATACTAAAGCCTCAGCAAATGTACAAACACTCACAAAAACTGAATCCACCTCCCTGCATTTCACACTTGTCACTGTCGTCATGTAGAAACAATTTACTCATCTGTCAAGTTTTCCAACAATGTTTAGAAGATCTTATGATGCTCAAAAGAAGTGAATGTCATTTCAATGTCAGTTGTTAAACTTTATAGAATGTGGTGTCACCATCTGGAGAGAGAAGTTTAACAGTTGAACACATACAGTCAAGGCGGCCAGGCTAAAACTGTTCTTTTTAAGGAACTGACTTCACTGAGCAGTTGAAATGTTAGAGATTTCATTAGACTCCATCTGTTTTTGAAGTATGAAAATGTATTTATGAAATGATGATTGCTTGAAAAGTATTTACCATCACATAGAACTCTTTGGCAGTTCTGGCGTGCAATTTTGGTGCACTACGCTTGTTCTAACCATACGGGTGACATGCACTAGTGAAAGGTAATGTTACTGGCAGAGATGCCAAACGCTGACTGCAAAATGCAGCCTGACAATAATCTTATCTTTTTGTTTGCTGAGGTTATTATGAAGTCTGCTACTGATGTTTACACCTGTATTCTTGTACTTGCCAAATAAAGATTCCTTAAAAGGTTGAGGCATTCTGGAGTCCCTTTTGAGGTATCTGCCAGGCTGTAAGAATGTTGACCTGCTAAGTGTAGTGATTCATGCTGTTGTTACAGAAAAGGTGGTTAACCCTAGCAACCATAAATCACATTTTAACAGTCAGCATCATCAAACTGGCAAAAACTGTATCAGGTTCTGTATCAGGTACACACCAGTTGATTGAGAATTTGTTGGTGAGGACCACTTCTCTTGCAACTTGCAGTCCAAGTGCCTTGAAATAGGGACAGGATGCCAAAATCACCATAACATTTCTAGTTGTGTGCAGATTGCCCCTTTCCATCAAAGTGTAGACAGGTAAGGGAATCCAGTGTTTCAGCTCTTTTTAAAGTTCACCTCTGGTGAAAATAAAAAAATTCTATAGGTACAATAATGATATAAAGTTATAATGCCTCAGCACATTGTGTTGGTAATAAAACTCACTGGAGCCTGTTTGAGCCATGCATGGCATGTAGCTCTGCTCCCTTACAAGAAAAGGCCTTGATTGTTTTTAAATATGAGATACAGACATGTCTGAGGACTTTTTATGCGGGGGGGGGGGGGGGGGGGGGCGCTCAGTTGGGCCAAATTTACATATTAAAATTATTGATTTATAAAGAGACCAACATATTCCGTGGTTCTGTTCAATGTAAAAAAAATATGGGGTAAAAATAATACAGATAATGGTATACACCAACATACACAATACAGAGTTGGTAGGTACAAGATACAGAATCAGTATAAAATACAGAATTGGTAATTACAGTGACCAAATTAATATGAAGGTGTAACAAATTCCAAGACACAAAATGGTGAGAGAGCCCTGTTCTTGCGAGCTTACAATCTAAAGGAATGGGGGAGGGGGCAAGAGGTGGGGTAGTATGCAATATTTATACTTAGAGGCAGTGTATTTTATCTTATCTAGTAGGAGTACAACTTGGCTTGGTCAAAGGGAAGCAGCCTAAGGTAGAGCATATGCTTGATGAAAAAAGTGAGTTTTGAGGGAGCGTTTAACCACTTCCCGACCGCCTAACGCACAGAGGCGGCCGGGAAGTGGAGCCCTTAAGGACCGGCTCACCCACAGAGGCGGCGGTCCATTTAAGGGCATGGGCGGAGCGATCGCGTCATCCGTGACGCGATCCTCCGCCGGCGCCTGTCACCGCTCGCTCGCCGCAACATCCCGCCGGCTATACGGAAGCGCCGGCGGGATGTTAACCCCGCGATCGCCGCATACAAAGTGTATAATACACTATAACACTGTAATGTTTACAAAGTGTATTATACAGGCTGCCTCCTGCCCTGGTGGTCCCAGTGTCCGAGGGACCACCAGGGCAGGCTGCAGCCACCCTAGTCTGCACCCAAGCACACTGATTTCTCCCCCCCTTGCCCCAGATCGCCCACAGCACCCATCAGACCCCCCCCCTGCCCACCCCCCAGACCCCTGTTTGCACCCAATCACCCCCCTAATCACCCATCAATCACTCCCTGTCACTATCTGTCAACGCTATTTTTTTTTATCCCCCCCCCCTGCTCCCTGCCCCCTCCTGATCACCCCCCACCCCTCAGATTCTCCCCAGACCCCCCCCCCCAGACCACCCCCCCCTGTTTACTGTATGCATCTATCCCCCTGATCACCTGTCAATCACCTGTCAATCACCTGTCAATCACCCGTCAATCACCCGTCAATCACCCCCTGTCACTGCCACCCATCAATCAGCCCCTAACCTGCCCCTTGCGGGCAATCTGATCACCCCCCCACACCAATAGATCGCCCACAGATCCGACATCAGATCACCTCCCAAATCCATTGTTTACATCTATTCTCTCCTCTAAACACCCACTAATTACCCATCAATCACCCATCAATCACCCCCTATCACCACCTGTCACTTTTACCTATCAGATTAGACCCTAATCTGCCCCTTGCGGGCACCCAATCACCCGCCCACACGCTCAGATTGCCCTCTGACCCCCCCTTATCAATTCACCAGTGCATTAATTACATCTGTTCTTCCCTGTAATAACCCACTGATCACCTGTCAATCACCTGCCAATCACCTATCACCCATCAATCACCCCCTGTCACCCCCTGTCACTGCCACCCATCAATCAGCCCCTAACCTGCCCCTTGCGGGCAATCTGATCACCCACCCACACCATTAGATCGCCCGCAAACCCGCCGTCAGATTACCTCCCAAATGTATCGTTTACATCTGTTATCTTCTCTAAACACCCACTAATTACCCATCAATCACCCATCAATCACCCCCTATCACCACCTGTCACTGTTACCTATCAGATCAGACCCTAATCTGCCCCTTGCGGGCACCCAATCACCCGCCCACACGCTCAGATTGCCCTCAGACCCCCCCCCTTATCAATTCGCCAGTGCATTAATTACATCTGTCCTTCCCTGTAATAACCCACTGATCACCTGTCAATCACCTGCCAATCACCTATCACCCATCAATCACCCCCTGTCACTGCCACCCAACAATCAGCCCCTAACCTGCCCCTTGCGGGCAATCTGATCACCCACCCACACCAATAGATCGCCCGCAGATCCGACATCAGATCACCACCCAAGCGCAGCGTTTACATCTATTCTCTCCTCTAAACACCCACTAATTACCCATCAATCACCCATCAATCACTCCCTATCACCACCTGTCACTGTTACCTATCAGATCAGACCCTAATCTGCCCCTTGCGGGCACCCAATCACCCGCCTACACGCTCAGATTGCCCTCAGACCCCCCCTTATCAATTCGCCAGTGCAATATTTACATCTGTCCTTCCCTGTAATAACCCACTGATCACCTGTCAATCACCTGCCAATCACCTATCACCCATCAATCACCCCCTGTCACTGCCACCCAACAATCAGCCCCTAACCTGCCCCTTGCGGGCAAACTGATCACCCACCCACACCAATAGATCGCCCGCAGATCCGACATCAGATCACCACCCAAGCGCAGTGTTTCCATCTATTCTCTCCTCTAAACACCCACTAATTACCCATCAATCACCCATCAATCACCCCCTATCACCACCTGTCACTGTTACCCATCAGATCAGACCCTAATCTGCCCCTTGCGGGCACCCAATCGCCCGCCTACACGCTCAGATTGCCCTCAGACCCCCCCTTATCAATTCGCCAGTGCAATATTTACATCTGTTCTCCCTGTAATAACCCACTGATTACCTGTCAATCACCTATCAATCACCCATCAATCACCCCCTGTCACTGCCACCCATCAATCACCCCCTGTCACTGCCACCCATCAATCACCCGCTGTCACTGCCACCCATCAATCAGCCCCTAACCTGCCCCTTGCGGGCAAACTGATCACCCACCCACACCAATAGATCGCCCGCAGATCCGACATCAGATCACCACCCAAGCGCAGTGTTTCCATCTATTCTCTACCCTAAACACCCACTAATTACCCATCAATCACCCCCTGTCACTGCTACCTATCAGATTAGACCCCTATCTGCCCCTAGGGCACTCAATCACCCGTCCACACCCTCAGAATGCCCTCAGACCCCAGCCCTGATCACCTCGCCAGTGCATTGCTTGCATCTATTCCCCCCTCTAATCACACCTTGAGACACCCATCAATCACCTCCTGTCACCCCCTAGCACACCTACCCATCAGATCAGGCCCCAATTTGCCCCGTGTGGGCTCCTGATCACTCGGCCAAACCCTCAGACCCCCTTCCGATCACCTCCCCAGTGCATTGATTGCATCTATTTTCCCCTCTAACCACCCCCTGAGACACCCATCAATCACCTCCTGTCACCCCCCTAGCACTCCTATCCATCAGATCAGGCCCAATACAACCTGTCATCTAAAAGGCCACCCTGCTTATGACCGGTTCCACAAAATTCGCCCCCTCATAGACCACCTGTCATCAAAATTTGCAGATGCTTATACCCCTGAACAGTCATTTTGAGACATTTGGTTTCCAGACTACTCACGGTTTTGGGCCTGTAAAATGCCAGGGCGGTATAGGAACCCCACAAGTGACCCCATTTTAGAAAAAAAAGACACCCCAAGGTATTCTGTTAGGTGTATGACGAGTTCATAGAAGATTTTATTTTTTGTCAAAAGTTAGCGGAAATTAATTTTTATTGGTTTTTTTTCACAAAGTGTCATTTTTCACTAACTTGTGACAAAAAATAAAATCTTCTATGAACTCGCCATACACCTAACGGAATACCTTGGGGTGTCTTCTTTCTAAAATGGGGTCACTTGTGGGGTTCCTATACTGCCCTGGCATTTTAGGGGCCCTAAACCGTGAGGAGTAGTCTTGAAACGAAATTTCTCAAAATGACCTGTGAAATCCTAAAGGTACTCATTGGACTTTGGGCCCTTTAGCGCAGTTAGGGTGCAAAAAAGTGCCACACATGTGGTATCGCCGTACTCAGGAGAAGTAGTATAATGTGTTTTGTGGTGTATTTTTACACATACCCATGCTGAGTGGGAGAAATATCTCTGTAAATGGACAATTGTGTGTAAAAAAAATTAACAAATTGTCATTTACAGAGATATTTCTCCAACCCAGCATGGGTATGTGTAAAAATACACCCCAAAACACATTATACTACTTCTCCTGAGTACGGCAATACCACATGTGTGGCACTTTTTTGCAGCCTAACTGCGCTAAGGGGTCCAAAGTCCAATGAGCACCTTTAGGCTTTACAGGGGTGCTTACAATTTAGCACCCCCCAAAATGTCAGGACAGTAAACACACCCCACAAATGATCCCATTTTGGAAAGTAGACCCTTCAAGGTATTCAGAGAGGGGCATGGTGAGTCCGTGGCAGATTTCATTTTTTTTTGTCGCAAGTTAGAAGAAATGGAAACTTTTTTTTTTTTTTCTCACAAAGTGTCATTCTCCGCTTACTTGTGACAAAAAATAATATCTTCTATGAACTCACTATGCCTCTCAGTGAATACTTTGGGATGTCTTCTTTCCAAAATGGGGTCATTTGGGGGGTATTTATACTATCCTGGAATTCTAGCCCCTCATGAAACATGACAGGGGGTCAGAAAAGTCAGAGATGCTTGAAAATGGGAAAATTCACTTTTTGCACCATAGTTTGTAAACGCTATAACTTTTACCCAAACCAATAAATATACACTGAATGAGGTTTTTTTATCAAAAACATGTTTGTCCACATTTTTCGCGCTGCATGTATACAGAAATTTTACTTTATTTGAAAAATGTCAGCACAGAAAGTTAAAAAAATCATTTTTTTGCCAAAATTCATGTCTTTTTTGATGAATATAATAAAACGTAAAAATCGCAGGAGCAATCAAATAGCACCAAAAGAAAGCTTTATTAGTGAGAAGAAAAGGAGCCAAAATTCATTTAGGTGGTAGGTTGTATGAGCGAGCAATAAACCGTGAAAGCTGCAGTGGTCTGAATGGAAAAAAAGTGGCCGGTCCTTAAGGGGTAGAAAGCCCTAGGTCCTCAAGTGGTTAAAGATATTACAGGTTAAAGAGTGGCGGGTGTGTTGTGGAAGGGCATTCCAGAGGACAGGTGAAGAATGTGAGGAGGAATTCTAGAGGAGGACAAAAGAAGGTCATGTGCAGATCTGAGATTGTGGTCGGAATGGTATCTGGAAACTAGTGGGGAGATGTACAAAGGAGAGAGATTGAGGAGAGGTTTGTAAATCAGAGTTAAAGGGAACCAAGCACCACTCTTTTTTCTTCAGTTTGACCTGGTTTCTAATAGCTATAGAAGCTGCCATGTACCCCCTCCCCTTCTAGCTGCCCATTATTTATGCAGGGGCAGGTGTGAAGATAGCATCTGTGACTTCTCTAAACTCTTTGAAGCATATTGTACAATTTCTCCACCTCCCTGCTGATGAAAGCTTTTGTTTGTTCTCTGCTAATGTGAGCAATAAAATAATTACACCAATCCTTAACTGCCTGAAATTTCTGTGGTTGGGCAGCCCTCGAAAGTAAGATAATAAAGGCCTCTGCTAAACTTTTAAATGTAAAAAGAAGAGAAAAAGAGTAAAATTGAAGTTTTTTCAATAATAAGATACATTATTGGCATGCATGTTAAATATGCTATTAATGTCCTGGGTGCTAAAAATGCTTGGTTCACTTTAAGAGTTTGAAGTGAATCCTCTGGTTGATTGGTAACCAATGAAGAGCTTGACAGAGAGGAGCAGCAGAGGAAGAGCGAGAAGAAAGATGAAAGATGAATGAGAAGAGCAGCCGAGTTCAGTACAGATAGGAGCGATGCCAGTCTGTTAGTTGGTAGTCTGCTAAGTAGTATGTTACAATAGTCCAGACGAGACTACTATACATATGCCATTCCTCCTGCGAGAGGTTTATTGGCTTGTCTCCAACAAACTGTATTTGCTAGGCTGAGGCCTTCTTCTGCAAGGATGAGGAGCTACATGCACAGCCTGGCTCAGTCTGGCTCATTTACACATGCTGCAGATGTGTAATCAGAGTAAGGAAACTGTACGGTAAGGATTACCACTATTTAATGAACATATAGAGGGGTTCATTAAAAGCATAGCACCAATGCAAAAAATAATAAGATAGATGAAGAAGGGCCCCTAGTGGTCCCCTCTGGTCCAGGTGCCCCGATGCGGTCGCAACTTCTGCATCCCCTATTGCTGCGCCACTGCTTTAAGAGTTTTTTTTTACAGTCTGTGTACAATATACATCATGATCACTGTTTGCCAGAATAGGAACATTTATAATAATCTCTGCATTGTTTGAGGATGCTATACTCAGCATTGTTTCTTGTTAGCGCATCTATAATAAACTAGTCTATAAAGTTGTTTTGCAGAAAGTTTATAATTTCCTGGCTTTCACAATACTTGCAGTGGGATTTTCCCAGTGATTTTCAAGGAAGTTAAAGTCTCCCATTATTCCATCTTTACCAGCCTTTGCAGCCAGCTCTACTTGTGTCAAAGGATGAGTCTCAGGGACAGATTTATCAACACATGACCGACAGTTTTTTCTTCTTAAACAGTTCTAACCAGCAGGAGGAACTGTTCTGCATGATAATGAGAAGATTCCTAAATTCTACTTAATAGCGGCAGTTTAGTGTGAATTTCTAAAGCTGCACTACAGTTAAGAAAAGTGCAAATCCATCCCTAAACTGCCACAGATTAAGGAGTGCTTATAGCACTTCTGCACAGCTTGTGCACTGTAGACTAGACATGATTTGTGAAGGACTCCTCCCCCCTGCTGCCAGGTGTCCTGTGAAGCCGGTCTGTGCTTTAAGGTAGCCATACACTGGTCGATTTGCCATTAGATCGACCAGCTGACAGATCCCTATCTGATCGAATCTGATCAGAGAGGAATCGTATGGCTGCCTTTACTGCAAACAGATTGTGAATCGATTTAAGCCTGAAACCGATCACAATCTGTGGAGCCGCCGCTGCCGCCTGTCCTCCCTCCCCCCCCCCGCGCATACATTACCTGACGCTGGCTCCCGGGCATCCTCTCCGCATCTTATCCACGCTGCACCCGCTCCATCCCGGCGCTTCCTGTGTCACTCCGTGACCAGGAAGTTCAAATAGAGCGCCCGGGAGAAGACGCCCGGGAGCCAGCGTCAGGTAATGTATACCTGATCGGATCGGCCGCCGCTAGCGACGCGCTCCCTACCCGCGGGCGATCGAGGGTAATTTCCCGCACGGCGCGATCGACGGACCGATCCGATTTCGGGAGGAAATCGGATCGGTGGGTGCGTTTAGCGCGAACGATTGGCAGCAGATTAGATCCCAGGATCGAATCTGCTGTCGAAACGGCCGCGAATCGGGCCAGTGTATGGCCACCTTAACACTTTCAGTGCTGGGCATTGATCCTATGTTTCAGTTCTAATACATTTATATTATATACTTATTTACATTACACCTTGTCAGTTAACCTAAAATAATCTACCGTAAAATAACACATTTATGCTATTATAACTTCTCTTTTCTGTATCAATACAGCAGAGGTATTGGTTACCACAGCAACAGCAATTTCCCTCACACACTGCACTGTCTGAGGGCTGGTGCACACCGAGCGGCTTTTTCAGCGTTTCTGCAGCCGCTTGCGGCTGCGGATACGCTTGGTCAATGTATCTCAATGGGGTGGTTCACACCAGAGCGGGAGGCATTTTGCAGAAACGAATACTCTCGGGGTGAGGCATTTTTTGGATTGTGGATGCGTTTCTGCCTCAATGTTAAGTATAGGAAAAACGCAAACCGCTCTGAAAAACGGCAGTTCAGAGCGGTTTGCCAGGCGTTTTTGTTACAGAAGCTGTTCACTAACAGCTTTACTGTAACAATATCTGAAATCTACTACACCAAAAACGCTTCCCAAAACCGCAAAATGCTAGCTGAAACGGTACAGAAAAATAAGAAAAAGCGTTTCAAAGCTTGCTAGCATTTTGCGGATCTGCTAGCGGGTTTTGGTGTGCACCAGGCCTGAGAGACTTTCCTAACTCCTAATTTACAACAGCATAAGAAGGAATCTGCAATATCTAGTGAATTCTTAAGATGTCGGAGACAGTTCTGCACAGATTTCTAAAAACCTACTATTATTTTGTCTCAGATAAATTGATAAATGCCCCCCTCAGTCCCTTCAGTAAGATTAGGGGCCTGTAACATTTGCCAATTTTATCAATTTGTGAAGCTTTTTTTCCATAGCACCTCCTCCTCCTCCTGTATCCGTCTATCGCCAGGTTTCCTACTGCAGTTAGAGGTCAAGCTGAACTGTGTGCTGGCCCCGCCCCCTCATCCCAAGTGACAGCACTCCCTGCATGCCCTCTCTCTCCTCCAGGAGCTGTGAGGGATCCCTCCCCCTACTCCACTGAAGCAGCTATCTATCAGACCAGGTGTTAGTGTAGCTACACTTGTAATGGGTGTGAAGATCATGATGGCCACACTTGGTTTATGACCATTGCGGCTGTGAGGGTCACCAAGGGTAGGCAAATAAAAGGATGTGAACTTTGAGGTGCCCCATCAAAGTTTTGCTAGGGGGTCCCATGAATTGTAGTTACGCCCCTGCTCCCACATAAACCCTCTCCCTCCCATTGGTGCTCAGGCTGCAGGTGGGAGTGCCCAAAGCCTTGCAGCCTGGGTGTGTGCCATGCGTAATAGTGATGTCATTTCATGCATGTGCAATCAGAAGCTCAGGGGCAGAAAGTAGGGAGTCTCCCTGAGAATATGCAAGTAGTGGGCGGCAGTAGGCATTGGCATTAAGGCTGCTTGTTTAACGGGTAGTATTTGGCTGACTTTCCACTAATAAGCACGATTGCATGCAAAATGGCACTGCGATACGATTGCGCAACCTACATATTCACTTGCCGCGTTGCTCATTTTTCATTGCTGCGTTTTGACTTTTCCCAAATCACAATTGCCATGCTGCACGATTTGTGGTGTGATCTTGCTCCATTCCCGATGGTTCACCGCCCAATCGCGACAAATGGAAAATGTAGTCTACAATCCGCTTTTTGGGTCCAAGTGGAAAAGCAGCCATATACTATACATTTCTTCTAAGCTGGAAACAAGCTCAACCACCTCCTCTATAGTGGCTGGGTAGTGTACTTGTTAAGGCCTTTGACATGGGAGACCAGGGTTCGAATCTTGGTTAGGCTCAGTACCTATTCAGTAAGGAGTTCAAGGCAAGACTCCCTAACAATGCAGGGTGGCCTCTTGAGCGGATCCCAGTGGCTGCAGCTCTTGAGCGCTTTTTTAGTCCGACAGGAGAAAAGCGCTATTCAAATGTTCGGATTATTATTTCCTAAACTCCACTGAGAGAAAGTTAAACAGTGCACATTGACAGCTCAGCTTTTAAAGTGGAAATAAACAGGAGAAATATTTTATTTTACAGGTAGGCTTTCAAGACAAGCACCCTCCCTTCCCTCCAACAAGTGCTGCCACCGCCTTGTTTCCCCAATAACAAGTGTAGCTGCATTGCTCCTCAACTCTCCTGCAACAATACAAATTGTGGGCTGTATAATCCCACCCCCTAACAATAAGCATAGCTAGTGTATCCCCCCACCCCTCATAGCAATTGAAGGTCTCTACATACCTCTCCCTATAAAATTGTAGCAAGCATAGCATCCCTCCCCCACCTGTCCATACAAGTGTGGCCAGTATACCCCCCCCCCACCCCTCCTGGCCTGCAGGTTCCCCTGCCCGCACTTCTCTCCCCTAACCCCACTGTTAGCAGACTAGCGTAGTGGAGCTGAGCTTTACCTATCTCCAGCCCTGGGCAGTCGTCTCTCCTTTTAGCAGCCATGAAATTTGCCACAGCAGATCTACATGTCAAGTGACATGGCCTCAATTCATGGAGCATTATCAAACATTTATCAAACACTTTATAAAACGTTTGATAATTTACCTCATGGGTAAAATCTCATTTTGAATTCACTAAGGTGTTATATATTTGTTGAATGTTTTATCGGTAAAACATTCGATAAATATATAACACCTTACTGAATTTAAAATGAGATTTTATCCATGAGGTAAATTATCAAACGTTTGATAAAGTGTTTGATAAACGTTTGATAATGCTCCGTGAATTGAGGCCATAGTGGGAGCCATAGGCAAAGCAAGTCATTTCAGCCCACACTCCTCCCCGCGCTGTGCGCTGTGCCTGACCAATGTTATTATGACTATGGCCGCTCAGTGGTGTAAATTGGGTGCTGGCGGTCGCCGGACCCCGAATTACTTTTCCCTCCGAGTCGTAGGGGAATAGTAATTAACACTGCCAGGAATTTGAGCGTCATTCGGCTCACCCTGCACCAAAGTGACTGAGGGGCAAAAATCCACGTACGCAGCCATAGGAGCAGATCATGTGGCTGCAGAGAGAAGAGAGGACTGCAGGGCCGGATTTCTAGAAAGGCCTCGAAGGCCCAGGCCTTGGGCAGCTGCAGTTTAACTGCTTGAGGCCCACAGGCTTACACCCACCTAGTGACCAGGTGATTTTTTACAATTCAGTGCTCTGCAGCTTTAACCACTCGTTGCAGAGCCATATAACACAAATGAATCTGTCCCCAGCTTTCTGTTGGTGGCATCTGATTGCTGCTGCTGTGAGTGTTTTTATTTATTATTTTTTTTCTGATTTTATTTACAGTATAATAAAAAAAATCTGAATTTTCTTTTATTTTTAACTACCCCCCTCCCTCCCCCCGGAGAGCCAATAAGTGTGATCGCCTCTTATAGACATCAGCCTATGAGAGGTGATCATCTTTTGAGCCACTTGAGGCACAGCTCAGTGACAGAGCTGTCCCCGTACAGCACTGCAGGAGATCGCAGTGCTGTACATGTAAATAACGGCTGTTTTTAGCCGTTACACAGCCTGTCGGCCACGGTTAGCGGGCTGAACATGGACAGGAAACGCATGCACATGCATGTTCCCTGCTAATCCTCGCCCACCTCTCTTGACGCCTTTCGGCGTTAGGCGGTCCTGGGGCTGCCACCTTCTCGACGCCTATCAGCATTAGGCGGTCAGGGTGGGGTTATGGGGGCACTTGAAAATGAAAGAGGGGTTTCTACATATGAAAGAGGAGGCTAAAAATGGGGAACAACACATGAAAAAGGGAAGCTGATGCCTAATGAGCTGTTCATGAAAGAGGGGGGCTGCAATATATGGGTGATACACATGGAAGAGGGGGGCTGCACATGGAATGGAAGGGGTTGCAGTACATGGATGATACACATGGAAGAGGTGGTTGCACATGAAATGGGAGGGGCGTTGTGGCACATGGCAGGGGAGCCCCAACCAGAGGCGTAGCTAGGGTTTTCAGTGCCCGGGGACAAAGACAGTTTTTGCCCCCTCCCTAGACAAAATGGGTGTGGCCACACATCAGTATGTGGTTGTAGTCATGGGTGGAGTCAAATGTTATTAAAATAGCCATATGTTCCCCCTTACCCTTTCAGAAAGCCAGATGTGCCCCTCGTTCCCCCTGTTTAGATAGCCAGATGTACCCACCTTTAAATAACCTTTTTCTGCTTCTAACGCTTCTGCGCTCCTTTGCAGAGGGAGGGAGAGAAGCAGGTGCACTTTGGGCAGCCAGTGAGCCACCTTTCATGCATATGGGGGTGCAAAGGCCGTGCTGAGCACCCTCACAGTGCTGCGCCCGGGAACACATGTCCCCCCTAGTCCACCCCTAGGCCTCTGGCCCCAACATATTTGGCCTAGGGGCACAAAAAGTATAAATCCGGCCTTGGAGGACTATGTGGTGCTAGAAGCAGGCAAACCTCCACTGCACTAGTCAGCTGACTGTGGGATGGGGAGAGAAGCAGGCTATTGATGCGCCAGACTCCTAGTCTAGCAAAATGCATTGTATACGCCTTTTCTTTTCCCAGTTCTCTTTTGAAGCAGAATGCAGGGGAGCATAGCTGCCCTCTCCTCTTATTGACACACATTCTTCAGTGTAATTACTGAAAAAGCACACTGCAGAAAACCACAACACTAATCATCTTAGGCACAAGTGACACTGTGCTAATTGGAAGTAGCATTACTGCCTTTCTCTTCTTTCAGGCACACTGATTAAGACAGATTTCAGAAGTAAATTAGATGGCTGATGTGAAGATTCAAAGTTGACAACCCATATTCAGGGCCGCTCTTTCCACTAATGTGGACTCCCTATTTAATGAGCACAAGCGATGGTTATTGGCGTTGAAGTGCCACAAAGTGTCCTCGTTAATGTCCCTCTCGTTCAATTTCTTCTCGCAAAAAAAACTCTTAAAGAATCCAGAAAAAATGCAACGGCAAGCAAAGAATTCACAGATCCCACTCATACCCAATTCTGCAGGGCTGTTCATGGCAATTTCCCTTTTGTTGCAAAAAACTAAACAAAATAAAAAAAAAACCTATGACATACCGTATATCATTGCTATCAAAAGTCAGTTTTTAGTTCAATGTTATTAAAAATGACATTTCCATTTCAATTAGCAGCTCACTATGAATGCTTAAAATCGTCCACAAACTCAAACAGCACATTTTTTCTTCCCCCCAAAAATCAGCCCAAATCTGACTCTCCACCCCACAATATGTGTTAATGTGGCCCTCAAGAGTTTCATATATGCATGACTGTAAGCAGTAAGAGGAATGAGGACCTGCAGTCTTTGACATTTCCATGGAGATGGTAGGCCATTGCAGATGTATGCACGCACATGTACATTTTTTGGCTTTTGAACGTGTTTCATTTTTTGTTTTACAAATTTTCTGACAGTGACAATATACCGTATTCCTCGGCGTATTAGATGCACTTTTTGTTCCCCCAAATAGAGAACCGTGAACTTTTGCGGAAGTTCGGTTCGCTCCCATAATGCTCAGGCTACACTCCCTCCTGGAGCCACTCCCCCCCCTAATAAAAGGCAGGCATCGCCGGCCATTTTACTCACTTGTGTGCCTGCAGTAAATAGAGAAGGGACAACTGCTGCTGCTCCTGCAGACTCTTATAGGGAAAGATCAGTTAGGTTCTTGTAGGCTTGTTAGCTTGCTCCTTGCTGATTCTTATTGCTAAAACAGCACCCCACAACAGCTCTTTTGAAAGCTATCTTGTTCTTGTGATCTATTTTTTTTTCTGTGTGTCCCACTGACACTTGTGTTGCATAGACAGCCTTGATAATTCATACTGTGTGTGTGCCACTGCCAGGCCCAGCAAATTCGGTGACTACCTGTGTGTGTGACAGGTGAACATTGTAATACCCATTACTGCATATACCTACCTACCTGTTGTTCACAGTGCACCCACCTACCTACGTGAGCTGAGCGCACGCAGTGTCACTGTTTCTGTCTGCTACCTGTCTGTGTGTGACAGGTGCACATTGTAATACCCATTACTGCATAAACCTACCCACCTGTTCTTCACAGTGCTCCCACCTACCTACGTGAGTTGTGCGCACGCAGTGCCACTGTGCCTGTCCGCTACCTGTCTGTGTGTGACAGGTGCACATTGTAATTGCCATCACTGCATATACCTACCTACCTGTTGTTCACAGTGCACCCACCTACCTACCTACGTGAGTTGAGCGCACACAGTGTCACTGTACCTGTCCGGCACCTGTCTGTGTGTGACAGGTGCACATTGTAATACCTATCACTGCATATACCTACCTGTTGTGTTCAGTGCACCCACCTCATCACTGCATATACCTACCTGTTGTGTTCAGTGCACCCACCTACCTACATGAGTACACGCAGTGTGATATACCACTCCGTGCATACCTGTTAACTGCACCTGTGTGACTGCACATTGTATTAGTCAAGTCAGTGCATATCTTTCACTTCATCCCCCCCCCCCCCCCGATATGAACACAACAAAACAAAACAGGCAGAGGTAGAGGCAGACCCAGAGGAAGGCCACCCGGCAGGTCTGTGCGAGGTCGTGTTGATGTGATTTCGTGCGGCCCTGGCCCAAAGTACAGTGCTCAGAAGAAGGCACATCCCATCAACTCCTAAGATTGGCAGGATGTGGTTGACTATTTAACACAGAACTCCTGCAGCCACCAGCGCTACTACAAGCACCACATTCATTGCATTTGACACTTCGCAGGAGTTAATTGGTGGGGAATTAACTGATTCACAGCCATTATTGTTACAAACAGATAAAGGCGCTAAGCAAGTTACACCACATTATATGTCTGAGTTAGGCGGCGACACTATGGACGTAATGTGTGAGGAGGAGGATGATGAAGTACCTGCTGTTTGTGCAGTTTTGGAGGTGTCTGAGGCAAGCGAAGCTGGGCAAGATGATTATGATAATTATGATGATACGGATCCCACATGGGTTCCTAATAGACAAGATGACCAAGGGGACAGTTCAGAGGGGGAGTCAGAGAGGCGTAGGAGGAGACGAGTTCCTGAAAGATGCAGGGGGAGCTCGTCATCAGAAACAGCTGGTGGCAGTGTCCGGAGCCATGTATCGCCACCTATGTACAGCCAGCCAACATGCCCTTCAACGTCAGCTGCTGATGCCACCATAGTGCCATCACCCCAGGGGGGCTCAGCAGTTTGGAAATTTTTTAATGTGTCTGCCTCAGATTGGAGCAATGTTATCTGTTCTCTCTGCCTCCAAAAATTGAGCCGTGGAAAGGCCAACACCCACATAGGGACAAGTGCCTTACGAAGGCACATGGAGAAAAGGCACAAACTGCAATGGGAAGAGCACCTGAGCAAAAGCAGCACACAAAAGAAAAGCCATCCTCCTTCTCCTCTTCCTCCTTCAGGTGCAGCATCTTCAGCCGCTTTCTCCCTTGCACCTTCACAGCCACCTTCCTCCACTCCGCCTCTGCCCTTGAGCGGTTCCTGTTCCTCTGCCCACAGCAGCCAGATGTCCGTGAAGGAAATCTTTGAGAGGAAGAAGCCAATTTCTGCCAGTCACCCCCTTGCCTGGCGTCTGACAGCTGGTGTGGCGGAACCGTTAGCTCACCAGCTGTTACCAAACAAGCTGGTGGACTCTGAGGCCTTCTGTAAATTTGTGGCCATTGGGACACCGCAGTGGAAGATACCAGGTCGCAATTATTTATTCTAAAAAGGCGATACCCAAACTGTACCATGAAGTTGAGAGGCATCTCTGGCACACAGCGTTAGGTCAAGGGTCCACCTGACCATGGATGCCTGGTCTGCCAAGCACGGTCATGGCAGGTACATAACTTACACAGCCCATTGGGTCAACCTGGTGACCGATGGCAAGCAGGGAGTACGTGGCTGTGCAGCAGACCAACTTGTGACACCTCCACGGCTTGCAGGCAGGCCTCCTGCCATCTCCTCTCCTCCTGCTACATCCTCTTCGATGTCGTCCTCCTCCTCCTCCTTGGCTGAGTGGAACTTCAACTCTACTGGTGCTGCGATCTCCTCTCCAGCTACACAGCCCCATCTCCCCAGGGCCTATGCTGCATGCCAGGTACGATGGTGTCACGCCATATTAGACATGTCTTGCCTCAAAGCGGAGAGTCACACTGGACCAGCTCTCCTGGCTGCTCTTAACAAACAGGTGGATCAGTGGCTGACCCCGCACCAGCTGGAGATCGGCAACGTGGTGTGTGACAACAGCAGAAATCTCATTTCCGCGTTGAATTTGGGAAAGCTGACACATGTACCCTGCATGGCACATGCGCTGAATCTATTCATTCAAAGATATGTGTCAAAATACCCAGGCTTAAATGACGTCCTGAAGCAGGCCAGGAAGTTGTGTGGGCATTTCAGGCGGTCTTACACGGGCCGGCCATGGCACACTTTGCAGACATTTAGCGGAGAAACAACTTGCCGGTGAGACGCTTGATATGTGATAGCCCGACTCGCTGGAATTCGACCCTGGTCATGTTCTTTCGCCTACTAGAACAGGAGAAAGCCGTCACCCAGTACCTGTACAATTACAGTAGAAGGACACAATCTGGGGAGATGGGGATGTTCTGGCCCCCGAACTGGATACTGATGCAGGCTCATGCAGCCGTTTGAGGAGGTGACCAACCTGGTGAGTCGCAGTGAAGGCACCATCAGCGACTTGATCCCGTACGCTTACTTCCTGGAGCGTGCCGTGCGTAGAGTGGTGGGTAAAGCTGTGGAGAAGTGTGAAGAGGAACAGTTATGGCAGGAAGCATTGTGGGAGCAATTTATATTAGAATCAGATGTTTCCTGATTCACCTGCGGCAGCACAGACAGAGGGGGGAGGAGGAGGAAGAGTTGTGTGGGGAAGAGGAGTCAGACTCGGATGATAAGGAAGGTGTTTCTTTGGAGGAGGAGGAGGTGGCGGCGGCAGAAAAACAACTGCAGCAGGTGTCGCAGGGGGCTTGTGCTGCTCGACGTTCCCATGGTATTGTTCGTGGCTGGGGGAGGAGGAGGACTTACCTGATGTCACTGCACTGAGGAAGAGCAAGAGGAGATGGATAGTATTTCTGCATCCAACTTTGTGCAGATGTCGTCTTTCATGCTGTCCAGCCTGTTGAGGGACCCCCGTATAAAAAAACGCAAGGGGAATGAGCTGTACTGGGTGGCCACGCTACTAGAACCTCGGTATAGGCACAAAGTGCCGGACATGTTACCAACTCACCAGAAGGCAGAGAGGATGCAGCACATGCAGAACAAGCTGGCAACTATGCTTTACAATGCGTTTAAGGGTGATGTCACAGCACAATGCAATAAAGGTACCACTGCCAGTAAACCTTCTCCCATGTCCACACAGGCAAGGACAGGATGCTCCAGCGATCTCATGGTGATGTTGGACATGCGGACATTCTTTAGTCCAACGCCTCGCCTTAGCGCTTCCGGATCCACCCTCCACCAATGCCTGGGCCGGCAGGTAGCCGAATACCTGGCCTTAAGTGTGGATCTAGACACTGTGAGCAGCGGTAAACCCTTGGAGTACTGCGTGCGCAGGCTTAACATGTGGCCAGAGCTGTCCCAATTTGCCCCAATTTGCCATCCAACTTCTCTCTTGCCCTGCCTCAAGCGTCCTGTCAGAAAGGACCTTCAGCGCAGCTGGAGGCATTGTCACTGAGAAGAGAAGTCGCCTGAGTCACAAAAGTGTTCAGTACCTCATCTAAATGAATGAGGCATGGATCCCGGAGGGCTACTGCCGCCCGAAGACTAAGTCAGTCCCCACACACAGCATCTCTGCCTGCAGGCCGCTTGCCTTCTCTACCACCACCAACAGGGTCCAGGAACTCCAGGCGGATTCCTGAATTTTTAAGGCCGCTATATTAATAGCAGCGGCCGATATACTAATTTTGCTGGTGCGTGTACATGCCTGCCTAATTTTTATGGCTGCACTGCAGCTGCAACAACAAAACAAAAGGCATGTACATGTGCCCATTCCCCTTCGTGATCATTACCTTGCTGCGGTAAAGGGGCTTGCATATCACAATGAAGCAATGACCGCCGGCTATATGAGTGTCTCGGGGGGTGGTACACCAAAGATAATAAGGTCGTTGCTTCATTGTGGACAGACCAAATTTGATCAGCTAGACAGTCACAGTTGTTCTATCATTGAGCTAGTTTTTTCAGCCCAACGACCATAAGGGCTTGAAAACCGCCACTGCCTGTACTCTGGCCATGGTGCGCACCAGTCCAGCACGGCCGTCACCACGCAAACAGCTGTTTGCGGTGCGTTACACAGTGAGTTTGGTCTGTCAGTGTGAAGCAGTACACTAATTACACTCCCTGATTGATCTATACACATGCAATCTTTCTTAGCATTTCCCATTTTAACTGGCTATTTTAAAGCCAATCCTGATGTAATTTCCTCCCTTACTCTCCTCTACCTTATTTGCCCGCACTTCACTATCGAAAGTGCATTGTCCTAGCATGAGAAATATTGGCCAATCAGAGAGGAACAGAGGTGTGGGAGAGTAAAACAGAAGGCAAAGAGGCTTCAGCCAATCAGGCTGCATTAGTTAAGTCCGAGGGGAAGTAGAGAAGCAAAAAACGACAACCCAGCATGCTCTGCAACTTCCTTTTTGTGTACCAAATTTTGTGTGTACCAAAAAAGAGTCAGGTAAACTGGGGAATGATCATTTATCAACAAGAAAAGTGATAGTGATTTTAACATTTGGATTGCCTGGTTAGCATCCTTATTACTTGTTTACCAGATAAAAATAAAGAATTAATTTTTGATGTTATGCCCGACAGTTACACTTTAAATGGAATGGCAATGCTTCTGCTGTGCGCTAAAAGTGCATGCAGCCGTGCGTTGTGTGCATCAATGCTACCATTACACTGAATAGCTCAATATCTGGGCAGCAACAGAGACGTCAGTGCAGCGTATCCAGTGTAAGCCGCGTCTGAGGCCTTCTCGCTTATAAATGGATCTTTGAATGGAGAAGACTCTTAGTGCAGTTCACCTCAGTAAATCATCACCGGAGACTGACTCTGCCATTGTACAACAGAAATGTCACTTTGTCAATGGAAGCTGGAAAGTTGAGTCACCAACGCTGATTCATAAAATTGCTGCTATATATAGAGACACAGGCATTGTAAGTTTAGTAAACAACATCCCTCAAGGGCATCAAAACTGATCAATAATATCGAAGGATCATCATATTTCATCCGAGGAGCACATCTAGAAAGTGTCCTAATAACTACTCCTCACAGCCGGGACACAATGGTCCAGGAGGCTGAACAGCTGCCAGGCAGCCCCCATCAAACAGACCCACATACTCCACTACAAAAACAGCTGCAGGCTCCGGTTTCACTTTACTGCTTTGTAGACTGCAATGCTGGCTGTGGACAATGTAACAATCGCTTCTTGTAAAAGAACCGATATAGACACATGCTAATGATTATGTGCCTCTTGCAGTAGTCAGAATTACACTGCAAGCCATTTGGGATTTGATTTGCATATGAACATACTGTAAGCAGGTCTCTATAGTAGAATCTTCCGTCAGTTAGCTGAAGTTTTGTGGAATTTGTATAAAATGTATACTTGTCCCAGAGTAAAACAAATGATACATTTCTCTTTTTTTCTTTCTTTTCTTTTTTTTAACTATGTTGCTGTCAGTTACAGTAGGTACACTGACAAATCTGACCGTTTTTTGACTTTTCCATCTCCTCATGGGAAACTCTGCAGTCTTTATTTTCAAAAGAACTTAACGGCAGTTGCTCAGTCCAACTGTCAAAATAGTAAACAAGCGAGTATACCAGCTGGTAAAGTTAGTTCACAGGCACTGCTTTTATAAAGAATAAAGGAAGTGGTAAGAATCCTTCATTACTAGATGAACTAATCTAAAACCTGTCAGATCTGTCAGACTTTTACTACATACTCTAAATGACAGCAACGTAGAGAAAAAGTAATTTGCAGTGAATTTTTTGCTTTGGGAGAAATGTACATCTCATATGTATGTGTACACATGTATTTTAAATTTTGCAATTTTTCATGATAGTGGTCCTTTAAAGAGGACTTGTCATGTCCCATTAGACTTCCTCTTTCTGTAGCTGTTTGTCTTTTAGCATTGTATACAAACTGTACATGCCCTCCCAGTGATGTCACTATAAGTGGTACTTGGAAAATGTCATTGCATGGGCAAAGTGGAAAAAGCATATTAACGCTGTTTGGCTTGCAATTACGGAAACATTGGCAGCCCAATGTGACAGCTATTTAGCTGGCCAGCAAATAGGAATCAATGTAGGCTACCACTGTATGAGGTTCTATGTGCATGCAGCCTGAGTTTGGAACCTATGAGCCTGTGTGTCACAAAGTGACTCCAGAAAGTGCAAGTGCAACACGTTTCGCGGGCATCTCCTGCTACATCAGGCAATAGAAACAGAGCATAAAACTCAAATAGGTCTGGTGCAAAGCTCAGCTCTGAGCTTTGCACCAGGCCTATTTGAGTTTTACGCTCCGTTTCTATTGCCTGATGAAGCTGGAGATGCCCACGAAACGTGTTGCACTTGCACCTTGCACTTTCTGGAGTACATTTTTGTTGTTTTGAATATACACAACACTCGTGTGTGTCTGCTTGAAGGAGGTAAGTCCACCTCTGCCTCCTCTCATTTTAAACGTTTTAGAATATTTTATCCTTATAGCGCCTCTGTCTGCTTATACAGCACAGTTCCTGAGTCCACCCTTGGTGGAGGAGTTTTGCCCCTTATTTCCTATCTACAGAGAGCGACTTCTTAATCCTGAGTGGGGACAGGTCTAATCTCTTCACCTGCTGATATAGTGGTTACCTGGACGGTAACCCATGTTTGTGAGTATAAATAGATACTTACTTGTCATATCCATACCAGTACATACTACACTATACTGGGCTCTCTGTGTCTCTATTCTGTGTGCCACAAAGGGAAGAGGTCAGAGACTGCCCAAGTGGCAACAGATATTACTCATGATATGTCAGGCATTTGCCAAAACACTGCACAGAGGACATAGGAAATGTAAGAAGACAGACAATAGAAGGTTGAAGTGATCTAGACTATCACGACACTGCACCCATTTTTGGAAATTGTATCATGTGTAACCAGCATTAGGTAGATACTTGATCTAGTGTGCTGTAAATGTGGAAATCTAAATGGCTTTCTCTATATGTATATTGATATTGGAAATATGAATATCGGAAATATTAATAAAGATATAGTAAAAAAAAAAAAAAAAGGAAATGCACAACAGTGATCACCAAGGAACCAATTTTTCCACTCCAGGCCAGGTGGAAGTTATAATTTTATTGACAAAGTATAGCACACTTTTGTGTTTCTTTAAAGAGAAACCGTGACCAAGAATTGAACTTCATCTCAATCAGTAGCTGATACCCCCTTTTACATGAGAAATCGATTCCTTTTCACAAACAGACCATCAGGGGGCTCTGTATGGCTGATATTGTGGTGAAACACCTCCCACAGGAAACTGTGAGGGTCGTGGTCCTGGCAGTTTTTGTCTGTAAACCTAATTGCATTGTGGGAAATAGCTGTTTACAGCTGTTTCCAACTGCCAAAAAAGCAACCAGCATCTCCTTCCACTGACATCACCTGCCAGCAGTAAAAATGTCACCATGTGATCAATGTCAGAATGTAAATCAGGGAGAGGAAAGATTTTACAATGGGCAAACACTGACTAAATCATTGATGCATAATTATTGTAAAAATTAAGAACTTTTTTATTACATTATTTTCACTGGAGTTCCTCTTTAAGCTCTATCCAACTGGATCAGTTCTTCTAGTATTCCTTCTGTCTGTAATCCTATATACTAACCGTAGGGTGAAAGTATGCACACAGAACGCACCTGTGTGCAGCAGCTTAGTGTGGGTTGTGCAGTTGAAAGAGGTGGCTTAGTGTGGTTATTGGCTTAGTGCGGCAGTTGCTTATTGTGGGGGGTGGCCTAGTGTAGGCGGTGGCTTAGTGTGGAAGTTGTGATGCACATACATGCATACTTAAAGAGGAACTTTACTGAAAAGGGGGAAAAAATAAATCAATACGTTGCAAAGTGAGAAGTTAAAAAATATAAGCAAGATAAAGAAATGTTGGTACTTATCCGTTAGCCGGGCGCATCCGGCAGGTGGCGCTAATTACTATTCCCCCTCCAGGCCGACATGGATTGTAGGGAAAGATGTAACTCTGGTGGAGTTTTGTCGCCACCTAGAGGATGCGCCCGGCTAACGGATAAGTACCGAAATGTTTGATATTCACCATACAATTTGTCCATATTGTTTGACCCACAATCAGTCTGCACGTAATCATCTTTACTACTGGCTGACATGAAAATAAAAAAAACAGACAGCACCAACAGCCATTATCTATAACCACACCCCCTAACAACGCGATAGGCTAAAAGGTTGTTTTTCTTTTTATAGATATACATATGCACAAAGGGAGATACTGGTTGCTTAGCAGTTGCAAATAGTCTTTATTTCCCACAATGCAACAAGGTTCAAAGACAGGAAACTGTCAGGACCATGGTCTTGAAAACACAATGTGGGAGGGGTTTCACCACAATATCAGCCATACAGACCCCTCCCCCTCAAATGATCTATATGAGAAAACCTAAAGATTTCACGTGGGAAAGGGGGTATCAGATACTGATCGGGATGATCCTTTTTAAACAGTTCCTCTTTAAAGAGAATCTGAAGTAAATAAAAAACTAAAAACTAAAAGCTTTACAGCAATGACACCATCGTTCAAATCTTCTGCTGCGGGAGTCTTCGGAAGTCGTTGGGAGCCCAAGTGCTCCCGAAGACGTGCGGTTCTGTACTGCACATGCATGAGAGAGCGTGTTTGCAAATGCGCAGTATGGAGCGGCACTTCTTCGGAGCACTCCCATTGGTCGGAGACCACTCACGGGCGAGCCAGCACTAGAATGTGGGTAACGTGAGAGGAATGGGAAGGCTCTATAGAACCCACAGAGTTCCCTCTCCTTAGGTAAGTATCTGTTTGTTTGTTTTAATTCACCTCAGACTCATTTTAAAGAGAAACCGTGACCAAGAATTGAACTTCATCCCATTCAGTAGCTGATACCCCCTTCTACATGAGAAATCTATTCCTTTTCACAAACGGATCATCAGGGAGCTCTGTATGGCTGATATTGTGGTGAAACCCCTCCCAAAGGAAACTGTGAGGACCATGATCCTGCAGTTTCCTGTCTGTGAACCTTGGCGCATTGTGGGAAATAACAGCTGTTTTACTGTATACAGCTGTTTCCAACTGCTAAAAAAGCAAGCAGCATCTCCTTCTAGTGACATCACCTGCCAGCAGTAAAGATGTTGCCATGTGATAAATGTCAGAATGTAAATCAGGGAGAAGAAAGATTTTACAATAGGCAAACACTGACTAAATCGTTTATACATAATTATTGTAAAATTGAAGCACTATTTTTATGACATTATTTTCATTGGCGTTCTTTAAGCACCGGTGGGCGGTGCAGTTGTGGGTGGTGGTTTAGTGTGGCCGGTGGCTTATTGCAGAGCCAGCTTAGTGTGGGTTGTGCAGTTGTGGGCGGCAGCTTACAATGGGTAGTGTCTTAGTGCGAAGTGCAATTCTTTTGAAGAATCAGGGGTTTCCTGTGTATACAACGTGTCCTCCATATTTTGGATCAAATTAACCTCCCAATCATTCCATTTTTAAAGTGGATTTTTGAAGTGATTTTAAAGTTAGATCTGCCTGTCAGATTGTTATTGATGTTCTTACTCTAGATAGCAGGATTCTTTTTTGCTTATTGTTCAAATGCCAGCATGACAGATGACGGAAAGACAGATAACAGGTGAAAGAAAAGAGGAAGTAGGGGTCAATCTTCCGAACGCACGTCATAGACAAGTAGATTGCAATCGAATTCAGCAAGCAGCTGATTTCTTTCCAATTAAAAATGAGTTTGGGAGCTGCAATTGGTTTACTGCAATGCACAACGTCACCTTGATCAGATTTTGCAGAAAATAACGTTACAGTATCCATGGGAGTCCACAAACATCTCAATATTCTGGTCCACATACAATTCACTTTTTTCTCCTTAGTTTGTTCCTAGGTGATATATTTACACCTACAGTATATGCAATTAACTTTTTCTCCTGAGTTATCTTCTAGGTCACAGTGTTCCTCAACCCTGTCCTCAAAGCCCACCAACAGTGCAGGTTTTGTGGAAATCCACAGAGGTAGTTAATCAGCTCTGCTGAGACACTGATTACATCACCTGTGCATGTTTGTGATTTCCTGCAAAACATGTACTGTTGGTGGGCCTTGAGGACAGGGCAGGGCTGGTTTAAGGGGCCCTGTGGCCCTGGGGCAAACTATAGCATTTGGGCCCCCCAGCGCAAAGCTCCCCCCCCCCCCACCCTGCAAGCAGCCATAAATACCTATTAGTCCTGGCAGGTGAGACGGGCAGTGGCTACACTCTTAAACACGCTATCTCCCTCCCACTCTATGACCCAGCGCGTCATTTATAAACACACGCCGGGTCATAGAGTGGGAGGGAGACAGCGTGTCTCAGAGTGTAGCCGCTGCCTGTCCACTCACCCGCTGGGGCTAATAGGTAATTATGGCTGCTTACAGGGCCCGGGGAGCAGGCAAAATGTAGCAGGGTCAGCGCTGTGGGGGCCTCATCAGAGGTCGGGGCCCCAGGGGAAATGCCCCCTTTGCCTCTATGGTAGCGCCGGCCCTGGGACAGGGTTAGGGAACTCTGTTCTAGGAGATAATTTTCATATTATCTTTAAAATAACTTTTTACAATAACCATTTTACAATTGAGGAAGTACCCAAAGGTTGGAAAAAAGGACTATCAAAATTCTTTTGAGTATTTTCTTGCTTGTTGGTGGTTTAAAGGGCATTTTATGACCAGGTGTGAAAATATCAACTAGGAGAAAACTCAGGAGAAAAAGTAAATTGCATATGGGCCCTGGTCATAAAATGCCTTTCAAGCCATCAGCAAGTTCGAATAACCTCAAAATAATGTTGATAGTCCTTTTTCACCAACTTCTGGGTATTTTTTCAGTTGTAAAATGCTTACAAATATACTGTATTTTTTCACAAAATATCCTGTCCTCCTTGTATTGGTTAAAAGAAAGCTCTATGTTGTGTATACAAGTTTCCCCTCTATGACTAGTGTACTATGATTTCTGCATCACGAAATGGCTGTGGAATAAATAGTATATTAGATTCTATCACCTCCAATAACATTTTACTAATTCATTATAACAAGTTATCATCATGTGTTATTTTCGTGTCAGGATACACTGAATTTCTACTGCATAATATGAAAACGAGCCATCTATGTCACTGAATGTCAGCAGTTCCTGCACTACCTGCCTCAAAGTGTCTCTGTATCTCCCAGTAGGCAGAGCTCAGCCATTACAAGTATTTACTCTGTCTATAATGGGGACAGCTGCACATGGCTGGATTGATGAGCCAGAAACAGCGTTCTCCTGGGGGATAATTACTAAACTCACATATGGGTTAATGGTTGAAAATGATGTAAAATGTTCCCTTCTCTGTGAATGAGGACACCGGCTGTGGGATCCAACACTAGGCAGATTACTTTTTGTGTTTATGTAGCGTTTATATACCAAGACAAGACATTTATATTGCGCTTTTTTCTTGGAGGACTCAAAGCGCTTTAGAGCTGCAGTCACCAAGGTTGCGCTTCACGGGCGACCAGGAGGCGGGAGCATTAGGAAGCCTTGCCCAAAGACTCCTTATTGCTTTACGTACTGGCTTGAGCAGGGATATGAACGCTAGTTAAAGGCTCAACCCCAACATCAAAGGCAACACCCTTAAAGTGGACCTGAACTCAGAATTCCCTTTCTGGTCTAAAAGATAAGCAATAGCATGATAACTTTTAAAGAAAAATATTTCTTTGTTACAGCTGATACAAATCCTGCACAATACCTCTGCAGTGGGTCTATTTCCTGCTTTCATGGAAGCAGACATAAGGTTAACATCCTGGGTTTACAAATGAGCTGCTCTGCTGAGGCAGCCTGACACAGCTGAGAGGTCAGATTACACTTGTGATTAGTCACAGATGAGAGGAAATTACACAGGCTAAACTCTGTAAATACATACAGGGTGCATTTCCCTGTTTTCCTTCTGTCCTGTGCAAGAGTTCAGGTCCACTTTAACTAGTACACTATCTAGCTCCGCTTACCACATAGTGGACTACAGGGTACACACAACCATTTACAGCTGTCTCTTGAAAGATCTTACAATCTAATGTTCTAGATCTTCCACCTGATTGAGTAGAGAAGAAATATAATTCACACAACAACATGCAATGTTTCATGTTCAGCAGCCTCCTCTTCCTCCTCCGCGGCAGCCTCTTCTTTTTGTTTAGCGGATGTGATACAAAGTATGAGCAATCCAAAACACATGTAGCAAAGCCCTCCCCTCTGCAATGTATAGACAGTTATAGATATCAGACAGTTATAGATACGCCCACATCCTAGAAAGACCAAAGAAAACATGCAGGTATTCAGTCCCTCTGGGTTTTCCCTATTTCAGCACAGATCTCTGTTCTTGAGATAGGAGTGGGGTTTTGTCTGGAAAGAGCTTTGGATATATTTTGAAATTGTGAAAGAGCTTCATTTATTTGCCTGCATTCTCCTACAATTTGTAAACAGATTGAACATCAATAATCTTAACTTTAATCTTGCCTTCAATTTCATTTCAACAATAATTGCCTTCCTGGATATTCAGATATCACTGGACACTATGGAGAAAATGTCTACTAGACTAAACAGAAAAGAGACGGCCACTGATGTGTTTTTAAAGGACAACTGAAGTGAGAAGAATATGGAGGCTCAGAGCATGCGTCATATGTCAGTGTGAAACCCATGGTCAGCTGCTCTCTCCAGGCTGGTTGCAAGTGATTTGATGCCTAATAGTATTTGTAAGACAAGAAGAATGGTACCGGCGCTGGATACACAGTACAATACAAATAAGCAGCTTGGGGAAAATGAGGAATAATGTGAGCATAAACAAAAGAGTGCAACGTTACCACTTCCACAATCATGGATAAAAGTATCCTCACAGTCATCCCACGGGATTGTACGCACTCACGGGTATCTCTTCCCTTGTTAGCGATGACACTACTGGTAGTGTGTGGAGCACAGTACAGGCTACTTTCATATGTAGTGAAGATTAGAGCGGGCCTATCTCACTGAAAAACTAAGGAAAGTGGAGAAGAGAGTGCCAAGTACAGCCCGCGGAGATATCGGAGCCACTTTCAATGTTTGGCTGTATTTTGAAAGAGAGGCTTCATGATAAGATCAAGTGTGAGCAGAAAGTTTTGCAGGACATGTGCTGCAAGTCCCGCCCATGGAAGCTGCCTCTATTCAGTGATGGCTGCAATTTTTAAGGAGCCCTGGATACTGTACCAGTGATTTATCCAGCCTGGCTATGCAGCCCTAATGTATACTTAACCTTGTAGTCAGTGTCGGACTGGGAGGTGGAAAAGCTGGGGAAATCCACCTGCTGGCCAAGCAGCAGTGATCATGTGTTATCAGAAACCTGCAACTGCAACCTTGACTGCAAGCAGCAACACATGATTACTGCTGCTTGGCCAGCAAGTCAATTTCCTCAGCTTTACCACCTCCCAGTCCGACACCGCTTGTAGTCCACCAAATGTGCAAGTGCTTGTACTGTACCTCCAATGGGAGGGCAGAGTTGGTGCTTTGCAGCAGAGAATGTACCAGGACATGCTGGGCCATTTCTATGACAATTTCCAATTATTTTCAATCTATGAACTATTTTCAATAGTTCAAAGATTTTAGTTCTGGCATACTTTAATGCATGTGTCATTGAGAAGGGACGATGAAATAGTAAAACTTAAAAAGTAGATTTCAAAATAAAATAAAACTGTGGGATAAGTCATTTTAGGAAAAGGAGGATGGATACAATTGTTTCTCTCCTCAGTTTATTTTCACCTCATATTTCCCACAATACTCTAAGGCAGAGTTCCTCAGCCCTCTCCCCAAGGCCCATCAACAGTACATGTTTTGTAGAAAACCACACACAATCACAGGTGGAGTAATTAGTGTCTCAGCAGAGCTAATTAACTACTTCTGTCACTGTGGATTTATACAAAACATGCAGTGTTGGTGGGCCTTGAGGACAGGGTTGGGGAACTCTGCCTTAGGGGACCTCCTAGTGCATAGTCACGAAAAAATTCTAATAACTTACATTGGAAGTGCAACTTCACTTGTGGGGGGCTGCTCATCATACCGTTTTTTATTGGTATGTATGGAATTAGAGCTACTTAATGGTGTCAGGTGTTTCATGAGACACGGTTTGTAATTGTGAGACACAATGGCCTCAATTCACTAAGATCATGCTGGAGATAATAAGGCAAGAGAAAACTTACCTCCACACAGTGAGAGAGTTATCTTATCTCTTCATACCTTAAGTTACCTCCTCTGTAGTTAATTTACCTCCTCTGTAGTTATTTTCACACTCAGTTAATTAACAGCCTGTCTTTAAAGAGAACCCGAGGTGGGATTTCATTATGCTAGTGGGGCACAGAGGCTGGTTGTGCACACTAAGACCAGCCCCTGTTGCCCCATGGTGTGCCTCCATGTCCCCCTGCGTGCCACTATACCCCCCGCAGTGCTGGCGACACGCAGCGTGTCGCCAGCACAATGTTTACCTAAGCGCTGTCTGTCAGCGCCGCTCCCCCGCCTCCTCCGCATCAGCGCTACCCGCCCGTGTCCCTTCCCTCCCGCTGATAGGAGGGAAGTGACGCGGGCGGGTAGCACCGATGCGGAGGAGGCGGAGGAGCGGCGCTGACTGACAGCGCATAGGTAAACATTGTGCTGGCGACGCGCTGCGTGTCGCCAGCACTGCGGGGGGTATAGCGGCACGCAGGGGGGACATGGAGGCACACCATGGGGCAACGGAGTCTGGTCTTAGTGTGCACAACCAGCCTCTGTGCCCCAGTAACATAATTAAATACCACCTCGGGTTCTCTTTAACTCTGGAGTTATTTTAAGGATTGGAGAGTTAACTTAAAGACAGAAGAGTTAACTTTATATTTGCCTGAGGTAAAATGTTTCCTGAATACTACATGCCTTATCACCATGGTAACAACTCCAGAAACGTTATTAAAGACAGGAGATAAGCTTAGTGAATTGAGGCCATTGTGTGGTTTATTTGTGGCTCTTGAATGTTCCAGGGAGATGCAGTTATGGTACCTAATGTTTCATTATCAGCAATTACATGCAGAGCTGCTCAAATCCGGAACCCGGGAGACATTCGGATAGTTCTATCCAGATATCTCCCAGTAAACCTGTGCGGGGTGGGCGGGGGGGTCAATCTTACCTGTATGACGTCTTCTTTGGTCCGTCCCTCGGCGCCTCCCACGATGCGGTCCAAGCGGCAGTCACGTGATTATAAACACTTCCTCCTTCCGGGTTGAAGGAGGAAGTGCTTGTAATCACGTGACGCGCTAGGAGCGCATTGTGGGATGTCCCGAGGGACGGACGAAGAAGACGTCATACAGGTAAGATTGACCCCCCTGCCCACCCTGCACATGTTTAGTGGGAGATATCCGGATAGCAACTAACCGGATGTCTTCCGGTTCTGGATTTGAGCAACGCTAATTACATGCACAGTGTCACAGTGTTTTCGATTAGAGAAGAGTTGCTCTCAATTTGTGGGCTACACAGCAATTCCCATTCAACACATCCAGCAGAGCACAATAGGGGTAAAGAGGCATCCAGTTGTAGATAAAACTGAGTTAAAACCAACAATAAAATTGAAAAAAGTGAGGTGGCTTACCTCAATGACGACAGTCAAATAAGATATACAATAATTATATATAATATATTTTTTTTTTACTGTATTTAGCACAGGCAATGCATTTCACGGGTCCAAGCCTGCTTCCTTAGGCCAATAAAAGCCTCAATGAGAGGCATTCAATGCTAACTGAATGTCGGGACATTCCGCACTCCTGAAAACTGCATGCGATTTTGTAATGTGTGCTGTTCCAGCCTAAAAGTATTACAGGCAGAGGATCAGCTGTACAGCCAGGCAATCTGTATTGTTTAAATGGAAATAAATATGTCAGCCTCCATATTCCTCTCATGTCAGGTGTGCTTTAAAGTGGGTCTGAAGCTAAATTTAAAAAACAAAAAAGGATACTCACCTAAGGAGAGGGAAGGCCTTCCCGTTCCTCTCACGGTCCACTGGTTCCAGCACTGGCTCCCCCATTCAAATTCCCCACTGCGGGAGGCTTCAAAAGCCTTCGTGCTCCTGAAGATGGGTGGCTCCGTACTGTGCATGCACGAGTGAGCGAGAATGCGTGCTTGCGCATGCATAGTACGGAGTGGCCTATATTTAAGAGCACTGGGGCTCCCAAAGACTTCCAAAGCCTCTTGCAACTGGGGATTTAAACGGGGGAGCCAGTGCTGGAACGAGAGGCAGAGAGCAGTCTCCTAACCATAGAGACTGCTAACAGGAGAGCCAGCGGTGGAACGCAGGGACCATAGGAGGAACAGGAAGGCTCTAAAGGACCAAAGGCCTTCCCTCTCAATGGTATCATTTTTTTAAAATGTAGCTTTAGATTCCTTTTAAAGGGATCAGAGAGGAAAAAATAAAGCAGTTATACATACCTGGGGCTTCCTCCAGCTCCATACACGCTGATCGATCCCACGCTGCCACCCTCCTCTGCCTGCAGCTACGAGAACCGGCTCCACGCTGATCCGTCAGTCGGAGCCAGTCTAAGCGTAGCAGAGGTGTGCTCTTTGCGTATCTCTGCAGCAGTGTATGGAGAGATACATAGAGGGTGCACTTCTCCTGCGTAGCTGGCTCCGATGACGTCAGCGACGAGAGACCGTTCTCGTAGATGTGGGCAGCGGTAGATGGCGGCGTGGGATCGATTAGCGCGTATGGGGCTGGAGGAAGCCCTAGGTATGTATAACTGCTTTTTCATTTTTTTAGATAAGGTTCCTCTCTGGTTCCCTTTAAGTATAACTGGGCGTGATGTTTCTCATTATATTTATATTATATATTATGAATAAAATTCATGATTGTTAATTTCATGTAGGTCTGTGTGCACCCAACAGCCAATACTTCCTTCATGCATATTTACTTCATGTTTTGTATTAGTATAGACTTAGCACTATACCTCCTCTCCTATACCTCCCTCCTCTTGTTTCCCCCCATTCCCTTTAGATTGTAAGCTCGCAAGGGCAGGGCTCTCTCCCCCTTTTGTGTCTTGGAAATCATTATACATTTTATTCATCATGTTACTTTTATCACTTTCATGACTCATTACCACTTCTGTATTTTGTATTCTGTATGCTGTATCATTTTTTTGTATCTTGTCACTAATTATGTATCTTGTATATTAGTGTACACCATTGTCTGTATTTTGTATGTACCCCATATTTATTTCTTACTTTGTACAGTGCCACAGAATATGTTGGCGCTTTATAAATCAATAATAATAATAATACCTAGAACTTATGATTCTGTTTCTCAACAGTGGTTGGAAAAGTAATATTTAACGGAAAAAAAAAATAAATCTTGCAGATCTGGTTGAACTTCATGGATAAACTAGATTTGTGTTGGAACAAGTCGCCAAGGGAACCAATTTTCCATAAACAGACAACTGATGCACAGGCTAACTGATGAGTAAATCTAAGGCTCCTTTCACACTGTGTCACATCACAACCGATAATATCATTGCATCACAAAACGATGCAAAATTATACCTACCGTATGGGGCTACCACATTGATTGCGGCGCTGCGCGTCCCGTCGGGGTGAGGGCTTGTTTCCACTAAGTGTGTGTGACATACTTTAAGGCTGCTTACACACAGGGACGCTACAGGCGTACATTAGTGCAGCCTGTAACGCTCCCCCAACGCACAGCAATGTAACACAAGTGGGCTGTTCACACTGCCCACGTTGCGTTACATGTAACGCTGCACGTTCTTCCGAAAGTGCAGCATGCTACGGCGTTACAGTGGCTTAAGCCGCATTAGACTGTTTGCACATGCTCAGTCATGTTGGGGAGAGCGGCCAGGCACATGGCTAATTAATATTCACTGCACGTTGTGACGTGCAGTGTTTACTTCCTGGTGCGGCCGCTCTGTGCGGCGATTGGCCGGCGGGACCACGTGATGCCGCATGCGTCCAAGAGTACGCATCACGGACGCCAGAGTGAGCTGCACAACGCGGCTCACTCTGACGTCCACATCGAAGAGCACCAGGCCTTGCGTTAGGTGCACGTTATGCGACCTTAACGTAGCACCTAACACAACGTCTTGGTGTGCAAGTAGCCTTATTGTACCATTTACCTCAATGTAAAGTCGCACCATAATGGTACTGCGCGATGCGACCTTTCGGCGACATTGGCATTGCATAGCATCGTAACGCAATATGCATAGTGTGAAAGGACCTCAATTGACATCAGATGACAGTCTGTAAACAATTTCAACAGACCTCATCAAATCATCTGGTCTAGTAGAAGTCAGGCCCAGTGCACACCAAATCCGCTAGCAGATCCGCAATACGCTCGCAGTTTTGGGAGCTGATTTCAGAGCGATTCTAGGTATGTTTAGAGAGGTTTTCTAAACATACCTAGCGGTTGTGGGTGCGTTTTTGTGTAGCAGATTACACATATTGTTACAGTAAAACCTGTTACTGAACAGCTTCTGTAACAAAAACGCCTGGCAAACCGCTCTGAAGTAGCGTTTTTCCTATACTTTACATTGAGGCAGAAACGCTTCTGCAAACCGCAAACGTGCAGCAGGAGGCACGTTTGCAGTTTGCAACAAACCTCAAACTGCCAGTGTGCACCATCCCATTGAAATACATTAACCAAGCGTAATTACATGCGGATGCGGCTGGTGGATCGCACCTAAAACCGCTCAGTGTGCACTGGGCCTTAGAGCTTGTTCACACTAGAGGCGTTTGCAGCCTTTTTTTCAAGGGCAGGCAATTTTTAAAATCGCCCACAAAACGCTTGTGCAATGAATCTGTATGAGAAGGTTCATATCAGCACAGTTTGTGCGCTGTGCATTCAGCAAAGCGGTGCCTAGACCATTTTATGGGGCGTTTTTGCTATAATGGAAGGAATAGGAAAAACGCAAACACTTACAAAATCGCTTTGTGTAGCGATTACGTTTGCGTTTTTAAGAATAAATACATTGTATTTATTATTTTCCAGGTCAAAGTTCACTTCCTGACTTGCGCCAGGGAGTGAATTTAAAAAGAAAAAGCAATTTTACCAAAAAAGCTGCGCGTAGTGGAGCGCCAGAAGGGGAAAAAAAAATGTTGCACAAAATCGTAAAACGCTTGCTTTTGCGATTACGATTTTAGATGTGAAGGATGCCTTAGATTGAAAAAAATCAACCAGAGAAATGGAAGGAAATAGCTGCCCTGCACACTGAAGCAATAAGGAAACAAACAGCTTATATGGCAGGCGTGCCAGATGCCCCCCAAACCAGACAGCTCATGCGCAGACCACCTTGATAGCAGCTCTGCTTTTACCCCCCTCCAGCTGCAACCTCCGTCCCTGTTTCCTCCCGTGTATGTTTAGCAAATGCAATGTGAAGGGAGAGCGAGAGAGACAGACTACGGGAGGAGGGGGAGTGGGAGGTGGGAAGAACTCACTGCCCTGCTATAATCATCCTCTAGCAGTCACAGCAGCAGCTCCCAGTAGACGAGCAGAGAGAAAACGCTTCCCTGAGAACTGTCCAGGAGAGACACCAAGAAAGTCACCTGAAAATGCTCGCCTCGCCATCCCCCCGAACTTTCTCCTGGTGAGCCCGATAGTAGCCAGACTCTCCACCGAATCCAGGTAATCTGAGTGAGTGGCTGCTGGTGTGTGTGATTGAGTGAGTGAGTGAGTGAGTGGCTGCTTGCTGGTGATAAGGGAGAGGGGCAGCAGATTGTACGCCTTGCTAGCGGGAGAGTTCACACGATGGAATGAATGGTGTCTTGGCTGCTCGCTAAACGTTTTTTTTCTCCTTGGCATGAATGACTGAATGAATGAATTGACTCTCAGAGCCTACGCTAGGCAATATGCTATCTACAGGGAAGCAGCTGCTTAGAGGTCGGCATGAGCGTTGTCCTTGGTGCTGATATTGATCCACCGCTGTCCATGGTGCTGAACCACTGCTCGCCTTACTACTGCACCCCAGTACTGGTCACCAATAGCCACTGCAGATAGACTGTAGTCCGAGGAGGTGAGGGGGCGCCTTGCTAGAAAACCTGCTGTGACAAAAATTTGAGGTCATCACAAGTAACCATTTATTATACATTATTATTGTTATTATTAGGAGGAGGGACCAGGACCTCTGCTGGAGAAAGCCTCTTTCAGCAGGAGAGAAAGCCTTTTATAATGATTGAATGCAATGCTATCTTGGGGGGATATTTGGGGGATATCTGTACCAAAAGGGTCAAATGCAATCCACACATGAGTCAACAACAGCAAAGGAATCGATCGAAAATTGACAGGGTAGTAGTTAGCAGTGTCTAAAGCTACCCATACACGAGTCAACAATGGCAAGGGAATCGACCACTCATCAATCAAACATTGATTGAGTTGTAGTTAGTGGTTGACTCTGTTGGTTTGTCCTCGCATTTCACTAGGGATCTACGGTAATTAAGAATCGATTGAATCGCTAGCAGCTTAATGCTACCTATTCACGAGTCAACAACAAGAGGGGAATCAATCACTCCCTGATCGAAAATTGATTGGGTAGTAGCGATTGACTTGTCCTCTCATTTCGACAGCACTCCAATTACGAATCAATCGATCCACAAGCAGCGTAACGCTCGATGCAGTACTATGCTATGGGGCGGTTGATCTCCCGCTACTCTTGCCTTCATCCGCTAAACAAAGATTCTCCTACATACCTGATCACCTTTCTGATCAATAAACTGTCCAATATCAATCAACGGTTCATCAGTTAAGCATGTCGGGGGCTATAGATCGCCGTGAGATTCAAAGCCAGTCGGCCAGAAAAATTGCCACGTGTATGGTCATCCTTACTGGTGAAAAGCGCCGTATAGAGCATAGCGATTATGAAAAGCAGACCTTTCCAATGATAAATGGTATTACATTACTCACTGGTCTCTAGTCTGATGAAATGGAAATTGTGATTGTAAGTCTTCAGCTTGTCATTATTGCTGTGCACTGCTTTATCCAGTAGTCCTAATGATGCATTGTTTCCAGAAGAAATGCTCCGTCATGTTGCTTGTTGTATGGTCTATGTTGTTTTTTGCTTTCTATATCTGGATACTTGTTGTTATTTGATATAGCATAAGACATACTTCATATCCTGCACATGCTTGTTCCATGTAAACTATATAGTGTGTGTGTGTGTGTGTGTGTGTGTGTGTGTGTGTGTGTGTGTGTGTGTGTGTGTGTGTGTGTGTGTGTGTGTGTGTGTGAGAGAGAGAGAGATCTGTGTGTGTGTGTGTGTGTGTGTGTGGATACTGTGTGTGTGTGTGTGTGTGTGTGGATACTGTGTGTGTGTGTGTGTGTATACTGTGTGTGTGTGTGTGTGTATACTGTGTGTGTTGTGTGTATACTGTGTGTGTGTGTATACTGTGTGTGTGTGTGTATATACTGTGTGTGTGTGTGTGTGTGTGTGTATGTGTGTGAGAGAGAGAGATCTGTGTGTGTGTGTGTGTGTGTGTGTGTGTGTGTGTGTGTGTGTGTGTGTGTGTGTGTGTGTGTGTGTGTGTGTGTGTGTGTGTGTGTGTGTGTGTTAATGAATGAATGAATCACTGAGGCATTTCTATCCCAACCTTTAAAATATGGATGAGGCTAGAACTGGAATTTTATTTTCCCCAGGTTCTGCTGTCATCTTAATATTTTATTGTAGTAAATGAGGCAATAAACCAATTCTGACTGTAATATTGTCAGCTGGAAGCAAAGAAGGAACAGTGCAGGCTATAATAATGATGCTAGGATTTACCTCTAGGTCCGAGGCTGCAGTGAGCATGGAATGTAACTTCAGCTCAATGACAGCAAATCATATAACATGTATGACTTGATTTAGCGTAGTTTGCAGACCATAATAGAATCAGTGCTCAGAGAGAAGACATGGAAGTCAGGGACTGTGGTCTGCAGCAGTGTGACTGATGCTAAAATACAAAGCTCAGTACATTTGTTTTGAGACAATACGTTGAACGTCTACTAAACATATTATTGGAAATAAAAGAAAAATGATTTTAGGGTTGGTGAATGTGGACAGTTTGGTAAATTTGTTGTTCTGAAAATTGTGCAATTCTTCAATCTTGATTGTTAGAAATTGCATATCAGAACCTATTTGAAAATATCAAAATGTATCAATGTGATTAGTTGTAGACTGAATATAACTAATGTCAAATAGCCATATTAAATACTGATTGTTCAGTCTGACATAGAAATAAAGTCAATCACTGTAGAATGTTTTTTTTTTTTAACCCGCCTGTGAAGTGAGCAGAAAACTCACATCATCTCCCAGAGTGCTCTGGGGGAGAGGACTTCATGACATCCGAGCCTAGGCTAAACATTACTGGGAAGGTGGTGTTATATACTAATATACAGCAATATATAGTAATAAGAAAGGGAGTATGAAGCTTAAACCAGGATAATTAATGTGAAAATGTACACTATGTAATGAATAATTTATGTTCGACAGCAGATCTTCTTTACTACTTTTCTTTAGAGGAACATGGTTACTCCATAGTTCAACATTGAAAACCATATAAGGCCTACATGGACATAAACAGATGAGGGGGAGTTGCCACAACCCAGATATTGCACACTGCATTTTTTTATTGCTCCAGAGCAGTGATCTGCAAACGTGGCTCTCCAGCAAGTCCCACAATGCTTTGCACGAGTCTGACAGCCACAGTCATAATTCAAAAAGGCAAATGCATTGTGGGACTTGGCTACTGCCTAGGTTACTCATCACTGGGACTCTGGGAGTGCAGGGTTATATACCAATATACAGCAATATATAGATATAAATTGTGTGCAGGTGTATTCTGCTTTGTCCACTCATATCCATGGGTTAAGGGAAGTCATAATTGCTCATGTGTGTCTAGGTCTGGTGAGCCCATTAAAAGTTCACTGCAGGGCCCGATCATTTCTAGTTACACCAATGGCTGCTACATTCTCATTTAGTGTGACAGGTTTGCTTGCACTGATCAATGGATGGTTTCTCTCCACTTCTTGGCTGTTGTGCAAATAACAGGACTAAAACAGTTTATGTTCATATTGAAAAAGCTGGACTATCACTTTAATGTTGACTTTCCAACATGCTGTGATAATGAGCTTTTCTGATGGCGTGCAGATGACTCATATAATGCAAATGAACAGGCATATAGTCTGATTACTGAAGAACATAATTGGTTGCATCACTTGAAAATAGTGGGCAGTGTTTAGCCACTTGAAATGGTTATACACAGTGTATTTTCAGCAGTGTGGACTGCAATTGTTGTTACTCTCATTGTGAAATATATGAAGCACAGCACTGTGCACACCGAATGCAAAGATCTATAAAGAGCTTTACTCATAAACATGTATATTGTGGGGTTGTGTGTAATGTATTATCTCACCATTGTTTGGGTTTGGAGTGGTGCTGAAGGACCCTGAACCATTGAGAAACTAGTCTGTGACAGACAGCAAACAATTCACTGATGGCTATGTAGTGAGCATTAACATTTTGTATATGTATCCAGTGGCATAGGGATCGCCATAGCAGCCATAGCGGCTGCTATGGTGCCAGATGCTCAGGGTCCAGTGTGCTTTGCTGGCGGCAGTGAAATGGAGCACTGCGGCAGGACTCGTGGAGATCCAGGGCAGACCCCTTCCTCCACAAAGAGAAGAGTAGTGGGAGCAGCAAGTGACTTACCTCTTCAGGCTCCACTGGCGATCTGCAGTCTCCAGGTGTCTCCCATCTCTGTGACTACAGCACCCTTTCTCATCACGTTACATGACAAGAGGTCACTCTACTCATAAATACGGGGATGCCTGGAGAAGATAGATCATCAGTGGAGCCTGCAGAGCCGGAGCTGCGGAAAGGGGGGTGGGGGCCACATCCAGCTACTAATATGGGGGTTCTTAAGGCTACCTACATGAGGTGCTACATCTGACTACCTATAGGATGTGCTTGTGGCTACCTATATGGAGGGAGGGGGGGGGGGGGCGCTACATCAGGCTACCTATAAGGGGTCTTTCTGGCTTCCTATATGGGGGAATACATCTGGCTACCTATAGGGGGTCCTTCAGGCTACCTATACAGGCGGATACATCTGGGTAGGGGTCCTTCTGGCTACCTAGTATTTTTGTGTGTGTGCCTTATAACTTTTATAACTTTTGTTTTGGGGGTGCCCAACCAAAACTTTGGTATGGGGCTCCATGATTTCTAGCTCTGCCACTGTTTTTATCCTAGTAGAGCCTAAAGTCAGACCACTGACAGAGGAGTTAGGCCTTGTTCCCATTATGCAACTCAGCTGCCCGTGCATTAGCGTGGATTCACACTGACAGTGAAAATGGTTTGCTTATCAGATCGGAAGCCAGCAAATCTTACAAAGCTTACATTTTATTGGATCCTATGCTAAGATCTGTTGCTTCAGTTCCAATGAGTAGACAGATGATACTGGCAGTGTCCGCTCTTACCAGGCAGTTGGCTATATACATTACTGCACTTCTTCTGCTATCTTCTGTTTTTTTCTGTCACCTATTGTCTTCCTGTGTGTCACCTTCTGTCTTCTTATGTCATCTTCTGCCCTCTGTATCACCATCGCCGCTCGGGTCACTGCTTCTTCTGTCCCCAGAGACAAGCACTGCAATACTGATGGGAAGAAAACTGCAAGGGCTCCTCACTGAATTGAAACAGACCAATAGGAATCCTCCCTCCTCTGGAATGATCCTCATTGGTCCACCACTGTGACCCGAGAACCTGAGTGGCTTGGAATGATGGAAGCAGAACGGTGACGGACTGCGACGGACACAGCATATCTACATAGGATACACTGGGAATGCACCACTGTGCATCTGTTATAGTGGACCTAACCTTATCCAGCAATGCACTTGACCATAAACTACTGTGACTGTGTCACTGCACAGAGACAATGAAACATTAAAAACTTAAAAAGTAGATTTAATCATAAATTAAAACAAAACTGGGATATCTCAAAGAGTCATTTTTGGGTGTATGAGGATAGATGCAATTGTGTATATCATCAGATTATTTTCACCTTGGCATTCCTTTAAGGGTTGGGGTTTTATGGTAATTTACATTATTTCTGACATTGCATTGATGCTGGAACCAATAGAGGAGCTGTGCAGAGGATGTGAATTGAATAAAGTGTGGTAGGTCATCTCAGTCACATGTCTGGGCCTACAGGGGCCTGGAGTAGACAGCTGGGTGGAAAATCTGGACATTCATACATGAAGAATACAACCAGCCTTCAAATAATCATGGCAGTGGGCCAGTCACTAAAAGCATGTGTGCAATGAGCCTAAAGACCGTCTCAGTAGATATCAGTGATGTGTTTTTTATTTCTAGGATTATTATCTTCCTGTGTATATATCCAACCTGAAAAAGATCAATAAAATGCACATTTTCTAAAATACCTGACTACGAAGATAGGAAGCCACGCGCTCGACATGAGAGGATGAGGTGACACAGAGCAGGCCCCTAGCAAATGTAGCATAAATTGAGCAGACACTGAGAGGTTTTACAGTTATTTGCAGGAGGACTCAAACTGTGCATGGCAGATAGCAGATTTCATCTGCTTGCACATTAAGTGTTTATGGTTATTGCCTGTGCACAGCTGCACATATGACGTAAAGTGGCAAAGGCACAGCATTGGAAACTGTATAAATTGTTTGCTGTGTGTGATGAAGCATGACAGGAAGTCGTTGGACATTTGGCTTACCTATATCTATTTGTATTATACAGAGCTTATGGGGATGACTCAAACGTTCCAATAAATGCATGGGGACATGGCATTTATGAAATCTAAAAAGAAAAAATGTTAAATTGGGCTTCAAAATATAGTTTTTATCATTTGTTTACAACCCCCATAATAAATGTTATTTCATTGGTTACAACTATGAAGATATTTTGATTATGATACACTAGCCTTATGTCTTGTACGGAAATCAGTTTGTAAGTTTTATTTGATTATAGCAAGACTAAATTCATTCAGATGTGATTAAAGGGAACCTGAAGTGAGAGGGATTTGGAGGCAGCCATATTTATTTCCTGTCAGGGCCAGTTCTCTCATGAAGCAAGGTGAAACATTTGCATTAGGCACACAGATTTCAGGGGCAGCATTTGTGTACTGTGTGTAACTTCCTGAAGAGGAATGGAGTGGCTGAGGGTGAGCAGTTTGTTTGTCACAGACTCACAGCCAGCCAGTGCGCTATTGTGTTCAGCTGCAGCGTGTCATGTGAGAACATTAAATGAAGCAGAGTAAATTGTTGGGTGCTGTGCGATCATTCCAAATCAGGGGGTGGGGGGCGCATCCTCACAAGTTTGCCTCAGGCAGCAAAAAGTCTAGAACCGGCCCTGTTTCCTGTTAAACAATACCAGTTGCCTAGGTAATGGTACTCCCAGTATAGAAAACCAGATGCGCCCCCTAGTGTAGGTAGCCAAAAGAAGCCCCCATAGTATAGGTACTCTCCACTCCATGAGGCCCATGTTGAACCCCCTAATTGTCTTCAGAGACCACGCAGGCCCCTTGGCTATGAGCCCCATAGCAGTGTCTATGGCTGCTATGGTGATCTCTAAACTACTGTTGGCACTTAGTATTTGGAGCGCTAAGTTGTAGATTATGTAAATACTGTAGTTAGTTCAGGTATTTATAAGTTTTTATGCACTTTAAGATTTATCAGCATACAAAATCCACAGGCCAATCCATGATATACAGTATATACACAACAGCAATATATATCAGATCATGCTTTGGTGAACTACTTTAGAGGGCAAACAACTGAATTCCTTGTGCTTCTTTAATGTTTACTGTATTTACACCACCATATGCTAATATCAACCTGCTGGATTAGTTGTTACTTGTCATATCTGAAGAATGCCTCTCTCAGACGCAGAGCTAGCTATAGGCAATTTACCTACTGATTTGCTTGCTGAGCACATTTGGTAGTCTACAAAGTGACTGTGACAATTTATAAAGAGATACTATTTTAATGAGATGCCGTCTGTTCTCCGCACACAAATGCATGTGCAAAACGTATCATTACTGACAGCCCTTTTAAAATCAATTGCCTGTCTGCAAACCTGACAGCGTGTTGCTTTTTTCGGCCACTGCTTGTGCTCATCCATTGACTTCCATATGGAGTAGGCCTTACAATGTGACCACACACACCTGGGTCATTTCTGTGGACAGCGGCCCCAAAAGGGCATAAAAATCATTAAAGGGAACCTAAACTGAGAAGGGTATGGATTTTTCCTTTTAAAATAATACCAGTTACCGGACTCTCCGGCTGATCCTGTGTCTCTAATACTGTTAGCCACATCCCCTGTACATGCATGGAGATCAGGTGCTCTGACTGAAGTCAGACTGGATTAGCTGCATGCTTGTTTCAGGTGTGAGATCCAGATACTACTGCAGCAAATTGATCAGCAGGAGAGTCAGGCAACTGGTATTATTTAAAAGGAAACATCCATATCCCTCTCAATTTAGGTTCCCTTTAAGAACTGATTAAAAAGAGGACTTACCTCAAAGGTTGAGGTCCTGTTCACAGTGCTCAGTTGTGTTTGCCAATAATTTTGCATGTCAACTCACTGCCCATACAATCCTATGGGCCTGTTCACAGTACAGCGTTGTAACAGATCACGTTATTCTAACTCGCTGCATGCAAGCTTTGCATTAAAGTCTATGTTCAGTCTCCACTGCAGTTCACATACATTTTAACATGTGCGTTATGCAACTGACCACTGTGGATCCAGCCTCAGTTAAGTCTACCGCTATTACTTTTTCTTCAGTTCGTAGCAGTTTTATGCCCTTTTGGCGCCTCTATACAAAACATTTTGTCTGTATTGTCCACTCTTGGTGGAAAGTTGTATCTCGTACCGACTTTTAACCTAAGCGGGGTTGAGTTTATTCTAGCAAACCTGCATTACAGCCGGTCGCCGGTCTGGTGAATTTACTTGTATCTATATGATAATCACCAAGTTACAAAAAATAATTCACTATTATTGGCTCTGTCTTTTTATCTTTGCCTGCTTATCCCAACAACACGTGGAGTGGGGGTGTCCGGAAAATGTACACAAAAAAGACGCAGGTAGAAATTGAAGGGCTTATGGAAATTCAGCCTAAATGACATAAATGGGGCAATCGGTAAGTTAGAAATCGTTAACTTATATTGCTGGCATAGATAGGAGCAGGACGGTCGTCTTCAGGGCCGGATTTACCATAAGGCACTGTGGGCATGTTCCTACAGGTGCCTCATGATGGAAAGGCGGCTCACTTCCCTCCCTGAGTGCCTCCCTCCTTCCCTATGCAGAGTCCTGATGAGAGTGTAAGGGCCCATTTCCACTTGTGCGGTGCGAATTTGTTGCGGAAACTGCGGTAATGAATTTGCATGCGGATGCGAATTCGTTAGAATTTGTATGCAAATTTTACTGCAAATTCGCATACGATTTCGCATATGTTTGTATGTATGCGAATTTAACCATGTCAGTGCCTGTGTGCTTTTACATTGGGTTATGCGAATTCGCATTGAAAATTCGCATAGCGAAACCGCTTGCAAATTTCCTATTAAATACATTGTATGCGAATCGCCTAGCGGTGTGCGAATTCTGATGGCTCTGCCGTGCAGATTTTTCCTGCACATAAAACTGGAAAGAAATCCTGACAAGTGGAAACAGCCCCATCCACTTGTATTGCCTATGCGAATTCACATGCGGGAAATGCATGAAAATTCACGCTAGTGGAAACGGGCCCTAAAAGAGAGGTTACTCACCCTGCTATCACCATTACACTGACGAGATCTCCCTTCAGTCAGGGGCACCTCTAGATACTTAATACTGAGGGTACTCCTGGTTACCTAATACTAAGGGGTACCTGTAGCTACGTATGATGGGAAAGGGAAGTAAGAGAAAAGTGACAGCTGGGACAGCCAGCACACTTGCGTTGCGGTTCGGTGGGTGTTTGTAGGTTCATGGAGGGCGAAGTCTAGGGTGCCAGGACATCTGTGCCTATAAGCTCCTGTGATGTAAATCCCGGGCCTGGTTGTCTTTATTATTATTATTTTTTATTTATATAGCGCCAACATCTTCCGTAGTGCTGTACCTAGCACAAACAAGTAATGGGGAACAAATATACATAAGAACTACAAGACACTGTACAGTCATGACATTGAATAGTAGAAATACAAATATACACATAGTTGATGTGTAGTTGATACATGTGCATATGTTTAAATTACAGCAGTATGAGAAACACTAGGAGGAGGTTCCTGCCCCCCTTGCAAGCATACAATCTTTACTTCCACACGTATTCTACACGTCTGCATAAAATTAATCTCAAAAGCTGATCTCAGTGATTGGTTACTTTTTCTGTAACAGAACTGGCTGCAGCAGTTTATGAACACATTTCAGAGATCTGTAGCTTTGGCTCTCAGGCAGCCTGTGTGGATGGTGCTCAAAAGAGCAGCGGTGATTGTAGAATAATTGCATTCTATAAGTGAAGTGGTAGAGCATAAATCACACCTGCTATCCCAGCCTTTTCCTGTGTGAACTGATATCGATCAGATGCAGTAACGGTCTCACATGAGGTCCCAGATCTATTTATGGAAAATCAGATATGAACTTACTTCATGTGCTGTAACACCCCAGTGTGGATAACTAACACTGAAAGGCCTTGTTCACAGTGTACTAACACACTAACCCCTTCATTGCTGCAGGACTTGGGCAAGGATATACCCCCCCCCCCCCTTCCATGTATTATGTTTCTATTGCAGTGCCAAATGTAGCACTTCTACACTGCAGAATGAAAACAAACATTTAGAATTGTGTACTGTGAGAGCTCAGGATTCCACACACAGTAACTATACTATAATACCACTCACATTATGCTGAAATCTTCCACAGTGACATAGTTGTGTCATAACAGAAAGTCTTAGAGGCACTGTGGTGACATATAGCAAATAGCAGAATGCAGTACATTACTCAAGATACCCACTTTTGTGGTAATTTCCTTGGTTTCAGCATCAGAAACACTTCCTATAGCTATATATTGCTGAATATTGGTATGTAGCCACGCTCCTATATCTATATATTGCTGTATATTGGTATGTAGGGTATGCTCTCCCACTGATGCCTGTCCTAGGCTGTTTAGCTATGGGCAATTCTCCTCCCAGAGAATTCAGGTATATTTTCTGACTTTTGAACTCTCATTAAAATAAACATTCAGCAGAGCTGAACCTGACAAGACTGAAGGGGGAGGTGGCAGCACTTCCCAAGACAGGCTGCATCTGATGGACCAACTGCATGGATGTGCAGAGCCTAAATATAGGCAGGTTATACAACTTTGTAAGCACTATTTTCCGCGCAAAGAGTTATAAGAGTTCCATGAGCTGCCCAGAAGTAAAAAGTCCTCAGAGAGACTCCACACAAGCATAAATTCCAAACTTCAGCGCTGCATAGTCTCTTAATTTAGGAGTCCATCACCAACACCACTCACAGTGCAAGCTTACCAGCTTCCAATAAGACCCAGATTATAAGGTCTGCACGTTCAATATTCCCCACGATCAGAGGCTTCCTTGTTGCCACTTTTCAGATATCATTCCTCGGATGGTATTCCCAGTATAAGAAAATATAATATAGACAAGATCTAAGTGCACTCTGTTTTAGTTTAAAAGCCGGCACTTTAATAATAAAATACAAAGTATACAAATACTCACATAAGGGCCCTTATTACAGGGACCCTCAGTTGATAAAGCATATAAAATAATGTCAGCAGGATGCCACTCTCCCATCTGCCAACCGTTTCGCCCGACCCAGGTTTCGCTACCGCGTCCTCAGGGGCTTCTAAACGGAATGGCATAACGAGTGGCTTTTAAGTAGTAGCTGAAAACAATCACGTACGCCGCTAGCGCGTCAGATCGCGAGTACCTACATCCGTAACGTCACTTCCGTCTACGTCACATCCGGAATTCCGCCGAATGGAACGCATGGAAGGTAATGTATGTTAACGTCCAAACACATTAACCACAACATCATTTGGAGCGCACGGAAGGTGAATAATGAAACACCTTCCTCATCTGGAGCCTAAAAACTTTAAAGGCATATCCAGAAGGCTTTTTAAACCAAAGTTGCGCAGATGTTAAAGCGGCACCCTGCCCAACATCAAGACAATACACACAATATATAATAAAAACAAATTTAAACAATAGTCAATCATTACATTTACTAACTTCTATAGCTTAACATATAAAATTACATTACTAGTACCATATATAGCACAATACAAAATTTAATGTAGTAAACTGAAAATAATAAAAATAAAAATAAAAAAAAATAAAAAAATATAATAAAAAATAAAACGCACATGGTCTGATGGAGAATAAGATGTACTAAACATCCATCAGAAAGAAATTCCTTCTTAAGATCCAATAAATTAGATATTATATAGATAAATTCCTACAGCCTCTGGTAACCACTACTGATTCTTATCTGAGGGACTCGAAGCATGTGATCAATATTATTAAAGACCTAAATTTTAAGGCTCCCCCATATCTTATAACTGCAGATATAACTTCATTATACACAGTAATTCCACATGAAGCGGGCCTTAAAGCAATAGAGCACTTTATGCATAAAAAGGGAGAATTGGAGGAAAAACAGATCCAGTTTGGACGTTAACATACATTACCTTCCGTGCGTTCCATTCGGCGGAATTCCGGATGTGACGTAGACGGAAGTGACGTTACGGATGTAGGTACTCGCGATCTGACGCGCTAGCGGCGTACGTGATTGTTTTCAGCTACTACTTAAAAGCCACTCGTTATGCCATTCCGTTTAGAAGACCCTGAGGACGCGGTAGCGAAACCTGGGTCGGGCGAAACGGTTTTCAGATGGGAGAGTGGCATCCTGCTGACATTATTTTATATGCTTTATCAACTGAGGGTCCCTGTAATAAGGGCCCTTATGTGAGTATTTGTATACTTTGTATTTTATTATTAAAGTGCCGGCTTTTAAACTAAAACAGAGTGCACTTAGATCTTGTCTATATTATATTTTCTTATACTGGGAATACCATCCGAGGAATGATATCTGAAAAGTGGCAACAAGGAAGCCTCTGATCGTGGGGAATATTGAACGTGCAGACCTTATAATCTGGGTCTTATTGGAAGCTGGTAAGCTTGCACTGTGAGTGGTGTTGGTGATGGACTCCTAAATTAAGAGACTATGCAGCGCTGAAGTTTGGAATTTAAGGTTATACAACTTGCATTGACAAGACTGAAGATCTCCACCCATTATAAATTTTAGAATGTAAATCAGAGTAAGGAAAGATTTTACAATGGACAAACACCGACGAAATCATGTATAAATGAATAGTGTAAAAAATATGCAATTTTATTAATTACATTATTTTCACTACAGCATTTCTAGGGCCGTGCGGGGCGTGCCGCCGCCCGGGGCGTTGTTGGGAGGGGGGGCGCTGTAATGGAGGGGGGAAGCACCGTAGCCGCAGGGAGGGCAACCCGACCTCTCCCTCCCTCTCCCGGGCCGCCCTCCGTGCTCCCCCCTCAGATGTATAATGAGCAGCCAGGAAGCGCTGTTTACAACTCACCTCCCTGGCTCCAAGCGCTGCTCTCTCGCCGCCTGTCTCTTCTCTGTATACACGCGTATACACATGCTGCTTCCTGTTCAGCCAGAAGCAGCATGTGTATCAGCGTGTAGGCAGATAGGAGAAGACCGGCGGCGAGAGAGCAGCACTTGGAGCCAGGGAGGTGAGTTCTAAACAGCGCTTCCTGGCTGCAAGCTCTGCATCTGAGGGGGGAGCACGGAGGGCGGCCCAGGAGAGGGAGGGAGAGGTCGGGCTGCCCTCCCCACGGCTCCGGCTCCCCCCTCCATTATAGGGACATCTACCTAATCTAACCTATCCTGGGGGGCACCTACCTAATCTAACCTACGCTGGGGGGCAGCTACCTAATCTAACCTATACTGGGGGGCACCTACCTAATCTAACCTATACTGGGGGAAGCTACCTATCTAACCTATCCTGGGGGGCACCTACCTAATCTAACCTACGCTGGGGGGCAGCTACCTATACTGGAGGGCACCTACCTAATCTAACCTACACTGGGGGGCAGCTACCTATCTAACCTACACTGGGGGGCAGCTACCTATCTAACCTATACTGAGGGGCACCTACCTAATCTAACATACACTGGGGGGCAGCTACCTATCTAACCTACACTGGGGGACACCTACCTAATCTAACCTATACTGTGGGGCAGCTACCTAATCTAACCTATATTGGGGGGCACCTACCTAATCTAACCTACACTGGGGGGCAGCTACCTATCTAACCTACACTGGGGGGAAGCTACCTATCTAACCTATACTGGGGGGCACCTACCTAATCTAACATACACTGGGGGGCAGCTACCTATCTAACCTACACTAGGGGACACCTACCTAATCTAACCTATACTGTGGGGCACCTACCTAATCTAACCTATATTGGGGGGCACCTACCTAATCTAACCAACACTGGGGGGCAGCTACCTAATCTAACCTACACTGGGGGGCAGCTAGAGATGAGCGTAATGACCTAATTACGATTTCGCGAAATTTCGCGTAATTAGTGTAATTACGATTATGGCCGTAAGTACATAATCGTAATGAAGAAGGATTTCGCGAAATTTCGCGTAAGCGTAATTTTCGCGTAATTTTCGCATTACAATGGGTATTTGTTCATGCCGTAATTTTGCATTAAACGCTACCGTAATTTCGCGTTAAACCGTAACGCTCCGTATAATATAAAAAAGCCGCCGACTTTAAGGGTTAATAGCAAAGCCCCCTTAAATGCTAAGAGCCTCAAATTTGGAGAATATATTAAGGAGATCAGGAGGAATAAGAGGAAAATTTTTTTTTTCAAAAAGACCTTATAGTTTTTGAGAAAATCGATGTTAAAGTTTCAAAGTAAAAATGTATACATTTAAAAACCCGCCAACTTTAACGGTTAATAGCAAAGCCTGCTTAAAGTTTAGGAACACCAAATTCCTAGGGTATATTAAGGGGATCAGTGGGAATAAGAGGAAAAAAGGTTGCTATATAGAAGAGTTTTAATTAATTTTAATGTGTGAAGTTGATGCTTAAAAATTAAAAGTGATACGTTAATAAATTTGTAATTTCATAGTACCTGGCTCCCTATGAAATTTGTTATAAGATATGCAAGGGCGTAGGGCCCGTGGTAGCAGCGGTCGCCTTGGCGACCGGGCCCGGCTCCTGAGGAGGCGGGGCCCGGGGGGCCCATCTCTGTTTGGAGGGCCATGTGGCCCGTGCGCGCTGGTAGGGGGGAGCCGCAGCCGCGGGGAGGGCAGCCCGACCTCTCCCTCCCTTCCTCTCCCCGGGCCCCCCCCCCTCAGATGCAGAGTGAGCGGCTCACGGAAGCGCTGTAGGCAGAACTCACCTCCCTGCGTTCCACTCGCCGCTGATCTCCTCTCTGGCTGGCTCTGCATAGATTCTGTTACACATGCAGCTTCCGGCTAAACAGGAAGCTGCGTGTGTAACAGCATATATGCAGAGCCAGCCAGAGAGGAGATCAGCAGCGATTGGAACCAGGGACGGAGGTGAGTTCTGCCTACAGCGCTTCCGTGAGCCGCTCACTCTGCATCTGAGGGGGGGGGGGGGGGGGGGGGCTCGGGGAGAGGAAGGGAGGGAGAGGTCGGGCTGCCCTCCCCGCGGCTGCGGCCCCCCCCCCTCCATTATGGGGACGGGGCACCTACCTACCTGCCCTATCCTGGGGGGCAGCTACCTAATCTATCCTAGGGGGGCAGCTACCTAATCTATTCTGGGGGGCAGCTTCCTAATCTAACCTAATCCTGGGGGGCAGCTACCTAATCTAACCTAATCCTGGGGGGCAGCTACCTAATCTATCCTGGGGGGCACCTACCTAATCTAACCTATACTGGGGGGCACCGACCTAATCTAATTTATACTGGGGGGCACCTACCTATCTAACCTATACTGGGGGCACTTACTTATCTAACCTGTATTGGGGGCACCTAGCTAGCCTATACAGGTGGCAACTAGGTAGGTACCTAATCTATCCTGGGGGGCAGCTACCTAATCTATCCTGGGGGGCAGCTACCTAATCTATCCTGGGGGGCAGTTACCTAATCTATCCTGGGGGGCAGCTACCTAATCTAACCTAATCCTGGGGGGCAGCTACCTAATCTATCCTGGGGGAAGCTACCTAATCTATCCTGGGGGGCAGCTACCTAATCTAAACTATACTGGAGGGCACCGACCTAATCTAATTTATACTGGGGGGCACCTACCTATCTAACCTATACTGGGGGCACTTACTTATCTAACCTGTATTGGGGGCACCTAGCTAGCCTATACAGGTGGCAACTAAACTGGCTACCTATATTGGAGGCACCTACCTAACTAACCTATACTGGGGGCACCTACCTATCTAACCTACGCTGGGGGCAACTATTCTGGCTACCTATATTAGAGGCACCCACCTAGCTAACCTGTACTGGGGGCACCTATCTATCTAACTTATACCGGCGGCGCCTGCCTATCTCACCTATACCGGGGCAACTATACTGGCTTACCTATGCCTGGCTACCTATACTGGGGGGACCTATAGCTGGCTATAGGGATTTTGATATGTGTGTGCGTCCGTCGGGTGTTGCCGGGGGAGGGGGGGCTGTTGTTGCCGGGGGGGCCCACATCCAGATTCCGCATCGGGGCCCAGAGGTTTGTAGCTACACCACTAAAGATATGGTTTGTTGTAATAGGTGAGACGGTGGATATAATTGGAGGTTGATATCCTACAAAAGTTCTTTATTCCAGGCTGCTATATTTATTTCCCTTTAAGCAATACCAGTTGCCTGGCTATCCTGCTGATCCTCTGTCTCTAATGCTTTTAGCCATACACCCTGAATAAGCATGCAGCAGATCAGGTGTTTCTGACATTGGCCTCAATTCACTAAGCTTTATCAAACACTTTATCAAACATTTGATAATTTTCCTCCTGGGTAAAATCTAATTTTGAATTCACTAAGGTGTTATAGATTTATTGATCATTTCATCGATAAAACATTCGATAAACCTATAACACCTTAGTGAATTCAAAATTAGATTTTACCCATGAGGTAAATTATCAAACATTTGATAAAGTGTTTGATAAAGCTCTGTGAATTGAGGCCATTGTCATATCTGACAAGATTAGCTGCATGATTGCTTCAGGTGTGATTCAAACATTACTCCAGCCAAATAGACCAGCAGGGCTGCCAGGCAATTGGTATTGCTTAAAGGGGAACTTCAGCCTAAACAAAGATACTGTCATCAAGTTACATTAGTTATGTTAATTAGAATAGATAGGTAATATAATCTCTTACCCACCCTGTTTTAAAAGAACAGGCAAATGTTTGTGATTCATGGGGGCTGCCATCTTTGTCATGGGGGCAGCCATCTTTTTGGTTGAAAGGAGGTGACAAGGAGCAGGAGACACAGTTCCAACTGTCCTGTGTCCTGATAACCCCTCCCAGCTGCACACACTAGGCTTCAAATGTCAAATTCAAAATGTTAAAAAAAAAAAAATTGCACAAAAACAGCAGAACGAGAACAAAAAAATCAGAAATCCCATCATGCTTTGTACAGCATCAGGGGAAAAAAGCCCGGGCAGTTTTCTTCTGTGCAGCTAAAAATGAGGCTTGTATAAGAGAAACAAAGTTCTGATGCTGTGGAACTGTTAAAGAAACACAAAGCCTTTTCAGTGCTGCTGAGTCGATTTTTAGTCCGGAGGTTCACTTTAAGAGGAAATAAATATGGCAGCCTCCATATCCCTCTTACTACAGTTGTCCTTTAAGGGCTCGCAGGTTCAGTAGAGGGTGGAGTTTAGGGTGGCAGAACTTCTGTGCCTATAGCCAATATGTAAACCCAGCACTTATTATCACTGATTTGTAAATTCCAGCACTGATTAGTACATAGATTGCGTGCAAAGATTCCTGTGTGCTACAGTGATTAAATCATTTTCAATGTACTATTAATATTTGTATCTACAAAATCAAATGAACTGAGAGATGTTTGAATTTGAATAGATTTGTGTATGGCTGTGTGATGGTTGCAGCAGCCCTAGGGTACTCTACATAAGACACACGCGTATGCATCTTTTGCTTCCCCCAGCAGCACATTTCCTTTTGAACGTAATCAGTAATAATGACATAAAATGCGTATACTGAGCCGTGGGTATGAATAAATTCATATTTGGTCCTCCTGAAGTAGTGCCCCTAGATGAACTGCCTGTAAGGCAAGACCCTAAAACATTCCTGCACATGTAAATGAAACTTATCATGCAGGCCTGTTGTCTCTGTGTCAAAAGGCATTTTATCTGTAAGCGATGCCTAAGATATCTCACTGCCGGCAACAATACTTTGCAATGCAAATGCTAATAAACAATTAGTTCCAAGCGATGATTATGCCACTCATCCTATTGGACAATGAATAGGGAAGTGGAATTGTCATTGTCAAGTGTGAGTTTGTACAGAATCAAACGTTTGTATGAATTATGACATATTAATTAGTCACGAGCACATTATGTACGACTTAGAAGATAAAAGAGAATAGGTAACTAAAGCTAGTGTATATCTTCCCAATGCATTTTTCTTACGGTGTATCTGTTCACGGCTGGTTATTTGACTTTAGACTGATCAGACACTTGGGAGATATCCGTTACATATAGACTAAGCAACCATTGCTTAGTGCTTCACATGGATACTGAAATATTCAATGCACATGTAGATCTTGGGAAAGCTATAGATGTAGTGTACTTGGACTATGCAAAGGCTTTTGAAACTGTTCCCCACATTAGCCTGGAGAATCTGAGGAAACAGGGACTAGGAGAAAATGCGTGCATGTGGATAGAGAACTAATTATGGGACAGAAGGCAAAGAGTGGTGGAAAATGAGTCATATTCAAAATGGGAAATTATTAACAGTGTGGTCCCGCAAGGGCCAGTACTAGGTCCAATCCTATTCAATCTATTTATCAATGATCTAGCAGATGTAATACAGAGTAATGTTGCTATATTTGCAGATGATACAACATTATGCAGCATTATCAACACATATCCAAGATGAGACTTTTTGCAGATTTTTCCAGCGACCAATTTTTATGCGCGACGAGCGATCGTTTCTGCAAGTTTGCAAAGTGGATACACGTGTTTTGATTAAACAAAGGAAGTTTTGCAATCAGATCAGTTGCGCCCATCTTGTGCAGTCACGTGTTCCCCCAGTAGGATGATGGATCACGAAACGCTCAGTGTTCAGGTTGGGTCGCCATGGGTTCCCTGATCCATCTTCCGGTGAGTATGTACCATTAGCACTGCATGGAACTGTGCAACACTGCAGTTCAATCAATTTCGCCATGGGTTCCCTGATCCATCTTCCGGTGAGTATGTTCAATCAATTTCCTGCTAGAATCTATTGAAAATTGATGTTCTGTGTGTGTTAGGAAACAAGGGTTGCGATTTCCTATTAGATTGTGATTGGAGAGTAATCTATCCGATAGGTGGCTAGACCTGTCTTGGTCTTGCTTAGCATGGGCAGTGGGGAAGCAGCCAATGTACCACACCTAAACATGGCTGCCAGGGGCATAACTACAAGGGAGCAGCCCCTGCGACCGTAGGGGGATCCAGAGCTTTAAGGGGGTTCCCAAATACTACTTCACTTTCTGTGGTGAAGAAGTCCATCCTTTTCCGGTGGCTACACTTGTTTTAGGACCCTTGCAAGATGGGCCCCAGGCTGTGGTAGGCAAGGGGCAGCGTGTGAATATTGGGAGAACCCATCAAAGTTTTGCTTGGGGGTCCCATGATTTGTAATTACGCCCCTGGCCGCCAATGGTGGGGGGACTCTGGCTACCTATACAAGTGGGGGACTCTGGCTAACTGTACTTTTGCAGGACTCTTGCTAGCTATACTTAGAAGGGGACACTGACTATGTAAGCTAGGGGGACTCTCGCTACCTATAATGGGGGGGGGGGGACATAAGGCTACCTTTACTGCTGGGAACTTGACTACTTATTCTGGGGGAAGAGGCACATAATGCTATCTATACTGAAATATGGCTACTTATACTTAGAGGAGACTCTGCCTACCTTAACGAAGGGAGGTTGAGGAGATCTGGGTAGCTATTAAAAGGGGGGACTCTGGCTACCTATATTTAGGGGGTAACGCTCACTAGTTATACTTAGGAAGGATGCCTACGTATAGCAGGGGACTCTGAATACCTATGCTAGGTGGGGAGATTGTGGCTAGATATACTGGGGAGGAATTTAAGGCTTTCTATACCGGGGGAACATAAGGCTACCTATATTGGTGGGAATCTGGCTCCCTAAACTTAGGGGAGGGGGGCATAAGGCTCGGTTCACACTTGCGGTTCTCTGCCAAACGGACCGGATGACCTGACCGGATCCGGTCAGGTTGCATCAGGTGTTCATCAGGATGCGATCCGGATCCGTTTGGCAAAAGATAGTAGAAATAGAATAAAAATGTTGGGGTCTGGGAGGTCAGCAGAAGGTGGACCTGTGGAATCAGGCCCTCCGCTGTTTAGCACTCACCTCCACCTCCGACATACTGCCAACATCTCCAGCACGTTTAAAGTCACTGTTGCTCCACTCCAAAATGCTTGCCCATGTGTCCCCATCCAAAATCGCCGCTTCAATACGCATAGGAAGTGGGGTAGAACATCCGGATTTTTAGCCAGTGTGTTGTGCGCTCTCCGGTTCTCATTGGTTTTGTATTGGCCGGATGGTGCAGTCCGGCTCCGCTCCGGATCCGGTCCGGACGAAACGGACGCATGTGAACGGACGCATAGGCTTTCATTGCTATGCCGTGCGTCCGTTCCGTCCGTTCTGCATGCGGTCCGGCTCCGGCACGGCGATTCCGGACGGCGACCGCTAATGTGAACCGGGCCTAAGGCTACCTATACTTGGGGGAATCTTGCTACCTACACTGAGGGGAGGGATAAGGCTACCTATATGGGAGGGTAGGTGGTCTTAGCCCCACAATGTGTCTGCCATGGGGCTAAAAGCCAACCGTGGCCAATCGGTTATAAAAAATTCAATCCAGTAATAAATGGAAATCCATGGAGGAAAACTCAGGCGCACTCGAGATGAGCGGATGTTCCGCCATCTGCCCTAAATCCAGGAAGTGTCCCAACGTCTTCATGCACCAGTCACATCACCTCAATCAGTGGATCCAATATGTGTCTGATCAGAGTGTCCAGCTCTGATCTATGCAAGAGGGGTCTGAGCTCCACAATGTGTCTACCACTGGACTAAAAAGCCTCCAGTGGTCATGCAGTAAATAGAGGTCAAGTCGGATAATAAATGGAAATTCATGGAGGAAACACAGGCGCATTTGATATGAGCGGGTGTTCAGCCATCTGCCCTAATTCAGGAAGTGCCCCTATGTCTTCATACAGAATGGAGACACAGAGAGCCCAATATAGTGTAGTATGTACTGGTAAGTGGGAATGACAAGTAAGTACTTAATTTATACTCACAAACATGGGTTACCATCCAGGTAACCACTATATCAGCAGGTGAGGAGATTAGACCTGTCCCCACTCAGGATTAAGAAGTCGCTCTCTGTAGATAGGAAATAAGGGGCAACACCCCTAAACCAAGGGTGGACTCTGGAACTGTATAAGCAGACAGAGGTGCCAAAAGGGTAAAATATTCTAAAATGTTTAAAATGAGAGGAGGCAGAGGTGGACTTACCTCCTCCAAGCAGACATACACGAGTGTTGTGTATATTCTAAACAACAAACATTTATTTCAATACTCAATAAAGTGCAGTGCAACACGTTTCACAGGCATCTCCTGCTTCATCAGGCAATAGACACAGAGCATAAAACTCTGACAGGTCGGATGCAAAGTTCAGTGCCTCCGTCTTCCAAGTTTACTTTCTTTGCTGCAATTTGCGGCTTGGTGGTGGTGGTGATGGGGGCGGGGGTGGTATGTTAAGATTGAGTGCTAGCAGTTCTAACGTAGTTTACCGCAATGCAATTTAAAGTCTTTGCAGTGTTCAGAGCGTGATGTTAGCATTGCATTGTAACGTGTAGCATTATGATAATGCACTGCTGTAGTGCGTTACCTCGAAAAGTACAAGTTACCAGGTAAAGCATATTTTTCATTGACTGTATGCTATACTGTACCTAATTTATGCAACAATAATGGAGCGTTAATCTGCGTTACCATTTTTTTGATGTGCTGAGTTGTAATTGCAACTTTACAATGCAGTGTCGTACTGTGAACCTAGGCTTAGGGTTAGGCATTGGTAGAGGTAGGGTTCTGTGTAAGTGTAGGATTAGGTTAAGACAGTAAAACATTGGTAAAGATTACTGATATTTTACTATTGCAATTAAGTTAGAATATCTGTAATTTTACCGATATTCTACTAGTGGTAATCTCCCATGCCCTTTTTTTACGTTGTTTCCCCATCTCTGGTCTAGGCGCTTAGTGGATGCTAGCCCCCTCCAAATCTAACTAAAAAAGCCAGGTGACCATCAGCACTGGGCAAAAAGTGTGATGTTGCCTGTGGCCCCATTTCTTAAAGGAACACTATCGATTAACATGTATTTTTTTCAATTGAGATAGGAAATGTTTGGGAAGTGCTGCTAAGTACTGGTGTATACATTTGAATCCTTAGCTCTTTGTTTACTGTTATCTAATTCCCTTCACACTTTTCTGACGGCAGTCTGCTGTGAACTGACGGCAGAATGAGCCATGAGGGGAGGGGAGAATTCCCTCACAGTGCATCTGTTAACCCTGTGTGTGCAGAGAGCTCAGGAAGAGACAGTCAGAGCTTTCTCTCACAGAGAGCAGAGGAAATGTATCTTATGTGCAACATAAACATTTGTAATTGTGTGTGTGAAACCTGATACCTGACAGGCTTTAGTTTTCATATAACTCTGCTTCAATATTACACTCTTCTTAGCATGTCAGACTGCAGAGATTCATACCTTTGCAAATGAGACATTCCAAATGTAGCTAAAATCTACACACAAGGGCCTCAATTCACGGAGCATTATCAAACGTTTATCAAACACTTTATCGAACGTTTGATAATTTACCTCATGGGTAAAATCTCATTTTGAATTCACTAAGGTGTTATATATTTGTTGAACATTTTATCGGTAAAATATTCGATAAATATATAACACCTTAGTGAATTCAAAATGAGATTTTACCCATGAGGTAAATTATCAAACGTTTGATAAAGTGTTTGATAAACGTTTGATAATGCTCCGTGAATTGAGGCCAAGGAATTACAGCTTTTGCCTCTGATATTTATTATGAAAAGTAGGAAAATGTTTACACAGCTTCTTACTTGGGCAGCATGGTGGCATAGTGGTTAGTGCTCTTGCCTTGCAACGCTGGGTCCCCAGTTCGAATCCCAGCCAGGTCAACATCTGCAAGGAGTTTGTATGTTCTCCCCGTGTCTGCGTGTGTTTCCTCCGGTTACCTCCCACATCCCAAAAACATACAGATAAGTTAATTGGCTTCCTCCGAAATTGGCCCTAGACTACGATACATGCACTACACAATACATACATTGACATAGGACTATTGTAGGGATTAGATTGTGAGCTCGTCAGAGGGACAAGTTAAGTGACAAGGCAATATACTCTGTAGAGTGCTGCGGAAGATGTTGGCGCTATATAAATAATAATAATAATACTTACACATTATTTGTACATTGTCATTTTAGAACACTTGTGTATTGATAGTATTCCTTTAATCCATTTCTGTTGCCAAACAATCATTTCTAATATAAAAACACAAAACTACCCAGAGAAAAAAAACAAAACAATTTTTTCCTGTGAACAAAAAACAAGATGTGAGAGAGCTCATTGATTTACAGTCAGTTCTAATGTGTTGCCTGCCTTGCTGTTCCCTTGTGTCAGAGTATATTTAACTGATAACAGTATCTAGAAGGCTACTGTTTAAATCAGGTGCCACACATCTGAAGTCTGAAATAAGGCACCAATAGTGATGGTCAGAGAGTTGCAAATAATACCGTCTTGCAAGCAAATTGTATGCATCTTGAATCCGGACCAATCAAAATTGACAGGAATTGCATTAGATTGGCCCAGTTCCACATTGCATACTATTTGCATGACATTTGCAAGCAAGAGATCTTAAGGCTAGGTTCACAGTGCTCAGTTGCGTTGCAGAAAAATTCTGCATGTCAACTCTCTGCCCATACAATTCTATGAGCCTGTTCACAGTAACGGATCACGTTATTCTAACTCGCTGCATGCAGGCTTTGCATTAAAGTCTATGTCCTGTCTCGATTGCAGTTCACACACATTTTAAGGTGTGCATTATGCAACTGAGCACTGTGAACCTAGCCTTAGAGTGAAGCACCAAATGACTAATGACCTAGCAGGAAATTAATCATAAGGCTTAGTTCACAGTGGTCAGTTGCACAACTCATGCTTTATAATGACTGTGAACTACTGCAGTGGAGACTGGCCTTAGATACCTTAGTCGTAAATATATGAAAATCGGAAATGGACACTCTGTGTGTGTGTGGGAAGGCACGCATAGACTTACCGCATCTCCCGTGGCCTGGTGTCATCTGTGAGGCCCTGTTCACAGTGGTCAGTTGTGTAGCAGAATAATTCTGCATGTCAACTCACTGCCCATACAATTTTATGGGGCTGTTCACAGTACTGCGTATTAACTGATCACGCTATACTAACTCGCTGCATGCAGGCTTTGTATTAAAGTCTATGTCCAGTCTCTATTGCATTTCACAATCATTATAATGCGTGCCTTACGCAACTGACCGCTGTGAACTCAGCCTCAGTGGCCCCATTGTAAAGCCCTAGTCGGCGAATGTGCTGTAAGTGCATAGGAGTATGTGCGCACTCCCGTGGGCAGACATAGTGAGTGTCTTCCCGCGGGAGTGCGCGCATACTCCTGGGCACTTACAGCACATGCGCAGTATGTCCACTATGGCACCTGGTGACCGTGCATGCTGGCTCTGTCTTCCCGCGGGAGTGCGCGCATACTCCTGGGCACTTACAGCACATGCACAGTATGTCCACTATGGCACCTGGTGACCGTGCATGCTAACTCCATCTTCCCGTGGGAGTGCGCGCATACTCCTGAGCACTTACAGCACATGTGCAGAATGTCCACCATGGCACCTGGTGACCGTGCATGCTGGCTCCATCTTCCCGTGGGAGTGCGCGCATACTCCTGGGCACTTACAGCACATGCGCAGTATGTTCACTATGGCACCTGGTGACCGTGCATGCTGGCTCTGTCTTCCTGCAGGAGTGCGCGCATACTCCTGGGCACTTACAGCACATGCGCAGTATGTCCACTATGGCACCTGGTGACCGTGCATGCTGGCTCCATCTTCCCGTGGGAGTGCGCGCATACTCCTGAGCACTTACAGCACATGTGCAGAATGTCCACCATGGCACCTGGTGACCGTGCATGCTGGCTCCATCTTCCCGTGGGAGTGCGCGCATACTCCTGGGCACTTACAGCACATGCGCAGTATGTTCACTATGGCACCTGAAGACCGTGCATGCTGGCTCTGTCTTCCTGCGGGAGTGCGCGCATACTCCTGGGCACTTACAGCACATGCGCAGTATGTCCACTATGGCACCTGGTGACCGTGCATACTTCCCTGATTAGTGGGAAGCCTTTGGATAGTCCACAAGATCCTTCTAAAGTACACTGATCCAGCACTGGATCCCTCTAGATCTATTTCACAGAGCAGGTTTTTCCTAAATTCCCCTTGGATACCAATAACCTGAAAATCACACCTCAAGTGACAGACATAAGTACATTAGTACTAGTCCTAACTAGCCCGACTATGAAATTCTCTGAAGTCCATTCCTGTTTCCAGGACAGCAAGTGTTAAAATAAACCTGCAAGGGAAAAAACTGCCCCTCATGGGTACTTACCTCAGAAGGGAGAAGCCTCTGGATCCTAAAGAGGCTACCCCCCTCCTCAGCCAGCCCGATCCTGTGCTGGGACCTCCAAACAGAAAACACACAACAAACCATTCATCGCTGATCTTCGGGGGTCCCAGCACCCACCCACACACACGCACACACACACACACACACACACACACACACACACACACACACACACACACACACACACACACACACACACACACACACACACACACACACACACACACACACACACACACACACACACACACACACACACACACACACACACACACACCATTTCCTATTATATTTACGACTATGGTATCCTTTAATACAAAGCCTGCATGCAGCGGGTTAGAATAACGCGATCAGTTACTGTGAACAGGTCCGTAGCAGTGTGTTGACATGCAGAACTATTCTGCAACGCAGCTGACCAGTGTAAACAGTGCCTAAGTCAGTGCTCAGTAGCATTGCAGAATAATTCTGCATGTCAGCTCACTGCCCTGCAATTCTACGGGCCTGTTCACAGTGCTGGGTTGTAACTGATCGCATTATTCTAACTCACTGCATGCAGGCTTTGTATTAAAGTCTATGGCCAGTCTCCATTGTTCACAGTCATTATAATGTGTGCGCAACTGAACACAGTGATTCCAGCCTCACAGTTGTTTGTACCTCCCAATGTATTGTGTGTGTACATGGCTGATTTTGGGTTTGCTTACCGAGACAGGTAAAAAGGGTGATGGATATTTAGGCACCACCATAACCTGTAAGGTAAATTATCGCTTTGAGGGTAATTTAGAAAAAGATGGAGCCCTAATTAGGAAAAAACAATAGCAATAGCTGGCAACCAAATTGCATCTTACCCCTGAGTTTATGTCGGCCTGGAGGGAGAATACTAATGTGTGCCGCTGGGAAATTTGCAGGAGCAATGTGAGCCGTTTTCACCTTGAGCCCAAAATACCTGGCGCCCTTTTTGCATGTATGCATTGCTTATTTCCCTCCCCCTTGTTTTTATATTGCAGATCTGGTAGGGGTATTTTACTAAACACTGAAGGGTGTTTTCTGCCCCTGCATTTTGGACAGTACTGACACCTCTTTAAAAGAAATTGTGGCTGCAAATATGCCCTAATGTTTTTTTTTAAGTTCGCCTGCCATTAAAATCAATGGGGTCTGCCACAAACATTCAGTTCGCAAACTTTCAAGGAAAAGTTTGCGAACAGTCCGCAAACAGTTGTTCACCCAAATTATGCCTAGGTGTCCAAATTACCATGGCACCTTTTTAATATGTGCGCGTTCTGCTTGCTGCAGTTATCCCTTCCTCTGGCTCAGTCATAATGGACAATTTATTGTAATTGTAGCCATTACGTGCAGAATATAATTTGTTCCAAACATACAATTATCCTTTGGCGTTATTCAGCTTTTTTTGAATCCATTGCAGTATTCGAATTGTAGTACCTTTAGAGTATTGGACCAGCCATTAATGAACGGTATCAACTTGATTCAAAACTTCCTAGTTTTAGAATTTCTGTCTGTGCAGTGAGTTGGATTGCAGGGCACTCTCACAATTACTATCACCAGACAAATTACACCCAGAGCTTGATTAAGACCATACAGGGCCACAGGCAGAGCAATGAATTTGCCCTCTCAGTTCATCGGTTAAAAGGGTGCTCAGGCAAGTTGGAAGATCTCAATCTAAAGGTGCGTACACATGCACTACTGTAATGAACGACGGGTCTGTCAGATCCTCCCGATGGGCGGGCATTCTGCCGACACCTTTACAGGCTGTGGGAGACCACAATTCATTATGGTGCAGTCTGGCTTTTAGCTTTAGACAGTGGTTCCCAGATACCAGAATTAGACAGCTGTGTTTCCCAAGATATCAGAATTAAATAGCCACTATGCCACCCCAGATCCAAGAATAAATAGCTATGTGCCTCCAGATTAAAAAAATAAAGTTATCACATGCCTCCAGTCCACATAAGATAATTATGTAGCTATGTGCCGCAGAATTAAAGGAATAGTAGTCAAATGCCCCCTATATACAAAAATGAAGCAGCTAAATGCCTTCAGATACACTAGCTAAGTAACCAAGTGCCTCCAGATAAAGGAATTAGGTAGTCACAGCCTCCAGATAGAATAATTAAGTAGCCATGTGCTTCTGAATTAAATAATTAGTATTCAGGTGCCCCCTTTGTACAAAAATTAAGCATCCATATGTTTTCAGATACACCAGTAACCAGATGCCTCCAGATAAAATAATTAAGAAGCCACCTGCCTATAGATAAGATCATTAATAGCCACATGCCCCTAGATAGAAGAATTAAGTAGCCATGTGCCCCTAGATAAAAGAATTAAGTAGCCACATGCCCATAGATAGAAGAATTAAGTAGCAATGTTCCCCTAGATACAAAAATTATGATAGTCGTATTAGGTAGTCAGATGTGTCCCCCGTTTGCAGTATTAGGTAGTCCTGTGATTCTCCCCAGAAAGTATTAGATAACCAGATGTGCCCCCTAATTAGCAGTATTAGGTATACCTGTGAACCCTCAAAAAGTAGGAGGTACCTAGATTTGCCCCCAGTAGCATTAGCTACCCAAATGTCCAAAGCAAAATAGAGTTAGGGAGCCAGAGGTGCCCCTCCAGTATTTGGTAGCCAGGGGTGCCCCCAATATTAGGTAGCCAGATGTACCCCACAGCATTAAGCAGCCATGCAAAGTGACAAGTGCAGCAGAGAGGTAACTCACCTGGCTGTTCTCAAGTGACCTGATCCTACTTCCATCCCCAGCATCCACATCTGCAGTGTCGTCTACTCAGCCATGTCTCTTTTTCCGCTCTCACTGGAGTTTACATGATGGTGGGTCACGTGATCTGATATGGCGATTGCGGCATGGAGATGGGGACATTGCAGGATGATCGCACTGCTGGATCGCAGAGAGGTTAGTTACCTTTCCACTTTGCTCCCCACTCTGCAGTAGAGGGGCTTGCCACCGGTCCCCCATGAGGCCCACAATAGACGAATTGATTGCTGGATGGTCCCACAAGGCACCTGCCTTGGTTGCTTGTGGATAATATGGCCTTGGTAAGCCCATATCTTGATGAGCTGAGTGGGCTCACCTGGATAAAGTCTTAGAGGTGTCCTTAGCATGCAAGCACATTCACATGCCAAAAGGTATTTTGAATTTAGGATTTATGTACAAGGTAGATTTACGTCTTTGCACATACGAAGTCTGTACTTAATTATAAAGACATTTTTTGTGTGACAAGAATTTTCTATTTATAATTAAGCTTGAACTTAAATATCTTTAAAACTATTATATTAAAATTATTTCTGTACACTTTACAGACTACTATCTGAAGACATGGACAGATCTCCATCTAAACCGTATTCCTCCAAGAAAAGGGTAAAAATTCATCCCAACACTGTGACAGTTAAGTACACGTCCCATTATCCCCAGCCTGGAGATGAGGGGTATGAAGATACCAGTGAAGAAAATGGTGGCTTTGCAGAAGAAAATCCCAAGAAAAGACTTCTTGGAGACGCCAAGAAGACGGGCAAGACCTTGTTTGGAACAATGGATGCTCGTCCAAAGCAGATGCAAGACCCTGATAATGATCTTGCTCAGCAGTTACAAAGCTTTGCAGATAGGTCCATATTTCAGTCCCGGAAAATGTGGGCAGTACTGTTTGGGTCAGCATTGGCTCATGGGTGTGTTGCACTCATTACTAGACTAGTTTCTGACCGTTCCAAAGTGCCATCATTGGAGTTAATATTCATTCGTTCTGTCATTCAAGTTCTCTCTGTGATCATGGTATGTTATTATAAAGAAGCTCCTTTTGGACCTCCTGGGTATAGACTACGGTTATTATTTTATGGAGCATGCAATGTCATTTCTATTACTTGTGCCTATACATCATTCTCTATTGTTCCTCCAAGCAATGGAACGATTATGTGGAGAGCAACCACCACAGTCTTCAGTGCTGTCCTGGCTTTCTTATTGTTGGATGAACACATGCCAAATGTAGACTTGATCACTGTTGTAAGCAGTGTTTTTGGTGCGTGTTTGGTGATGATATCAAATATTGCAAATGAAGAGAACTCTTTTCTTGGTGTCTGGAAAGAAGCTTTTGGTTACACTATGACAGTGATGGCTGGACTTACCACAGCACTTTCCATGATAGTCTACAGGTCCATCAAAGAGAAAGTTAGCATGTGGACTGCTCTTTTCACCTTTGGGTGGACGGGGAGTGTTTGGGGAGCTTGTACAATGTTTGTCCTGCAGGAACCTATCATTCCCCTGGACGGAGAAACCTGGGGCTACCTTCTTGCAATCTGTGTGTGCTCCACTGTAGCATTCCTTGGTGTTTATTATGCTTTGTATAAATTTCACCCAGCCTTGGTTAGCACAGTGCAGCATCTGGAGATTGTGGTGGCCATGATCCTGCAACTTCTTGTCCTACGCATGTATCCCAGTGCCTATGACCTGGTAGGTGGAGCAGTCATCGTGCTCAGTGTCTTTGCACTAGCAGGCTACAAATTGTATTTAGGAAGACTCGGGAGGCAAGATTATCAAGAAATTCTAGACTCTCCTATTAAATGAGAGTGGACTTCTCTTGGTTGACTGTTTTGTGTTTGTAACGGCGTTGCCTACTGTACATTCCACCACTGAAGTGACCAGTCCGGAGATTTCACTGCAATCCGTGGAGGCAGTTTTATGAGAGACAACTCTAGATATACAAATATATTTTACATAATTTATTTTCTGTTACGTACAAGATTAATGTAACAGGCACCTGTGTTATCAGATGTTTAGAATATTTATGGAATTTTTGTGATTGTATTGAATCTTGATCAGGTTAGTTGAAAAAAGAGGTGTTTTAGGTTGGCATAATAACTATAATTTATTTTGTATACTTAGCTGTTCACCTGGTAATTTTTATGTTACTTCTCCTATACTGCCTTATAGTAGAAACACAATATGTAAACATATCCGCTTCTATGCAGTAATTCTAATTATCTTCATTGGGTTTCTGGAGCTTGCTATCTGTTACCATCTTATGCTTCGAAAAGTCTAGTTCCATAACTTAAAAAGATGTGAAGACTAATGATAATTAATAAGATATTAATTATTCCAGCTTTCATGCAGACTGTATGCACCTTGAACAGAGGCCAATCAAAATTCAAAGGAAATGCATTTGATTGGCCTAGTTCCAAAAGGCGTATTATCACCATTAGGCTTGGTTCAGACGGGTGACTTTTGGTGTTTGGGGATGTCGTTTACCACAGGGAATGACTGACACCTAACAGTGTTCATCTCAATGAATTTATTAAAGTAGCAGCGTTTGCGTTCGGCAGTTCCGTGCCTCCAATGGAGCTCAAAATGCGTTGCAATGACAGAATGACGGGAACAGATGCCAAACGCTTTTCTGCTTGGTTGCAGAACAGTATTTAGCATTTTCTAAATTCACCCACAGAAGCTAGTGTGAACCTGGCCTTTCCATACAAACTGAAGTTAATTGCGTCTTCTTAACCATCTCTAGTATAGTTCTTAACCATCTCCGACATACTGAAAGAGGTCTGAGGTAAGATTTTACCATGTGAAAGGTAAAACCTAAAACATCAAAAATGTAAAAAAGACTTCATTGATCGAGCATTGAGTAAAATTATCATTTATGATTTCTAACTATTTTTAAAGTGTTCTCCAAACATTATTTTCCATTTGTTGAGTCAACGCTCAGAATATCTCTCCTGAAGGATCCTGGGTCTTCTGCCATGTTTGTTTGAAAGTTATGGGGAAAAACAGCAAACAAACAAATTAATAACAGGTGATCCACCAGGTTTGCCAGGGCCTCTCGCCATTATTAACTGTGGAGAGGGCATTAAAAGGATTCAGAGGTACGGTACTTGTAAAAATAGCATATATGAAAGCTGCAAATTCAGGAAAATACTGCATAAGATTTTATTTCTGAAAAAAGGAGTGCTAGTGGCTGCTTCCTGAAATAGGCACAACACTTATATTAGACAGCTGTATACCTTAAGGGCTAGTTCACAGTGCTCAGTTGCATTGCATAATAATTCTGCATGTCAACTCACTGCCCATACAATTCTATGGGCCTGTGCACAGTGCTGCGTTGATAGCGTTATTCTAACTCGCTGCGTGCAGTCTATGTCCAGTCTCCACTGCAGTTCACACTCATAATGTGTGCGTTATACAACTGACTACTGTGAATCCAGCCTAAAAGAAGCTCATTAAGAATAAAGGCATGTCTTCCCTTTCAGCCCAAATTCTTCACTATGGAACAGCTGTGCTTTATTCACAGCATATACAGCAACACAGTAGCCACCGCAATGGCATACAACCTGGTCTGCACCCCCCTTTTGTTCCAACTACCAAACTATAGTAGTATCTGCTTTACTTGCCTACTAAGGAAGCTCCTTAAAGGAACAGGAACTCAAAAGATCGGCAGATCGGTATAATATTTTTGGCTGGGACGATTTTTGTCCTCAAATTCCTTTCCCAGCATCTAGCTACTCCCATGATGATTTCTTGTATTCGGGCAGCAGTTGGAAAAAAGAAAGCTTGTATACCCAATAACCAGTCTTCAAGTAAATCTGGGAGCTGATCCTAATATTTTTTTTTTTTTTTTTACAGAGGAAGAAGTCCCTATGCCCTAGCTGGCTGCAAACGTCTTGATGTTAACATAGGACACATAATCTATGTTGAAAACTCATACAAGCCAGAAATAAACTATTGCATGCATTTCTGTTCATGGGCTACAATATTTTGTAAAAAAAAATAAATATAAAAATTAAATTTGCCCTTTAAGTGGCTACACAATTCTAGATGTTGCCTGTAAAACTGCCATGGTGTTAATCTATGGGTCTGTTCTCATAGACATGGTTTAAGGGTGGTATGACTGAGGGCATGAAAAACTCCCAAAAACAAAACAAACGCCTCATGCAGTACCCGGGTGGCAGTGACAGGATGTATGTGAGATTGGTTAGCAGCAGTTCCTTCCATGTGAACCATTGTTTGCTGTTGAGGTGCCGTATGGGAGTGGCTAAATACAGTACCTCTTCCAGCTGCCTCATTATTACTGGTTACAAATGATATGATTACTTTTATTTAATCCTCCACACCGATTATATTTAAATATTAGTTTTCCCATTTTAAGAATTGGATATTGTTACTAAACTCCTTTTACAAAAGCACCAAAGTGGTGAAACGTTCTGTCACACATCCATAAACATTCCGGTGTGCCAAGTGCAGTTCAAGAGATACAAAGCTTTACACAAATAGCCATTGTTCCTCATGGCATGGATGGAGATCGCCTTGTTATCCAGAGAAGGCATGTTTCAGTGTTTGTATGTGAAATTTTAGTGGAGCGTTACTGTAAAAGGGTTTATCTGTAAGATTAAAAAGTGCCCCAAATGGGTACTCAGTCACCTCTGTAAAGTGAAGCCTCTGGGTCTTCCATAGGCTTCCCCTGTCCTCCCTCACTGGGCCTTTCCAGTGATGTGTCCCCCAATAGACAGTCGAAAAGGGCTTGTTAATGGCTCACGCATGCGCAGTAGCACGGACCAGCTCGGGCTTCGACGTCAATAGCTGAGAATGATGGGATTCATGCTACTGCGCATAGGCAAGCCATCTGCACCTGCTTATTAGCACAGACTCAACATCTAAGGAGAGGGAAGGTTTTGGGTCCTATAGAGCCTTCCGTTCATCTCCTGGTCTCCTCGTTCCAGTGCTGGTTCCTCAGTTAGCAGTCTTTGACCGATGGAGGCTGCTCTCTGCCGCTGCGGGAGGTTTCGGAAGTCTTTGGGAGCCCAAGTACTCCCGAAGACCGGAACTCTCTAGCACACTCGCACACGTGCAGTACGTGGCTGCCCGTCTTCGGAAGCACTCCGGCTCTCTTCCTGAAGAAGCTTCCCACAGTGGGAGATTTGAACGGGGGAGCTAGTGCTAGAACAAGAGGACTGTGAGACGATCGGGAAGGCTCAATAGTACCCAGAGCCTTCCCTCTCCTTAGGTATCTGTTTTTTCAGATCCACTTCAAACTCTTTAAAAGCAGCAAAGGGTGAGGTATGCAAACTAAACTGTTTGAAATCATATGAAACGTATAATGTGAGCATTTCCAAAGGTGCATCAGCGTAGGGGTAGATACCTCCTAGTTTTTATCCTGAATGGTATGGTAAACCGTTACAACCTCCGTAGGGCTTCATTCTGCAGTTTGTGTTCCCTTACTGGAGATTTCCTCTAACTCCCTGTATTAATAATGTGTAGTCACCAGGACAGGAAGTCAGTTGAAATAGTACTCCCAATACAAATAAAGCGATAGTTCCATCTCATATACACACACCCTCAAACAAGAAATGAATACTAAATCAATTAGCTGAATATGCTTTATCTTCCTCATCCAAAACAAGCTGTAAAATCCCAAGGTGTTTCCTCAATTTAATAGTGAACCTGTATTAAAACAAACATAATGAAGAAGTTAAATGCATGTACATACACATGAATGATTGTTAGACTTACCTGAATTTTTGTTGTTGTCTTTAGGCTCTTTAATTCATGTTTGAAATCTCTGAACCTCTCCTGCCTGGTCTGAGGACAATTTCCGCAGCAGAGTGTATTGAACAGTTAATTATCCTAACTGTCCTTTAGGATTGCTGACAGTCCACTCCCCTCCCCCAACCCCCAGTAAACTTAAAGAGAAACCGTAACCAAGTATTGAACTTCATCCCAATCAGTAGCTGATACTCCCTTTCCCATGATAAATCTATTCCTTTTCTCAAACAGATCATCAGGGGGCTCTGTATGGCTGATTTTGTGGTGCAACTCCTCTAACAAATGATGTCAGCGACTCACAGCACTGAGGTACTGACATCACACTGTGGGAGCCTTGTTGCATTGTGGGAAATAACAGCTGTTTCCAACTGCCAAAAAAGCAAGCAGCACCTCCTTCCACTGCCATCCCCTGCCAGCAGTAAAAATGACACCAAGTGATAAACGCCATAATGTAAATCAGGGAGAAGAAAGATTTTACAATGAGCAAACACTAACATAATTATTGTAAAAATTAAGCACTTTTTTATTACATTATTTTGACTGGAGTTTCTCTTTAAGGAGGAACTGTAGTGAAAATAACAATTAATAACACTGCCTATCTTTTCATATTATTTTATACATTTTATTTAGTCAGTGTTTGCCCATTGTAAAATCTTTCCTCTCCTTGATTTACATTCTGGAATGTATCACTGGTAGTGACATCTTTAGTTCTAAAAGGTGATCTGTACGGAATGTTTATTACTGAGAGTCCTATGCAAAGACAGATATCACGTGCTTGGCAGTTGGAAACAGTCATTATTTTCTACACTGTAACAAGGTTCACAGACAGCAAACTGTCAGGGACCTGTCCCTGACATCACACCGTGGGAGGGGTTTTACCACAGTATCAGCCATACAGATGTCCCTGGTGATCTGTTTGAGAAAAGGAAAACTTTCTCATGAGAAAGGGGGTATCAGCTACTGATTGGGATAAAGTTCAATCCTGGGTTAAAGTTCCCCTTTAACAGTATGTTTTGGGTATGTGGAAGGCAGAAGCGGTACCCGTAGCAAACCCATGGAGCATGGCGAGAAAATATAGACTTCACGCAGATAAGAGAGTATATTCACTAAATATTGTTAATCAGAATAATGTGTGGAAAGTCTTACCACATGATGATTAGAGCAGAATGCAGTATATTACATGCAATGCACTATGCTTTCCCCATAGTGCGTAAGATTTTATATTATATACACGATATTCTGCTTATGCCAGCTTAGTGAATATACCCAAATGTCTCTTGCGCTGTAAGGTGAGAGTAACTTACTAACAAATGTTTAATACAGGTTTACTTTAAAGAATATTTGTATCTAAGGTTTCCATTGTGCTGTATAGTCATCAAGCTTGCTGCTGTGGATCATTATGACTTACTACAGTTGTCATGGCAACCCATTTATGGAGTCACATCTGGGCCCTATATCACAGGTTCATATGCAAATAAGGTTTAAATGTAACACAAACTAGAGGACTAGAAAGTAAGCTCCTTTTCAGGTGCTATATTAATTGCTGCAACTGTTACCAAGATGATAATTCTGATGTCATTTGCATTTAAATCACCATGTAATATTCAGGTTATTGCAGTGAGGTGATAGGTAGCATTGTTCTATGCAATGCCCTGGAAAAGAATGTGTTAACCAATAAATGCTGTCAGGGATTCTCTATAGATTGCTTGTCCTGGGGATGTAGGGCTCAGTACAGCGCTGCATCCTGCATAGACACAGCTGCTTTGAACGTCTTCATCTGTGTACAAGGCTGCTTTGAGGATAGTCTTGTTTGTCCCCAGACCATATGGTATCGGTAGATAGATCACAGAGAGTGGATGGATGAAAACAACCAGCTCATTGCCATGTCAGGCAACATTCCGCCAATCTGCCAGTGTGTTTTTCTAGTGTTCTAGTGACTGAGTGCCATGTTTTTTGTCAATGAGTGTTACCTGCACAATAAAAAAAAAAGTCAAAAAGTGTTGTGTATTCTTCCATTAAAAAAGAAAGTTACTTTAAAGTGGACCTGAACTCTTGCACAGGACAGAAGGAAAACAGAGAGAAATCCACCCTGTATTTATTTAGAGAGTTTAGCCTGCGTAATTCCCCCTCATCTGTGACTAATCACAACTGTAATTTGATCTCTTCTATTGTACAGCGCCACGGAAGATGCTGGCGCTATATAAATCAATAATAATAATCTCATCTGTGTCAACTCAGCTGGCTGCCTCGGTAGAGCAGCTAATTTGTATACACAGGATGTTAACACTATGGGCCCGATCCAATTAAATGTTTTGCCTATCTTTTCTCCTAGGTGATATTTCATCTTATAAATAAAATGCATTTTAAAGAGACACTGAAGCCAGGCTAAATTCCCTTTTTTAACTTGTATTTATGTTCATAACTATAACCCAAGCTAAATCGCCGATATCCCACCGCAAAACGAGGGGTTAATACCCCACAAATCCCCCCTGCAAAATCCACGACTTTCTTGGTCGTGGATTTTGCTGCTCATGGAGGCAGAGCTTTCAGCTGCAGCTCTGCCTTCATGCGCGTCAATCAACCGCGGATCTCCGCCTCTCCCCCACCCCTCTCAGTGAAGGCAGATTGAGAGGGGCGGGGAGAGGCGGCAATCAGCCGGGATTGACGCGCTGAGAGGCCGAGCTACAGCCATTAGCTCTGCCTCAGTCAGGAAGCGCTGCCCGGACTGAACAGAGGGGATTTGGGGGTATTAACCCCTCGTTTTGCCACGGGATAGCAGCGATTTAGCTTGGGTTGTAGTGATGAACATAAATACAAGTTAAAAAAAGGGAATCTAGCCTGGCTTCAGCGTCTCTTTAAGCCACCAGCAAGCAGGTTAATGCTTAGAAAATTATATATATATATATATATATATATATATATATATATATATATATATATATATATATATATATATTTACATTGCACACAGGGACGTTACAGGCGCACGTTAGTGCAGCCTGTAACGCTCCCCCACCGCACAGCAATGTAACACAAGTGGGCTGTTCACACTACCCACGTTGCGTTAACGCAGCAAAGTGCTGCATGCTGTGCGTTCTACGCGGCCAAGCCGCGTTAGACTGTTTGCACATGCTCAGTCATGTTGGGGAGGAGGGGAGAGCGGCCCGGGCACATGGCTAATTAATATTCACTGCACTCAGTGACGTGCAGTGTTTACTTCCTGGAGCGGCCGCTCTGTGCGGCGATTGGCCGGGCGGGACCACGTGATGCCGCATGCGTCCAAGAGAACGCATCACGGCATCACGGACGCAAGAGTGATCTGCACAACGCGGCTCACTCCGACGTCCACACCAGAGAGCACCAGGCGTTGCGTTAGGGGCACGTTATGTGCCCTATAACGTCCCCTAAACGCAACGTCCTGGTGTGTAACTAGCCTTAGAGCAAGTCATGTTTATTATATTAAAGTGGCATACAGAGTAATAGCAGAATACAAACATAACCAGCTTTGATATGTAACAATCACTAAAACATAACTAAACAACCCAACAAATTGTTGCCATCCAAAACATATCATCAATTATCATGCGCCAGATGTCTCGATCAGGGACATACTCAACATAACAAGCTCAGAATAATTTTGACATTACTTCTTCATCTACTTGTTATTATTTTTTAATAGCAGAGTGCTGAAAGGTTATTTTAACAGAAGATGAAAAATTATCTCCCAGGTTAAAACTCAGAAGAAAAAGTGAATTGGATCAGGCTTTATGTCTGCTTCCATGAAATAAGGAAGTAGACCCACTGCAGATGTATTGCAGGATTTGTATCAGCTGTAACAAAGAAATGTTTTTCTTTAAAGGTTATTATGTTGTAGATTATCTTTTAGAGCAGAGAGGAAGTTCTGAGTTATGGTACGCTTTTAAAAGCCATTTTACATCTGCAGTGACGATCTGCTCTTCCCAAACTGGTTAAATAGGAAAACTGTATATGAAAGTGTACGTTACTTGTACAAGAGAATATTACTTTACCATACCTGATAGAGATATTGGATACCTTTATTTTCGCTGGGATATAAATGCCTCTGGAATGTATTTTGACAGCTCCTGGATCATTGATGTTAAAACCCTTTCCACTCGTATTTCCTGCAGGGAGGGACATAGCAATCTTCCCGTCGTGTGTCCTGCGGTGCAGACACGAATATGGCGGTGGTTTGCTGGCTCGGGTGTCCCACCCCAGAGGACCATTTCTGCAAATTACTGTTCCCCAATGGCATTTCTGTAAAACAAACTTCAAGCAGAAACTACTGACTTTACAAAAAAGGCTGAGAGATGGAAATCAGTGACCTGATACTGAAATATTGTAAAGGATCCCGATCCTCCTAGTCTACAGCGAACACTATCAACTTATCCGTTCTGACATACTCTCACTGTTGCTCTCCATAGATACCAAATTCTCTATGCAAATCAGTAAATGCTTACTGCCGTGTTATCACATCTAGGCTATGGGTGATCACAGATACGCAAATTCTTCCGAGTTGATGCAAATTTATGCAGGTTTTTTTTATGTAAATGTATGCAGTTTTAAAATGGACCAATCAATTTAAACCCAGGTTTAAATTGATTGGTCCTTTTTCAAGCTGCATATATTTGCAAAACAATTGCATAATTTCAGAAGTATTTGCATCTTATTGATCATCCCCAGTCTAGACCCAGTCTCAGATTATCTCTCTCTGGATGGGTGGAGCCAGAGACAGATTAAGGTGAAATAGGGCTCTAGGCAAGCAACCGTTTTGGGCCCACCCTTGTACGCCACCTGGATTTTTGGGTAAGATTTGTTGGGGGCTAGCATCTACCAGGCTCCTGGGCTCTTTCCGGGCCCTAGGCACCTACCTAAGTTGCCTTGTGGATAATCCGGCTCTGGGTGGAGCATTGTGTACTGGAGGAGCTGGAGTGCTGATGTAGAAAGAGTATTACAGCAAAAGGGCTGTCAAAGTTGACACCTCATTTGGCGCAAGTGGAAACCGAGCCTTATGCTGGGCATGCACGGACAGTTTGTTTCCTTATCAATCGAGCCACTGATAGCTCGATTGATAATATCCGACAGGTCCGATGACCCGCCGGATAGATTCCCCGCTCGATCCCCGCGGGCGGACAATAGCGGGGAATCGAGCGGCTGATAAGGCATGCCCGCGGAGCCGAGCGGGAAGCGATCCGCTACGCACGAGCGGTGACACGCTGGCTCGATACCGGCGCATAAACTGCCCAGCATTATTCCTGGAGTATTCCCATGCATGGTAGTACAGCTGAATGCAAACAACTTTGGGTCACAGGGCATTGTCAAAAGATCTCAGCCATAAAGCCACACACAGGCACAGGTCAGGAAATGGGCACAAATTGTTTGGTACTACTAAGACACTTCCTGGATCAGTCAAAAGAAATAAATAGAGGCGCCAGGGGACGATAAAATATTTAAATTAACATATTATAAAAGATAGTGATGGACATTCCTAATCAAAGAGACCACACTATGGGGTTGTTGCAAAAAAGTGCGGTAATAGTAGCATTACTACCGGCAGTGTGTACCAGGAGTTACGCTATTAGTGCAACCAGCGGTACTTGAGTAGAGCGAGCATTGCTACGGTAACGCGCATTATTATTGAGCGTTATCATTAGTAATGCTTTTTAATGTAGCAACGGTAGTGGTAAAAGCTGCTGGTAGTAATGCGCTGGTAAAGTTATATTACCACACTTTTGTGCATCAAACCTTTAAACTATTTTATTTAAAAAAAAATAGGGATTGTCTATAAAACTGCAGTGCGTTTCTCTGGCTGTTTACCTGCTTCATCAGGGAAATACAAGAGGCAAAATTGTGTTAATCAATAATATTGTTAGAGTTTTTTATCTCCCCTCCACTCTGAGTTACATATTTATTTATGCATATTATGTATGGCTACTTATGAACCAGGGCTGTGGAGTCGGTCCAAAAATCCACCGACTCCGACTCCTCAGTTTAGGATTCCACCGACTCCGACTGAGACTCCTCGACTCCGACTCCTCTAATTTGCATATTACAATTTTGTTGATTAAAAGTATGTAACGTGAAATTCGTCTCTTAACTGCCAACGCTTAGGAATTTTACAAGACAACTGAAGTGAGAAGGATATGTACACTACTATATTTATTCCCTTTAGACTAAAACTAGTCCTTGGTAAGAGTACTTGTAAAAGGTACAAACCGGAACAAAGAACATCTATCAGGCCCTAGGCAATGTAAGTGTGGGTACATGTAAGAATGATGTGCAGGTACTCTGCAAGGGAATGAGGAGATTGTAAACAGACAACACCTCTGTGTTCAATGTGCACAGCATTCTCAGTGGATTCACTGCAGCTCTGTGGGGAGTGCATATGTAGAGTATAGTACTACTGTGTAACAAAGTAAACCTGAGACAGATGAAATTAAAGTTTTATACATACCTGGGGCTTCCTCCAGCCGCCTTCAGGATAATCAGTCCCTCGTTGTCCTCCTCCATCACCTGGATCTTCTGCTATGAGTCCAGGTACTTGAGCCAGTCTGGCGTAGTGCGCATGCACACACTCCGCCGCCAGGAGCATACTACACCTGTGCAGCACTATTGCGCAGGTGCAGAATGTTCCTGGCTGTGGGAGCGGCATGCGGCCGGACAGCGCTGACTGGCTGAGTTACCAGGACTCATAGCAGACGATCCGGGTGGTGGAGGACAGCGAGGGACTGATTAGCCTGAAGGGGGCTGGAGGAAGCCCCAGGTATGTATAAAACTTTACTTTTCATCCGTCTCAGTTACCCTTTATTTTGTAGTCACCAAACCAAATTTTAACAACATATCAAATTATTTGATTTCATCAGCAAAGGGAGTGCATACATTTGCATAAATCAGCATCAATGCAGAATTATTTCCATCTCGTTGACCATCTCTATTAGTGACACAGCTACACATCAGGCTTTATTCTTACAGCATAGATGTTATTTAGTATATATAAGAGATTCCTGTGTACACATCATATATACAGTCACAATCAGATATGTATATCTGACCTTAAAAATACGGGGACTGCTTTATAGAAGCAGCACAAGTAACTAATTTTGATTGGTTTATTTCATTTTTGTGGACTAAGCACAGCTATTACTGTATATATAGTGTATATATATATATACATTATTTTTTAATGATTATTATCTGAGAAATAGAACATTTTATCATATTTTCTATTTTAATTACAGTTACAAATTCATTAGGAGTCGAAGTCGGTGCATTTTTTCCCGACTCCGACTCCATGACTCCGACTCCACAGCCCTGTTATGAACTGTATAAATTTTGCCTCCTAGATACGAGTATCAAGCCTGAGAAACATGTTGTGGTTTTTTTTCGTGTCCCTATTTTTTTTTTTTATTAAAATACATTTTTACATATAGTGTGGTCTCCTTCATTAGTTCATTCCACCATTAGCTTTTTTAATGTTAATTTTATATATTTTATCATGGCGCCTTGGTTTTTTATAGTGAACAATGGTCAACCCCTGGTGAAGCGTTGCATTCCCTGCCCTACTTTCAGAGAGCAAATTTTAAGAGCGGAGTTCACACCTGCAATCACAAAACATGATTGCAATTGCGATTTTGCATTTGTTCACACTTGAACTTGTACAGCAATTACAATTGAATTAACTGAAGTAAATAATAATTTCTACAAAAATGCTACATGCAGCGCATTTGCAATTTGCGGAGGTGAGATCTGTTTCACACCTATCACCAATGATCAGCAAAGTGCTGGAAAACGCGAAAAGCGCCACAGCGGGAATGGGCCTAACTCTACTCTTGCGAGTATTTATTCAGTTAATCGTTCCAATTCAAAAAAAGTAATACATTATATTGGCTCTTGATCTCTCTATGGCCTAAATGCAATTAACTTTTTCTCCCGAGTTTTGTACAAGGAGATAATTTTCATCTTCCTTTTCAAATACCATTTCAGCACTTTGCATATGAAAGTATAAAAGTTATGTCCAGAGCCTGATCGGAATCATGTTACTGCGCAGGCGGCTCGCGATAAAAAGCAGCATGGACCCGATTGGGCTCAGCTTTTGACAAGCATTGACAAGTGATTTTTGGGGGGTCCTATCACTGGAATGGTGTCGGTGGAGGAGGACGAGGGCAGCCTCTAAGATTCAAAGGCTTCCACCTCCTGAGGTGAGTACCACATGGGGGCACTTTTTTTCCTACAGCTACACTTTAACCTCCTTAGCGGTATGGACGCATTGTTACGTCCATTACCGCCGGAGGTCGCCGCTCAGGTCCCGCTGGGCCGATTTGAATAATTTTTTTTAAAACATGCAGCAAGCACTTTGCTTGCTGCGTGTCTCACCCGATCGCCGCCGCCCGCCGCCGAGATGCAGGGCCCTCCCAGGCGAGACCCTGTGCGCTGCCTGGCCAATCAGTACCAGGCAGCGCTGTGGGGTGGATCGGATTCCCCTTTGACGTCACGACGTCGATGACGTCATCCCGCCCCGTCGCCATGGGGGACGCCCTCCAAGAGATCCCGTTCTTTGATCTCCGGTCGCCGAAGGCGATCGGAGGGGCTGTGGGGATGCCGCTGAGCAGCGGCTATCATGTAGCGAGATGTCTTGCTATATGAAAAAAAAATAATTAAAAAACGTATTTGCTGCCCCCTGGCGGATTTTAATAAACCGCCAGGGAGGTTAAAGGAGTACTGTAGGGGGGTAGGGAAAAAAAAAAAAAAAGAGTTGAACTTACCTGGGGCTTCTAATGGTCCCCCACAGACGTCCTGTGCCCGCACAGCCACTCACCGATGCTTCGGCCCCTACCTTCGGTTCATTTCTGGAATTTCAGACTTTAAAGTCGGAAAACCACTGTGCCTGCACGGCCGCGCCCTCGCTGTCACCAGGAGTGTACGGTACAGGCCCAGTCTGGTCTGCTCCTGTGCAGTACGCTTCTGGCGACGTCAGTAGGAGCAAGGACAAGGCTTTGCAGGCGCAGTAGTTTTCCGACTTTAAAGTCGGAAATTCCAGAAGTGAACCGGAGGCGGGGATTGGCGCGTCGGTAAGGGCTGCGTGGGCACAGGATGTCTGCGGGGGACCATTAGAAGCCCCGGGTAAGTTCAACTCTTTTTACCTCTACCCCCTACAGTATTCCTTTAAGTCTTCACTGAGCTTTGGCAAAATGTACCTTGAAGATTCTGAGACCAAATGGGTAAAGGTGTTACTGAATGTATATATGACCAAAATCAAAATATTTGGTGTCAACACCAAACAGTAAATCTGGCAGAAGGTCAAAACAGCACACAATCCACAGAACACCATACCTACTGTAACGCTTGGAGGTGGCAGCTGCAGCACTTGTCAGGACACAAGGAAATCCTGCTGCCCACTGTCATAAAGTTGTCAATGGGAAGAAGCTTCACCTTACAATATAATAACCAAAGCACAAACAAAGAGCACCACATACTGTAGTGGCCGAAGGAGAACAAACTGAATGGCCAAGTTTGACCTGACATAAGCCAAATTTAAAATCAATATGGTGCCCATACATGGTACAATTTTTTTCATCCAATCTTACCATTTCTATGTAATATAAGGGAACTGCCTAAATTATCCTTTCAGTATATTCACTAAATTTAACCTTATACTACATAGAAATGGTAAGAGTAGATGACATTTTTTTTTACCATGTATGGGCACCATTAGAATGATTTGAATATTGCAGTCCACCAATGGTTATTATGCAATTTGATTGAGTTCTGTAAAGAAGAGTGGGCAATTGCTGCTTAGTCTAGATTTGCAAAGTTGGTAGAGAAGTACCCCAACAGACTCCACGAGGTAATAAAGTAAAAGGTGGTTCCTCAAAGTATTGACACAAGGGGTCTACATCTATTTTTTTCTATTTTACTTTCCACTTGGCGCAAATAAATTATATTGAGTAAATATGGCTGGAAAAATTGTGTTTATGTCTCCATTTCAACCTGAAAAGCAAAATTTGAGTAAGGGCCTCTATTGACTTACATTAAAATTGTGGTAAAATCGCAACAAAATCACTGCAATCACCAATTTTGCCACGATTTTAAAGTAAGTCAATGGAGATGTTAAAAAAAAAAAAAAAAAAAAAAGGAAAGAAAGAAAACGACCTGCAAAATGCTCTTTGGTGTGTCAGGGCCTGTGAAGTGACCTGGAAAAGAAAACTTACTTATCTATGGAGAGGGAAGGCTCTGAGTCTCATAAAGCCTTCCAGGTCCTCTCTCCATGCGATCGGTCCACCACTGTTCCCCCATAAAAGGCCATGCCTCCGGGATTTCTCTGAAAGCTTCAGAAGCATTCATGTCCAGTGTATGCTCTCACATGCGCAGTATGGAGCCACCCATTTTGGCAGCACTTAGGGACAAGTCATTCCGAATATAATTCCTAGGACTCCCAAAGGTGTATTCAACCATTTAGTCAAATATCTTCAATGGAAGGAAAGCTGTGGTCCGAGGACAAAGAGTGAAGACTAGGAAGGCTCGATGGCAGGGGTGTCAAAGTCAAATACAAAGTGGGCCAAAATTTAACACTTAGACCAAGTCACAGGCCAACATCAATGTCTAGTGGCCACCTCCCTGGCTTATAATGTTCCCTTGTGTCTAATGGCCCGCCTGCCTCCCCTTTATGGTTTCATGTTGTCTGCCTTCTTTCTCCCCTTACAGTTCCCTGGTGTTTAGTGGCTCTCCCTACCTCACTTATACTGTTCCCTGGTGTCTAGTTGCCCCCTCTCTCCCCCATAAAATTCCCTGGCGTCTAGTGGTTCCCCTATCACCCCTAAATAGTTCTGATGTCTAGGGCCCCCCCCTCCCCCAGTCCACTGATGTCTAGTAACCCCATTCCTCCCCTATACAGTTCCCTGGTGTCTGTGTTTCCCCTTTTCTCCCCCATATGGCCACCCTGGTGTCTAGTGGTCCCCCCTCACCCCTAAACAGTTCACTGAAGTCTAGTGACCCCCCCCCCCCCCATACAGTTCCCTGGTGTCTAGTGTTTACCCCTCCCCTCCACCATATGGCTACCCAGGTGATCTAGGGCTTTACCGCCAATATAGCTTCCCTGGTGGGCCAAACATAATGCAGAGTGGAGAAACCACTTGTGGGCCAAAATTGGTCCAAAGGACACAGTTTGACATGTATGCTCTATGGGATTCAGAGCCTTCTCTCTCCATAGGCGAGTATCTTTTTTTTCACGTTGCTTCAGTTTTACTATGAAGTGGGTTATTCTTTTCTATCTATTATTTTCTACTTTATTTTCATATGTTGATTTTCTTTTGTCCAGGTTTGCCATATATGCGCTTTAAATTGTGTACCTGCCAGTCCCACTTTCTGGGATCTTCTATCACAAAGTGAATGTAGATTTGCTCTGGATATAAGCAGAGAGCCACAAGGTACAGGCTACCCGGTAAGCCGTTTGATTTGTAAAAAATATTTCATCATTAAAATTGTGGCCTTTGAGAGTGAGAGACATGAGGACACCTGGGATAAAGGAATCACTTTGGAGGTAAACTTGCAGCAATGTTATTTAGTTCAGAATCTGAATCAGAATTTATTATCGCCAAGTACAACGGTGGATTGTACCCGGAATTGGTTTTGGCACATACAGGGTCGTTGGTGAAGAGACAAGAAATAGCATACAGTTAAGCATGGCACATACATAGACATGGGACAAGCATACATAGGACAATTAAGCAGAGTGCAGCATCACATGCAGTCAAGCATGGGTCATACGTATAAACAATAAAAGCAAAAAATAAAACGCAGTGCAGAGCATTTCAGCATACACGTACAGTTAACATAATACAAAACATAGCAAAGCATACATTGATAGCAGGAACAGAAAAGAGTGGGACTGGAGGAGCAGCCTGAGAGCTGATATGAGCGCTGCCATTTTCGGCACTGGACGCTACACAGCGACACGCTCCCAACAAGACAGGTGCTCCGATTTGTCCACGAAAGTAGAGAGAAAGAAACCGAGAAAGCTGAGGGGCATCATGATGGAGGCAGACAGCAGAGTTCACTCGGACCAGGTTGCCCGAGGAGAAGCGGTCCCGATTTTGAGTCCGCCCGGCTGGGCAATGAGGGCGCAGATACAGTGGGGGCCCTGTGGGGCCAGGGTGCACCCGGGGGCACCCCTGGGTGGTGGGGTGGTCGGCTGGGCAGCAGTGGTGGACAGGCCAGGGAGGTCTACCTTTGGTGGTGGCAGGACACAGATGCCAAGATGCTGGGCGGCAGCCAGCTCCACTATGAGGGGAGCAGCACCATCTCCATCACCCCAGGTGTGACCAGGGGGGTCTGGTGATTCCAGCCTGAGGTGTTTCAGGGGACCCTGGGGGCGATGCCGGCCTGGGGTGCTTCAGATGGAGGCATGCTGCGAGGCACACTGGCAGCCTGAAGGGCCTGGAGAAGAGGAGCTCCACGTGGGTGGCCGAGCAGGCTGGAGGACGGTGGTGGAGATCGGAGGAGGCCAGCCGATGGTGAAGCCCAGCTGCTGCGGTCAGGCTGATGGCAGAGCAGGGTGCAGCAGGCAGCCGAAGCACCATCTGGAAGAGCGGTGGTATTCCTCTTCTGTGGGAGCACTGCAGGCGGCGGCATCAGCGATGGTACAGCTCCGTTTCTGCGACGGAGATCAGGCCACGTGCTCCGCTCTGGCGTCCTGGGCACCCTGGCAACGGGCGCAGCCTGGCGGACCACGTGGGAGGGCCGGTGGAGCGATGGACTCAGGCGGATGTCTGGTCCGGGGATGGGGCGATGGTGAGGCCGGCCGGATAAGTCCTCATCAGCGGTAGTACACTGCACCACCGGTGCATCACTCCAGCGCAGCTACGGAGGCAGCACCAACAGTGAGCAATGCTCGGCCGCATGTGCTCTTCCTGCCCCTCCGGCTGCGATAGCCCCTATCGGGGCCCGAAAACCTCTGCCTCCTCGCTCTGCTTGGCAGTCTGCGATGCCCGCCCGCTCCCCAGATAGATAGGGGAGATCGGGTGGTGCAGCAACGGTGGATTACGGAAGAAATAGGAAAAAAGTCCGGAGCCCTGTGGCCGTGGCGTCCGAGTCCGGCGCCATCTTAGATCTTAGTTGCTTTAGAGACAAACTGTACTTAGCAGAGTTTTCCAGTAATTATTGTACTGTGGCTCTCGTGTTTCTCTAAATTTGCTAACATGCGCTGAATATACAACTATAATCGATTTCCAGAGAACAGGACCAAAAATAACAGCTGGAGGTTGGAGGTAATCCTTTACGTATAACAGCTTAGGGGTCAATAACAACAGTGATGTGAAGCCAGCCTGTAGGCGTACAATGCAGGATAGCAATCTCTATTGATTAGCTTTAAATAGGACGTTCACAGCAAAACGGCTATAATTAGGAAACCGCATCAGGCACAACACGGTAAATTGATGCTAAGTGACCCTGTGGGCAGGAAAACTGCTATCTAACAGCAGTGCTGCGTTACAGCAGGTCACACAAGGGCCCATGGCATACAGTATCTTCAGTGTACACCTTGCATCAGAAAATACAGTTTACAAATAAAACAGCCTGAATGCAGGGAAAACAAAAGCCCAGATTAACATAAATTGAAGGATTTCAGGCCACATCCTCTTGTGGTTAGGATGGACTGCTGTGGTTAGGTGAGATTGGTTAGGATGGACTTCTGCCTCTTCCTTAACCCGTTTGCAGCCAATTTATTTAGAGGTTTGCAAGTGTTTCAGGCCAATTTATTTTAGCTTATTTTCTTATCTCTTCTTTGTTACATTTCCATGCTTCTAATTAGTACTGCTGTAATGTGTGTATATGGCCACCTGTCACTAGGGGCCACTGTGAGCCAATAACAGAGGACTTCTGCTTTCAGTTTCTATACTTTCTGCTAGGGAAAGATATCAAAGCATTCCAAGAATTTACAGCACAACGAGTTCTGCCAGCTGAGGTCAAAAGCAGTGCACTTATCTCAAATGGGATAATGCTATCAAAGCTGCTAATGGGTTAAACAAAATGACAAACTGTTGACATAAGCATTGTACAGGCTTGGGATGAATTCACCCTTTGGGTGAGAATTTATCCCAGTTAGTGGACTGAGGAGCTGCTCAGCTCTCTGTTTAAAGTGAACCCGAGGTGAGGATTAGTGATGGTCATGTCTAGGGGAACTCATGGAGAAGCATGTGACCACTTTGGTCAGGTGATAGATATACAAGTCTCTGATTTGCCAGTCATGATCATGTGCTAAAGCATGTTGGCAGCACATGGGTGCAGTGGTTAGCATGCCCACAGCGCTGGATCCCTGGTTCAGGGCACTGTCTGCATGGAGTTTGTATGTTCTCCCCGTGTCTGTGTGGGTTTATTCCGGGAACACCAGTTTCCTCCCAAATCCCAAAAACATACAGATAAGTTAATTGGTTTCCCATTAAATTGGCCCTAAGCTATGATACATACACTACATGACATATAAATTATATAGGACTATGGTAGGGATTAGATAGCAAGCCCCTCCAAGGGGCAGTTAAGTGACAATATACTCTGTACAGTGCTGTGGAATATGTTGGTGCTATAGAAATACAAAATAATAATAATACAGCAGGATGTGATCGCACCAAATCAGACTATTGCAAATCTATCAGTTGTTCAAACAAATCACATGCTTTTCCACGAGTTCCTCTAGACATGACTATCACCAGTGAGGATGAAATGGAGGCTGCCATATTTATTTCCTTTTAAACAATACCAGTTACCTGGCAGCCGTGTTGATCTTCTGGCATCAGAAGTGTCACAACCCTGAAACAAGCATGCAACTAATCTACTCAGACTTGAGTCACCAGATCTGCATGCTTGTTCTGGGTCTATGACTAAAAGTATGAGAGAAACAGGATCAGGGATAAAACCCAGCAACTTGCATTGTTTAACCTCATTGGCGGTAATTCCGAGCATAGCTCGGTGTAGGAAAAAGATACTGGAGGTGGGACTCCAGGACACTTCTGCCGGCCACCGGGATCCCCATCTCTGCTCTGCTTCCCATCAGTGGCGGTACTTCATTGGCGGGGGGCAGCGCTACAATTAAAGTGGACCCGAAATCTTGCACAGGACAGAAGGAATACATAGAAAAATGCGCCCGGAAAGTTCCCCCCATAAGAGCCTGAAGTATTGCACAGGACAGAAGGACAGTTTATTCATAAATTTAATTACTTCAACAATTTTGTGTTCAAATCTTTTATTACAAGTGGGATGTCTACAAGACCTTTATTGTGTGGCTGTGGAGCGTAATGGTTAAGGGCTCTGCCTCTGACACGTAGCGTGAATCCGGGGGGTTGGCCCTAGAGCTGCACAGCCGCACTCGCGGCTATGCGGACTGCGCAGCCGCGGGCAAAGGATGCGGCCATCTTAGGAGAGGCGAGAGAGCCCGACCCGGGCCATGGGGTCGGCAGCCAGCCCGGGGGGCTAATGAGTGGGGGGACCCAGCGGATCGGCACGGAGGGCGCAGACGGCGTCCTCCGTGCCTTAAAAGATGAGGCAAGTGATTAACTTTTTTTCCGCGTTTTGCCTCGTAAGTCCTTTAAGAAAGCAAACTCTTGTTTTCCTTAGATTAGGCAATGCAGGCTACAGGCTGACAGGCAGACTAGCAGTAGGAAAGGGATTAGCCAAAGGGGATCCAGGTAGGGAGAGCCTGGTCGAGGGAAAGCCAAAAGGGAAGATAATTAGGAAAGGGAAGGTTGAATGGCGCCGAAACGGCGTGGCTGTGGCCAGATGACGCCTGACCTGAAAGCATGTCGGGTCGGCGTTCTCCGCCATGTGGGAGGAAGAAGACTGCAGCGTGTCACTCGGCGGCTAGAGTGTAATGAGCGATTGTTACACTCAGCCGCCCAGACAGGAGCCAGCGATGGATGCGAGGAGAGGTAAGACATGAGCAATCATGACTTGTACCTTATGGCGTCCAATAAAATATAACATTGTCACCTGGCAGATGTTTAGCACACAGGCTTGTCTTGCTGGAGGTAATTTATTGAAATGTAAACAATTAGGAAATTAGGCGATGTGCTTGTTTTGTCAGTTGGGTAACTGATCTAATTATGAAAAATCCTCTGTGCAGGTATACTAAATTTAAAGTGTCCCCGAGGCTACATGTGACATACATCTTGGAAAACATTAATAACCAGGCTGTGCTCCTTTTTTTCTTTTCCTGCCTGAAAGAGTTAAAGTGAACCTGAGATGGGCCAAAAGGAAAATGTCTATGTTGCAGCCAGAACTCAAAGTGGGCCACTTCGGGATCTGGCCGACCAAAACTCGACGTGGCCGTGCGGCCAATGTTAGAAATGAAATAATTCCTGTAACATTCATGTATTTTCTGGCCATCTCGCTGTGGCCAAATGTATAAAAGTGAGTTAATTTAATGAAATGAAGCCGGCGGCAATGTAACAAATGAAGCCACCGGCTTCGGCTCTCGCTCTCCTCCCCCTTGCATCTCTCCTATACAATACTTGCAGCCGGGGACACACGTGTCCCCCCCAAAGTCGTTCGTCGCATCAGGGAATCCTGCAGTTCCTGCAGAGTGGGTGCTGGCAGAAGCAATATCTGCAGCCTCCCCGCTCTGCTTCCCTGGCGCGACAAACTACTCTGGGGGGGGGAAGTGTGTCCCCGGCTGCCAGTATTGTATAGGAGAGAGGCCGGGGGAGGAGAGGAGGCAGAGCCGAAGACGGTGGCGTATTCTGTTACATTACCGCCGGCTTAATTTAATTAACTCACTTTATACATTTGGCCGCAGCGAGACAGGAATCATTTCATTTCTAACATTGGCCGTAGCAGCCGACCAGGTCGCGTTTTGGCCGGCCAGATCCCGAAGTGGCCAGACTTTGGGTTCTGGTCGTAACATATACATATACCTGGGGCTTTCTCAAGCCCCCTTCAGGCTGATTGGTCCCTCCACCTCCTGGAGCCTCTGCTATGGCTCCCGGTAATCCGGCCAGTCAGGGCGGGAATGCGACAGGGGAGCAGGCGCGGCTAGACTGTGCTGACTGGCCCCATTACCGGTAGCCCTAGCAGTGGATCCAGGCAGTCTGGGAGGATGGCAAGTGACCAATCAGCCTGACGGGAGCTTGAGGTAGCCCCAGATATGCGTGCATTTTTTCCTTTTGGGCAATCTCACGTACACTTAAAGAGACACTGAAGCAAGAATAATTTTCGCTTCAGAGCTCATAGTTAGCAGGGGCACGTGTGCCTCTGCTAAAACGCCGCTATCCCTTCACCCCCAAACCCCCCCCCCCGCAAAATCAACGACCAAATTGGTCGTACATTTTGCTGCTCCTAGAGGCAGGGCTAACGGCTGCAGCCCTGCCTCTAGTCGCGTCTATCAGCGGCGCATCGCCGCCTCTCCCCGCCCCTCTCAGTGAAGGAAGACTGAGAGAGGCGGGGGAGAGGCGGAGATACGCGCTGACAGACACGCGTGGGGCAGGGCTGCGGCGGTTAGCCCTGCCTCAACCAGGAAGAGATCACCGGCTGCACGGAGGGGATTTCGGGGGGTAAGGGACCCCCGTTTAGCCGCGGGATAGCGGCGTTTTAGCAGGGGCACACATGCCCCTGCTAACTATGAGCTCTGAAGCGAGATTTATTCTCGCTTCAGAGTCTCTTTAAACCTTCAGGCATGGAAGTGACAGTTTCTCTCTAGTCGGATCCTTGTTGAATTATAGCAGAACCCTTACTGATAAGGAATTACAGCCATAACATTTTTCCTGGCAGAGAACCGCTTGTGAGAGCAGGGGATAGAAAAAAAGGTCAAAACTTCATGTATTTTAGCTCTGACACTTATTAGACTGCCATTAAGCAGTGACAATGAGGGCTTATTAACAGAGCAATTTCGCTTTTTTTAGGTGCTGGCAATTATTAAAATTGCCTTAAAGAGTAACTGTCAGGCTGCAGAAGCTAATTTAAACCTCTATTCTCCTGTGTTAAACAGTTTAGAAGGAAGCCAGAAAGCCATTAGTGAAGATAAAAATCTCTCTTACCTTTGATGTGTGCTTATCAGAAAAGCTAATTAGACCCAAGAGGACGCAAGCCGCATACTATACTGCAAAGCATTCTGGGGCCCTCCCCTCGGCTGCTAATGAGACGTTACAGCAGCTTGTAATCAGTCCAGCGCGTAGCACTAATAAATCTCCGGGCAGAGTACTCTGCAGGAGTCAGCTATTGTTCCTAGCCACATGGCTCATTAATATTCACTGCACACTGTGTTATTCAGTACAAGCTTATCTGTGATCAGGAAGCAGGCAGGACATGATGACACATTTGACAGAAAAACATGGAGCCTGCCATGAGCTGTCAGGAGCATCTATCTCTGCACATACTATATACCAATTCTGTGAAATCCAAACGTGGACAGTGAAATGCATATGTAATGTAAGTACAGCCAATCTTTAGCTACTGATATATGTGTTTATTTTCTCTGAGACCTTATACCTAACAGCTCCTCTTTAAAAGAGCATCTGCAATGTTGCTCTATGTGAGTGTTCTCACGTGAGCGCTGAGCTGAGCTTTCTATCCAATTGCAAACGTGGCTCCTGCACCATTTTCAGAGCGTTTGTGATTCAACAGAAAGGATAGAAAAATTGAAAAAGCGCTTTGAAAAGAGATTTCCCGAGCGCTTTCAATGAATGAATACATTGTATTTATTAATTTCTGGGGCAAAGAGTTCACTTCTTGAATAACGTCAGGAAGTGAAAAAAACATTGCTACACAAAGGTGCTTTCAAAATCGCTCAATAAATTGTTCAGTGCTTGCGATTTATAATGTGAACATGGCCTTAAACATTAAATCTACTATGCAAATGTTTAAACATAAAATATAACTGTGTTACTATTGTGAGTCTTTGATTTTCAGAAACAGATCTCCAAGAAGCCTCAGCACATCCCTTTTTGACATTTTCAGATAGCGGAAGTGTGGGCATAGTCTTCTCTGTATAGAATGGCCTGTTCCTTAATGCAAAGGTCGGAACATGGTCATGTGGGTGGTGAGCATGCACAGCAGCACTTGGATTCAGCCCATGTGTTAGCATGTATGGAGCCACAGCAGGCTTCTTCCGCCTCATAGATTACTTCTTTATGATGCAAACAGAATATTGTTTTTAGTTGCGTAATCTACCAGTGTACTAGTTACAGCTCGACTCTGCCATATTTATTTCCTTTTAAGCAATACCAGTTACCTGGCTGCCCTGCTGGTCCTCTGCCTCTAATACTTTCAACGATAGACCCTGAACAAGCATGCAGCAAGTTTGGGGCTTCTGACAATATTGTCAGAACTGACAAGATTAGCTGTATGCTTGTTTCTGGTGTAATTCAGTTCACTACTGCAGCCAAATAGATCAGCAGGACTACCAGGCAACTAGTATTGTTTAAAAGGAAATAAATATGGCAGCCTCCATATCACTAACACTTCGGGTTCCCTTTAAGGGCAGCGGGCGTTTTATCTCACCTCCCCCGTGATCCAGATGCCAGCAACCATTCTCCTTCCGGTCCTCCATCGCCGTCTGTGGTCATGACGACAGATAGCAATCCTCACTAAAGGGCTAACAGCGCCAACTGGCGGAGGGAGGGAGAATTGCAGCCCTGGATCCCAGGGAGGTAAGTGCTGGGCTGCTGCAGATCTCTATAGCAGTACATAAAAAAAGGGAACACCAAGAGCCCCAATAGTGTAATTCGTACTGGACAAGGTGGCAATAGGTTTGTATTGCTAGATACTCACAAGTCAGGGTCACCAGCAGGCAACCACTGTAAAGGCAGGTGGGGAGATTGTCCTGACCCCACTCAGGATTAAGAAGTCGCTCTCTGTAGACAGGAAGAAAGGGTAGCAACCCTCCACCAAGGGTGGACTCAGAATTGTATACAATTGTATAAGATTAGATTAAATGAGCTTAAAAACCAACTTAAATGGCAAAATTGAAAGAGGAAGTGGTGGTCTTACCTCCCTCAAGCAGACACGACAACGACTGCGATTCAGACAGTCAAACACATTTATTAGGAACTCCAAAAAGAAATGCAACGCGTTTCGCAGGTTCAACCCCGCTTCATCAGGCAATAAAGGGAGGAGTATCAAACAATCTGTACAAGGATTCAAATTAAGCGCCTCTGTCATAGACAGAGGCGCTTAATTTGAATCCTTGTGCAGATTGTTTGATACTCCTCCCTATATTGCCTGATGAAGCGGGGTTGAACCTGCGAAACGCGTTGCATTTCTTTTTGAAATTCTATAGCAGTACAGTACGGCCAGGAAGCCTCGCCGAGTTGCGCTTCATCACGCATGAACAACAGGGCTGCGGATGCGCGACTCAGCCAGGCTAACGAACCATACTGCAGGGGACAGTAGCCACTCGGGAGAAGACGAGGCACCAAGCGGCCTTAAAGAGGAACTGTAACATCAAAATGTCCCCTGGGGGGTACTCACCTCGGGTGGGGGAAGCCTCAGGATCCTAATGAGGCTTCCCACGCCGTCCTCCGTCCCTCGGGGGTCTCGCTGCAGCCCTCCGTACAGCGGCGATGTAAATATTTACCTTCCCGGCTCCTGCGCAGGCGCTCTGGTGGCTGTCGGCTCCGAAGTAGGCGGAAATACCCGATCGTCGTCGGGTCTGCTCTACTGTGCAGGCGCAAGTCTCCGGCGCTGCGCAGTAGAGCAGACCCGACGGAGATCGGGTATTTCCGTCTAGTTCCGAGCCGAAAGCAGCCACAGCGCCCCCGCTGGAGCCTGCAAAGGTAAATATTGAACTGACAGTCGGGTCTGTCGCCGGCTGTTCGGAGGGCTGCAGCCAGACCCCCGTAGGACAGAGGACCGCGTGGGAAGCCTCATTAGAATCCCGAGGCTTCCTCCACCCGAGGTGAGTACCCCCCAGGGGATCTTTTTGATGTTACAGAGTCTCTTTAAGGGGGCTTAAGGAAGCCCCAGGTAAATCGAAAACTCTATAAGAAAAATCTGGTTTAGCCCACCCCCACCCAGTGCTGCTGTTGCAGTGAGAAGAACGCTGAAGATGCCCCATTTATTCACTTTTCTGACTGTTAAATGGGATTGACCAAGTAGATTATCAATGAATATAACACCTTAAGGACTTGTTCACACCTAGAGTATTTTCGTTTTTTTTTTTAAATCGCCCTAAAAGTGCTTGTGCAATGATTACCTATGAGAATGTTCACATCTGAGTGGTTTGATTCCGATCTGCTCACCAAAGCGCTGCCTGTGCCATTTCGGGGGCGATTTGCCTCAATAGAAGGTATAGGGAAATCGCAAAGCTCTTGAAAAAGCGCTGTGTATAGCGATTTCCCCTGCGCTTTCATAAATAAATACATTGTATTTATTCATTTCCGGGTGAAAGAGTTCACTGACTGACGTCAGGAAGTGAAAAACCTAATTGCTCTGCAAAAGCGCTTCGAAAACCAATGTTAGTTACCTGGTAACATCCTTTTTAGTAACCTCCAGGACAGGTCCACCACAAGAACGACAGGCTCCTCCCAGGAACAGGAAACGTCCAGATAGAGTACTCTATAAATCTTTGTCTAACCCCTCGATCACCAGTCAATTCCAAGTACTGTTCACCTGCAACAAAGGGGTTTTAATATCCATACAGCATATACATATACATTTCAATAGTTATATATACACATCTAATCCTTAATCGGGTGGGTTACGGACCTGTCCTGGAGGTTACTAAAAAGGATGTTACCAGGTAACTAACATTGGTTTTTCCTTTAACCTCCAGGACAGGTCCACCACGAGAAGATGAGCAAGAATCTTACTAATTTAGGGTGGGCTGACTGCCTGCAGAACTTTCCTTCCAAATGATTGCTGTCTTGCAGACATGAGGTCTATTCTGTAGTGTCTAGAGAAGGTGCTTAAACTTGATCACGTAGCTGCTCTGCAGATCTCTTCTGGCGTAGCACCCGCTCTGTAAGCCCATGAAGTGGCAGCTGCTCTAGCTGAATGGGCTCTAACTGTACCTAGTACCTTATTCCCTGTAATCTTATAGGCTTCTTCTATGCATAACTTTATCCATTTAGCTATAGACCTTTTCGACATTCTACCGCCTCTTGTAGCACCTGAAGTGTTAATTAGCAAGGCTCTAGAGTCTCTAAACTCCGCTACCCTTTCTAAATAGCATATAAGACATCTTCTTACATCTAACCCCGGCTCCTCTTTAAATGATGGTAATACAATCTCCTGGGATCTATGAAAATGTGTAGTAACCTTAGGTAGAAATTCATCAAAGGTTTTCAGTATTACTTCATCTTTTAGGATTATACAAAAAAGCTCATCGCAACATAGGGCCTCTAACTCGCTCACCCGTCTAGCCGATGTAATAGCTATGAGAAACACAATCTTCATTGTTAGAAGTTTGAAGGGAATCTCTGATATGGGTTCAAAAAGGCTCTTTCTTTAGTACCTTCAAAACTAAGGATAAATCCCAACTGGGAACTCTTCTATTCAACCTAGGCTTTTTTCTTTCCACTGATTTGAAAAATTGAATGATAAGGTGGTCCCCTGCTAACCTTACATCCAAAAAGGTAGATATTGCTGCTACCTGTACTTTTAAAGTACTTAATGAAATATTTTTCTCTACACCCTCCTGTAGAAATTCTAAAACAGTTGGTACTAATTCACCCTTGAACCCTGACTCTTCCTGCCATATATTGAAGGTTTTCCAATATTTAAGGTATATCTTCCTTGTTACCTGCTTCCTACAGTCTAACAAGGTACTGATAACCCTCTCTGAAACCCCCTTTCTCCTTAGAGGGGACATCTCAGAAGCCAGGCTGACAGGTTTAGATTTGGTATAAAGCTTCCAGTTCCTCCTGACCCTTGCGCTAGTATCTCCCTGTCCGGAATTCTCACTGGACCTTCCAGCCTCATTTTTAGTAGCAGTGGATACCAGCTTCTTCCTGGCCAATCCGGGACTACCATAATTACGACTGTCTTGGTCTTTGATAACTTTTGTAAAACTCGAGGAATCAGTTGTATTGGTGGAAACGCATAACCCTTGTCGAATATCCAGTTCTGACTGAGCGCATCCACCGCTTCTGCTCCCTCGTTTGGATTCAGGGAGTAGAACCTTCTGCACTTTGTGTTTTTCTTGGTTGCAAACATGTCTAAACGTGGCCGACCCCACTGTCTGGTTAATCTCCATTGAAGGAGATATTGCAAACCCTGGCTTTTGAGGCCTGACTGCCTTCCCAGTTCTTTATCCATAAATTTATGTTTTATCAGTTGAGACTCTGCACCTGGTGTCTCTACGGCCGTTATGGTCGTACTTGTACCCGGAATCACTGCCCTGTTGCTGGGGGGATAGCAGAGGCAAATACCTCTTTTAAAGATTTAATTGTGTCTGCCATTTCCTTTTTTACAGCTGACATTAATTCCTCCTTTAAACCCCCTGATTGTTCTTGTATTAACTTTACTAAACAAGGCTGGCAAAACTGCTTAATATAAATTATGGGCCCTCTTTGCATCACAGAGCGGGCACCGCCTCCTTGGCTTTGTCGGCTCACTAGGCTCCGGGCCCTATAACAACAATCAAATAACAAACATAATGTCATTCCTTTTCTCAAACTAAAAGGAAGAAACACCCTGGTGCCCGTATATCAAGAGTGATAGTAACTTTCACCAGGGAGAGCAGGAACATTAAGAGATCTATCATATACACAATTGCATCAGATTTCTATCTCTCTCTCTATATATATCTCAGCGTAAAGTATTCATAATTGCCCATATACTAATGATCTCCATATCATTATACACATATACATATCTATGTGGCAATACTATAGCAATATCCATATGAATAATCTGTACCAGCATACTATCTATGAAATAGCTTTTACAGACCTCAGATCAGACACTAAGCAGGCTGTCTAACGTTATACTGTATAGTCTCATAGTTATATAACAGACCTCAGATCAGACGCTAAGCAGGCTGTTCAATGTTATACTGTATAGTCTCATAGTTATATAACAGACCTCAGTACAGACGCGGCCTAGGCGTACAGCTCATACCATATAGGTCACCAAGCCTCCGCCACTCTTACCTTTCCTGGCTCCTGCTTAGCGTCCATCCCGCTCCGTTCAGCACACGAACTGGCAAACCATGCGGGCTTCCGGCGTCTCTTCACCCACGCGACCGGAAATGACGCAACGTAAGGGCGGAAGTACGTCACGCGTACGCCGCTACTGAGGGCAATCAGCTGCCTACCCTCTGGAGGCCCGCATGACTTCCCGCTCCACTTCCGGCGCGCCATTAGCCTCCGCTCCAGGGGAATCATGGACGCCGCGCATGTCCTCTGGATCCGCCGCAACTCGGGCAGCCAGGACAGCCATGGGAGAAAGTAGTCTTCCTTTTTCTCCCCTCTGGACCACCACACCTCTCCAGGCAGGTCCACCATTTGCCGCCAACCGGGTCCCAAACACCCCTGGTCTGACGGACCAGCGAGCAACAAGAGCACTCCTTGTTCCCTGGAACAGGAAACGTCAACTGGTGATCGAGGGGTTGGACAAAGATTTATAGAGTACTCTATCTGGACGTTTCCTGTTCCTGGGAGGAGCCTGTCGTTCTCGTGGTGGACCTGTCCTGGAGGTTAAAGGTAAAAAAAATTGTGCACCAAAATCGCAAAACGCTGGTGTCAGCGATTGCGATTTATGATGTGAACAAGGCCTAATGGTATATGGGAAAGTTATGGTCAGCACAACTTCACTTTCTTGTTCTTGTATTCCTCAGTTGAATAAATGCATTTTACATGTTTAATGAGTCATCAATTTAACATATGCTTTCAGAATGCCATTATCACATCTGATTCATTACATATACAGCACACCTCATCCATTTTACGCCATAAACATAAGGCTGAGAACTAAAATTCAGCCCAATCAGGGTTAACCAAGAATCTGTATATGAGAAATTTCCTCCCTCTACAAACTCTGATAAACTGAAAGGACCAGTTACTGTGGAGGAGCAGCTTTTACATCTCAAGACATCATATTCATCAATACAAAATGGCTATCATTCATAAAGCATTCCCGCATGCGGAAATGCGTAATACCGCTGACTTTACCGAGCACTGAGCAAGTTGTGTATTCATAAAGCCTCTTTCCGTATGCGGAGCTGGCATTCACGTGCAGAGTGACAACGTACCGCCTTGTGCGGTGTTGATACGCAGGTATCCAGAAAAAGTATCAAAATGTTCATTCATAAACATTTCCGCATAGCGATATGCGGACGGGGATTACCGATCCCCTGGAGGTAGCGGGAAGCTTGCGGAGTCCTTGTAAGTGAATGGGACGGACCTCCCACACATCAGCAGAGAGAACACCGCATGGAGGGACTCGGCCAGCTTTTTTGTTTCCGCATGCCTACCGCCCGCCTACCGACACCACTCTCCAGAAAACCTCCGCACTGCTACCGCACCAGGCACAATGTTTATGAATGACCACCCAGAAGGCTAAACTACCAACGGCGGTATTCTCCCGCACGGGTTCTCCTTACCGCCAGCAAGTTTATGAATGATAGCCAATGTGTTTTTGAATGTTACCTTTGTAGGAAAAGCAATGATAGTTGATAAAGCCTCTGCATTGGCGATGGTATTGGAATGGCTGTTATGAAGGAGACTGTAGTACCTCCTCCATGCATTTCAAATTCACAACCCAGGGGCTGTACTTTGCAGATCTTCTCCAATCCGTTTGATAAGCACACTCACAGTAAATGTTTAAAGGACCTCATTTTAAATACATGTAAACATATACACACAAGAAGTACATTTCTTCCAGAGAAAGAGGAGCCATAAATTATTTTTCTCCTATGTTGCTGTCACGTACAGTAAGTAGTAGAAATCTGACATTACCGATAGATTTTGGACTAACCCATCTTCTCATGGGGGTTTCTCAGGGTTTTCTTTATTCTTAAAAGCACTTAGTGAATTGCAGTTGCTCCATCCAACTGTCAAAAAAGTGTACGGTGAGCAGGGAGGCTGGCCAGTGTAAGTGACAGCAACATAGGAGAAAAGTAATTTATGGCTCATTTCACTCTGGAAGAAATATACTTCTTATTTGTGTTTAACATTTTAAGATTTTCGCGACAGTTCCTCTTTAACCATTTCAGCCACGCGGACGTGAGCTTCATGTCCGCAGCGGCAGGTGCTAGAGCCGCAGGGACGCGCTAGTCACGTCCCTGCAGTTTGGGGCGGTCTGCATGTAATCCTGAGGGTAGATGCCCGCGATCGCGCTGCTGCTGCTAGAAGGGGGGGGGGGGGGGAATTCGCTGCAGGGGACTAAAGTCCCCTGTGCCAATCCGTACATTTCCGCCGTGAATAAACACTGTTTTTGTTAAAAACTGTAAATGGTGCCTCTGCGCTATCTTCCACCGCCCAATCGTTAAATTTATGAATGGAAACAATGTTTCCATTCATAACCTCTCCACTGCCACTGAGATCGGAGGCTGCCGTAAGCCTACGTCACTTCCCTGGTTACAATGTAGTGATACATTGTATTCCAATTAGCGTACATTGTACGCTAATGGGATTTTTGCTCAGTAGGGACATCTTGTGGCCAAATATTAAAACACACCTACTGACTCTGGGGAATAAAAATAAATTATTTATGTCAAGAGGACATAATTAATAAATAATGGGCTAAAAATTAGTGATGGATGTAAAACTGAAAAAATGCACCTCTATTTCCAAATAAAATATTGTCACCATACTCATTACACTAGGGGTTTAATTTTAACGTTGGAATAACCGGGACAAATGGCCAAATAAAATGTGTGGATTTTAATTATGGTAGCATTATTTTAAAACTGTAATGGCTGAAAACTGAAAAATAATGATTTTTTTAAATTTTGTTCTTATTTCCATTATAAAGCATTTAGAATAAAATAATTCTTAGTATAATTTACCCCCCAAAGAAAGCCTAATTGGTGTCGGAAAAAACAAGGTATAGATCATTTTGCTGTGATAAGTAGTGATAAAGTTATCGGGGAACGAAAGGGAGAAGCGCTGACAGGTGAAAATTCCTCTCGTCCATAAGGTGAAAAATCCCTGCAGGCTGAAATGGTTAAATAAACTTGTATTAACTTACATGTAGTATAACTGCCATACTGGGGGCAGTAGACAGATACAACACACTACAGTGAGCATTAAAGCCTGTAGACACATCTATGTATGGCTATTGAAATGCGAGGAACACAGTACTGGAAGCACGGAATCAGAGACTTGCAAGGGTTTTATTATTCCCACCCCCAGCCACAAACCCATTACCTGCACCTGATCTGCCATTCAGTGGGGTCCATACTGGTATCTGACCCACAAGGGTTTAGACCTGCAACCTGACCTAAACTTGTTTTTTTGTCCTTATTCCCACTAGAACACTAATACAAGCACTGAGGATTAATGTACAGTAAAATATTTAAGCGATTAAGTGATAAAGATGTGTTGAGACTTTCTTATTTTGAATGTAAGCACAGGCAAAGTAGCGGGCATCACTGTAACTGGATTCTCAGGTTTTATTTGTCTTCTATTCATCCCAAACCAGAGCCTGATGACCATTTTGGATTGTAAATGTGTCCTCAGAGGCTGGTACGGCCATCTCAGGAGGAAAAAAAACACCTAGAATTGTTTGGAGTGTGGCTTTATGCCAGAGTCACACCACTCTGCCCACCTATTGGCCAATCAAAAACTACTTCCATGGCCCCACTTCTCAGATCAACACATGAGGCATTTGCACACAGTCTCAAGCACACTCCTTGCTAAGCAAGATGGAAACTGACAGTTTACTGATACAGTTTATATAGTTAATCCAGGAAGCAATAAAATAAAAAAAATAAAAAAGGGACTTTAAAGGGGCATTATGGCGAATTTTTTTTTAAATTTTTGAATATGTGCAAACAGACAAATAAGAAGTACGTTTCTTCCAGAGTAAAATGAGCCATAAATTACTTTTATCCTATGTTGCTGTCACTTACAGTAGGTAGTAGAAATCTGACAGAAGTGACAGGTTTTGGATAAGTCCGTCTCTTCATAGGGGATTCTCAGCAAGGCTTTTATGCTGCTTTATAAAGATATTCCCTAAAATTTTTTAAACAATGATGCTGGCCAGCCTTCCTGCTTGCTACACATTTTTTTGGCGGTTGGATAGAGCTTTTGAAAAAAAATAAATGGCTGAGAATCCCCTATGAAGAGATGGACTGGTCCAAAACCTGTCGCTTCTGTCAGATTTCTACTACCTACTGTAAGTGACAGCAACATAGGAGAAAAGTAATTTATGGCTAATTTTCCTCTGGAAAAAACGTGCTTCTTATTTGTATGTTTGTACATATTTTAAATTTTGCAATTTTTCGCCATAGTGCCCCTTTAACCGCTTGCCGACCGCCCACTGCACATTGGCGGCGGCAAAGTGGCAGCCCCAGGACCACGTAACGCAGATTGGCGTCGGGCCTGGGACACTGTGTTGCCGGGGATCGCACGCTGGGATGCGCGCATCTGCCGGCAATAGGCTCCGCCCACCCGCAAAGACAACCCGCCGGCCGTTCGGAAGCGTCGGCGGGTTGTTAACCCCATGATCGCCGCCATACAAGCGTATAATACGCTTTGTAATGTATACAAAGTGTATTATACAGGCTGACTCCTGCCCTGGTGGTCCCAATGTCCGAGGGACCACCAGGGCAGGCTGCAGCCACCCTAGTCTGCACCCAAACACACTGATCTCCCCCCCGCCCCCTGATCGCCCACAGCACCCCTCAGACCCCCCCCCTGCCCACCCCCCAGACCACTGTTTGCACCCAATTACCCCCCTAATCACCCATCAATCACTCCCTGTCACTATCTGTCAATGCTAAATTTTTTTTTAGTCCCTAAACTGCCCCTTGGGGACTCCTGATCACCCCTTCCCCCTCACATTCTCCTCAGAGCCCCCCCGTGTACTGTATGCATCTATCCCCCCTGATCACCTGTCAATCACCCATCAATCACGCCCTGTCACTGCCACCCATCAATAACCCCCTGTCACTGCCACCCATCAATCAGCCCCTAACCTGCCCCTTGCGGGCAATCTGATCACCCACCCACACCATCAGATCGCCTGCAGACTCGCCGTCAGATCACATCCCAAGTGCATTGTTTACATCTGTTCTCTCCTCTAAACACCCACTAATTACCCATCAATCACCCCCTATCACCACCTGTCACTGTTACCCATCAGATTAGACCCTAATCTGCCCCTTGCGGGCACCCAATCACCCGCCCACACCCTCAGAACGCCCTCAAACCCCAGCCCTGATCACCTCGCCAGTGCATTGCTTGCATCTATTCCCCCCACTAATCACACCTTGAGACACCCATCAATCACCTCCTGTTACCCCCTAGCACACCTACCCATCAGATCAGGCCCTAATTTGCCCCGTGTGGGCTCCTGATCACTCGGCCAAACCCTCAGATCCCCCTCAGACCCCCTTCCGATCACCTCCCCAGTGCATTGATTGCATCTATTTTCCCCTCTAACCTCCCCCTGAGACACCCATCAATCACCTCCTGTCACCCCCCTAGCACTCCTATCCATCAGATCAGGCCCAATACAACCTGTCATGTAAGAGGCCACCCTGCTTATGACCGGTTCCACAAAATTCGCCCCCTCATAGACCACCTGTCATCAAAATTTGCAGATGCTTATACCCCTGAACAGTCATTTTGAGACATTTGGTTTCCAGACTACTCACGGTTTTGGGCCCGTAAAATGCCAGGGCAGTATAGGAACTCAAGTGCAATATTCAAATAACAGACTGCACTAAAATGGTTGATAACCTTTAATGTATAGGTACTCCACAAGTGACCCCTTTTTAGAAAAAAGACACCCCAAGGTATTCTGTTACCGTAGGTGTATGAAGAGTTCATAGAAGATTTTACTTTTTGTCAAAAGTTAGCGGAAATGGATTTTTATTGTTTTTTTTCACAAAGTTTCATTTTTCACTAACTTGTGACAAAAAATAAAATCTTCTATGAACTCACCATACACCTAACAGAATACCTTGGGGTGTCTTCTTTCTAAAATGGGGTCACTTGTGGGGTTCCTATACTGCCCTGGCATTTTAGGGGCCCTAAAGCGTGAGGAGTAGTCTAGAAAACAAATGCCTCAAAATGACCCGTGAATAGGACGTTGGGCCCCTTAGCGCACCTAGGCTGCAAAAAAGTGTCACACATCGTATCGCCATACTCAGGAGAAGTAGTATAATGTGTTTTGGGGTGTATTTTTACACATACCCATGCTGGGTGGGAGAAATCTCTCTCTCTCAATTGTGTGTAAAAAAAAATAAATCTAAAATGTGTCATTTACAGAGATATTTCTCCCACCCAGCATGGGTATATGTAAAAATACACCACAAAACACATTATACTACTTCTTCTGAGCATGGCAGTACCACATGTGTGGCACTTTTTTGCAGCCTAACTACGCTAAGGGGCCCAAAGTCCAATGAGTACCTTTAGGATTTCACAGGTAATTTTGAGACATTTGGTTTCAAGACTACTCCTCACGGTTTAGGGCCCCTAAAATGCCAGGACAGTATAGGAACCCCACAAGTTACCCCATTTTAGAAAGAAGACACCCCAAGGTATTCTGTTAGGTGTATGACGAGTTCATAGAAGATTTTATTTTTTGTCACAAGTTAGCGGAAATTGATTTGTATTATTTTTTTTTCACAAAGTGTCAATTTCCGCTAACTTGTGACAAAAAAATAAAATCTTCTATGAACTCACTCCTAACGGAATACCTTGGGGTGTCTTCTTTCTAAAATGGGGTAATTTGTGGGGTTCCTATACTGCCCTGGCATTTTAGGGGCCCTAAACCGTGAGGAGTAGTCTTGAAACCAAATGTCGCAAAATGACCTGTGAAATCCTAAAGGTACTCACTGAGTCCAATGAGCACCTTTAGGCTTTACAGGGGTGCTTACAATTTAGCACCCCCCAAAATGCCAGGACAGTAAACACACCCTACAAATGCCCCTATTTTGGAAAGTAGACACTTCAAGGTATTCAGAGAGGAGCATAGTGAGTCCGTGGCAGATTTCATTTATTTTTTTGTCGCAAGTTAGAAGAAATGGAAACTTTTTTTCTTTTTTTTGTCATAAAGTGTCATTTTCCGCTAACTTGTGACAAAAAAATAAAATCTATGAACTCACCATGCCTCTCAGTGAATACTTTGGGATGTCTTCTTTCCAAAATGGGGTCATTTGGGGGGTATTTATAACATCCTGGAATTTTAGCACCTCATGAAACATGACAGGTGGTCAGAAAAGTCAGAGATGCTTCAAAATGGGAAAATTCACTTTTGGCACCATAGTTTGTAAACGCTATAACTTTTACCCAAACCGATAAATATAGGCGGAATGTTTTTTTTTTTTTTATCAAACATGTTTGTCCACATTTTTCGTGCTGCATGTATACAGAAATTTTACTTTATTTGAAAAATGTCAGCACAGAAAGTTAAAAATCTTTTTTTTGACAAAATTCATGTCTTTTGTGATGAATATAATAAAAATTAAAAATTGCAGCAGCAATCAAATAGCACCAAAAGAAAGCTGTATTAGTGACAAGAAAAGGAGGTAAAATTCATTTAGATGGTAGGTTGTATGACCGAGCAATAAACCGTTAAAGCTGCAGTGGTCTGAATGTAAAAAAAGGCTCTGGTCCTTAAAGAGAATCTGTATTGTTAAAATCGCTCAAAAGTAAACATACCAGTGCATTAGGGGACATCTCCTATTACCCTCTGTCACAATTTCGCCGCTCCCCGCCGCATTAAAAGTGGTTAAAAACAGTTTTAAAAAGTTTGTTTGTAAACAAACAAAATGGCCACCAAAACAGGAAGTAGGTTGATGTACAGTATGTCCACACATAGAAAATACGGCCATACACAAGCAGGCTGTATACAGCATTCCTGTTGAATCTCAAGAGATCATTTGTGTGTTTCTTTCCCCCATGCACTGAAGGTTCAGGCTGCTCTTTTCTTCCTGCAAACAGCTTTGCCCTTGTTTGTAATTCCTCAGTATGTGAAAGCCCAGCCAGCTCAGAGGACGATTTATCCAGCTTGTAAAAGATAAGAGAGAAGCTGCTCTAATCTAAATAACACACAGGCAGTGTGCATAGAGGGGCCAGGAAGGGTGAGTTCACAGCAGAACCACAACACTGAAGAACTTGGCAGCCTTCCAGACACAGGCCGACAAGTCTGACAGGGGAAAGATACATTGATTTATTGCAGAGACTGTGATAGTATGAAGTGCTGCAGTAAGCCAGAACACATTAGAATAGCTTTTGGAACTTGTAGGATGATAAAAAACAGGATGCAATTTTTGTTACGGAGTCTCTTTAAGGGGTTTTATGACTGCAGTCCTTAAGTGGTTAAGCAAGAGGGCAGGAGTAAAACGAGAGGGGGAATAGGGTGAAAAGCAGTGTAGCAATGACACCATGCCCCAAAACAAGGTGTACAGGAAGAAGGTTAAGGTTAGATATAGTAAGTAGTGGAAGAATAGGCATAGGTTCAGCTGTAGTAAAATATTGGTAGTTTGGTCACAAATTTTTCAGACTAGAAGACACACCTAGGTTTAGAGGGCAAAAATTGGGGGAAAAAATACTAAACCTGGTGCGTCTATAATGCAGGGGCATCTTATGGACCTTTTCCCCAAAACTGTCCCTATCTAAGCTATAGCTACACTAACCCCTGCTGCCCCCCCCCCCCAGCTACACTAAATACACTCCCAACTACACTCACACAGCTACACCCACTCACTCACTGCTCTCCCACCACCACACTGCCAGCTATACTCACACCTACACTTCACTCATTACAACCACAGCTACATTACACTCGCTTGGAGGCTCTTCTCACCTATCCAGTGGCATGCTGCATCCAGTGCTTAGAGATGCGTGGCCGGGGTGAAGTACCTTCAGGGGTCACGTGTCCAGGGGAAGGTAACTGACTGCAGGAGCTGTTACCCCAATATCTATAGTCCCCTGGCAGTCACATCCATCTCTGGCCCGGATCCCCCGCTGCATCCATCCAGCCATCGCTGGCAAAGATCTTCTGCATCCATCGCTGGCCCGGATCTCCCTCCTTCCATCCATTGCAACAATCTTCCACATTCATCGCTGGCCCGGATCTCCTGCAGAATGAAAGGAGCTGCAGCAGCTGAATGACAGCCTGGTCATTCAAAACTCTGCAGCTTAGAAACACACACAGGAGCAGCTTAGAAACACACACAGGAGCAGGTCTGGATCTGTGAAAGCTCACAGATGTCCACCGCGGGGGAAGCCCACAGATGTCTGCCACTGGGAGAGAGCAGCTGCCGCTCACTTTCCCTATGCAGGAGCACCAGGCCCTGGATATGAAAACGTGTGCGTGTGAGGGGGGGGGCAGAATATCGTATATTAAGATTATACGAAGCACTGACTCCCCCCCTCCCCCCTTATTTTTGGAGGAGAAAAAGTGCGTCTTATAGTCTGAAAAATACAGTATTTAACACCGAATCCCGATATTTTACAATTGTCTTTTACACTTTAATAGCAGACTATTGGTAAGTTTACTGATATTCTACTATCTATGTAAGTTATATTTTATCTGTTTCCTGGGCGGCATACGAGAGGAATCAGCGCGGGAGACTTGGGCTCAGGATACAGCCGGTATGGCTGATCCTGCTGTTGCACAAATTCCCATCGATGTTAAATACTCTTCCCCCTCCAGGCCGCCATGGATGGTGGGGAATGAAATAATTCGGCTTTCAGCAATTGCTGGAGGCCTAATTATAGTGTTTTATAAGTAACTTCAGCTTTGTCTCCTGACCACGCTGAAGTTACTCACTGCTGCACCCAAGTCTCCCGCACGGGAATAAAAGTGTTCGCCTGGGCATCCCTTTTTTATGTAGACGTGTTGACCCCCAACCTGATCCATGAACAGAAAGCCTGAAATTGAACTTCTTTATATGCACAAACAATGCCAAGAAATCAAGAAAAAAAAATAAGAGATGTAATACATCACTGGCTCTCTCTGCTTTAGAGACTGAGCACATGATCGCATTTGTGTACTCTTCTGTCCGCTTTTCAGCATCTGTAACACTGATGGGTTGCTGAAAAGCGGACAGAAGTGCGCTAGTGTGCTCAGGCCTGAAGGACCCTTTTCCATTTGGAAGTGCTATTGCAAGCACGCTGCATTTGTGATTGCGCAACCTGTTACTTCCACTCGCTGCAAGTGTGCCCTATAGCTGTCAGGAATGAAGGGCGATAAAACTGAAAATAATGCAGGCTGGCGATTGCAATTCAAGCCAATACAAATTGCGCTAATAGAAAAGGAGCACCACAGTGTTGTTGTGATCGGCAAACTGCTGCAACTCGCTTTTTGACGGGAATCGCTGAAAGTGGAAAAGCAGCCTTAAAAAAATTATGATATTATGATTTGTGTATGTAGTACAGCTAAGAAATAAAACATTAAGATCAGATACATCAGTCTAATTGTTTCCAGTACAGGAAGAGTTAAGAAACTCCAGTTGTTATCTCTATGCAAAAAAGCCATTAAGCTCTACGACTTTCAAGTCATGGAAAGGGCTGTCTTCTGACTTTTATCTCAACTGTTAGGACTAGTGCACACCGAGCGGTTTTTGGAGCGATCCGCCGGCCGCATCCGCCTGGAAAAACGCTTGGCTAATGTATTGCAATGGGATGGTGCACACCGGCGGTTTGAGGTTTTTGCCAAGCCGCAAACGCACCTCCTGCTGCGCGTTTGCGGATTTTGGAAGCGTTTCGTCCTCAATGTAAAGTATAGGAAAAACGCAAACCGCTCTGAAAAACGCTACTTCAGAGCGGTTTGCCAGGCATTTTTGTTACAGAAGCTGTTCAGTAACAGCTTTTACTGTAACAATATGTGTAATCTGCTACACAAAAACGCACCCAAAACCGCTAGGTATGTTTAGAAAACCTCTCTAAACATACCTAGAATCGCTCTGAAATCAGCTCCCAAAACCGCTAGCGTATTGCGGATCTGCTAGCGGTTTTTGTGTGCACTGGGCCTTAGTGAACTATTTTCTTTTTATCTGCCAGAGGAGAGGTCATTAGTTCACAGACTGCTCTGAAAGAATCATTTTGAATGCTGAGTGTTGAGTAATCTGCACATATTAGAGAATGATGCAATGTTAGAAAAAACACCATATACCTGAAAATAAAAATATGCGAATATTTTCTTTGCTGCTAATCTTCTAGTAATTATTCATAGTACACACAACCAATTCATTATATCATATTTTTTTTCGCTTCAGTGTCTCCTTAAAGGGAACCTTAACTGTAAACAAAAAATTAGTTTTACTTACCTGGGGCATCTACCAGCCCCCTGCAGCTATCCTGTGCCCTCGCAGTCACTCATGCTCCTCTGGTCCCCCGTTGCCAGCTAGTTTCGTTTTTTGCCGACTGGGAGTCGGCTGGCCGCCATGTGTATGTTTTTCCGCATCTCGCAGACATCAACAAGTAAATTTCTACGCGTTACGGGAGTAATGCGTAAAATTTTACGCATTACAGCCGTAACGTGTAAAAATGTACACTGCCTTTCGGGACCTTGGTGGGGAAGAGCCAGCAGTTGGTGGGTCACAGCAGAAGGCCTGGCTGGATGCGGCCTGCCAGTTGGACACCGCTGTCATAGAGGATTCTGACAGCAAAAAAACACTGCAGAGATGCTCCCTTTGCTATCAAAAGACAAAGATTTATATTGTTTTGCAGTATGTATCCCCATAATAGCTCACTTCCTGTTCCGAGACCCAGTACCTAGGATAGACTGAGTGCAAGGCCCCTTTTCCACATGCCTCGCTTTCCATCACATTTAGCTAAGGCCCCGTTTACACTTTAATCAGTTGCTCTCAGTTAAAACTGATTTTCAACGTAATGCCCATGGTTTCCTATGGCACCTTTCACACTTAGGCCCCCTGCACACTGCATGCGATTCAGATTTTTAATCTTTACTGCATGATGCGTTTTTTGATCCGTGTTTGGCTCCCTGCACACTGCATGCGATTCTGGTTCAGCTTTTTAATCGGTTTTTACATCCGATCCCGATTTTTTATCTTTACTGCATGATGCGTTTTTTGATCCGTTTTTCTGTTGAATGTATTCAGGGAATATCGGAATTGAAAATCGGAAAACAGATTTGCAGTGTGCAGGGAGCCTTAACGCATTTTAACTGAAATATTTTTCCCAATGCACTGCTATGGAGAAGAAAAAAAAACGCATACCAACTGATTAAGTGGGCCTTACCATAATGCAATCTGTGGGACATCAGAATTGCATAGACTGCACTGTCTGAGGTCCCCATCCATACGTTGCGATTCACAGCAGAATCGGAACACACGGCTGGCAACAAAAACATGCATGCACATTGTGAGTTCCATTCATTGAGTGCACAGGCACTTCCGTTTTCCCATGTGGTCAAGGGGCCTTAGGACTCTGTTAGGCTTTGTTCCCACTTGCTGCAAAGTAGGGAAACAGATTCTATTGTGAAAAATAGGATCCGCTTCCACATGTTACATCAGAGTTCTAACAGGCTATATGTTTCCAGGTGAGTGAATGCGTTACCCACAGCCACCTACGCTGTTATGCATCCGCAATAGACATGACATTAAAACAGAGTGGAGCGGACAATTAACTAGTCCACTCCAAACACTATACGCTGAAAATTTGAACCAAGCCATAGGTAAACATGGACATGACCTTGCACATCAATTGTCCATTCAGTTATAACTGACAGCAACTAACCCAGCATAAAAGCACTCTAGATCTTCAGATGTGGAACCCAGACAGCAATTCAATTATCCCAACCATTCTTCGTCATGCAGAAATAGCTGCAGTTTCACAAACACAGCCACTGCAATGCAAGTCTCCGGGGCAGGCAGGAAACACCACTTCCACATCCCAGCAACTTCATCACCGCGGGTAAGCCGTGCCAGACCAGTACAGCACGCATGCGCAGTAGTCACCGTGACGTCACCCCCTCCTTCACTCAGCGCCAAAGGAATATGCATTTCAGGGCGTGGTCAACGCATGGAGCCCTGCAACGTCACCACCAGACAGCACTGACAAGCCTCGCTATTCCCTCGGTGACAGGGCGCACCTGCTGTCTATTATAGTAACCTCGCCTTCTCACGTTACCGCGAGCGCCCCATACCTAACCCCAGCTAGGCGAAGTAATACCGAGAAGCCGAGTCCGGGCGTGGCTTCTCGTTGGGCGTGGCTGATGCTTGGGCGGGGTCTGGGGAATTCGGATGCTGCTGGCTGAGCTTGCCGGGGTGGGCGGAGCGAGGCGGGTTCCGCTGTCTCTCTGGTCGGGTGAGCAGGGAGCTCCGGGTGGTGTGTGGCCGGGTGAGGAGGCGCGCGGTGTACGGAGGCCGCAAAGGTGAGTGCCCTGCCGGTGATGACGTGAGAGAGGCTGGCTGCGGTGTGTTAACGAGTGTGAGGCCTGCGAGGCTGGCAGCCCCCCCTGTCTGCAGGAGCTGCTCAGACTACAGCAGTGTGCTCTGGAGACAGGGGGGCTATATAGACATTTATTCATATATTCTTCCCCACATGGCTGTAATTATCACACAGGCAGAGGATAGAGGGTTCAGCCCTGAAGAGGAGACCTCCTAGTCTGTATGATTACATTTGTGGCAGACACTGGATCATACAATTGATCTTCTTTCTTACCTGTGTGTTATTGTCACCTATAATGTCTTCATGTGTATTGTGATTTTTTTTAATTTTCTAAAGTTCTAAGTCATCTTTGTTACATTTTTGATAAGGGGAATGTAAATATATTTGAGAAAAATAACTCCCAACAATGCTTCTTGTGGTTCTTCTTGGTACTAAGTCTATTTTAGGGGACCCAGTAGAAAATCTCATAGGGAAATTACACTAGTGTAATTGGGTGGACAGCACCCTCTTGAACTGCTAGGTTTCTGATAGGTTGTAGTAAACGTAAGTTCTTAGTACTTGACCAATCACAATGCTTCGTGCTGTAGAGGGTGTGTTGTGATTGGAGATTTGTTCCTGTAAAGGGCTTCTGTGGAGGGTTTAAAAACCCTAAAAATGACATTTACCTGGGGCTACTATCTGCCCCCTGCAGCTGTCATGTCCCGCGCCGCTGGTCCTGGTCTAATTCGTGTAACTAGGCGAATACTGCGTGCTCCCGCTTGCATCTCTGGGAGGTAACTGCGCAGACGCAGTATGAGAAGACCTTGTACTGTACCTGTGCAGTAAGCTCCCGGAGTCGGGAGTGAGCAAGTGCGCGGCCGTGACTGTGCAGCCGCAGTTCTATTAGAAGCATAATTAGACCTGGACCGGCGGCGGGGAACAGAGGATCGTAGGAGGACGGCGCAGGACATGACAACTGCAGGGGGCCGATAGAAGCCCCAGGTGAGTGTCAGGTTTTTTTTTTTTTAAACCCTCCACAGATCCACTTTAAAGTCAGGGGTGTCCAAAAGTTTTTAGGCCTCGGGCCATATCACCGTTCTTGAGTGCTTAGGGGGGGGGGGGGGCGCAAACTAGCAAGGTTAAACACAATTTTTGCTGACTGCCATTGGGTACGCTATACCAGTGACATTTTGTCAAATAAAACCTTTCCAGGGGAAATAACCCATACACCATGTGGCACAGTGCCACAGAGGCAGCTGCTAATAAGAGTGGCTTCTGGCCTCTGTATGCGGCACTGCACCTATGACCTACAGGATGCTTGAAATTAACTGTAGAGAGCTTTGGGGGCCACCAGAAATGTCACGGTGGACCACATTTGGACATGCCTGCCTTAAATAGACCAGCACCCACTACTTTAACTAAAGTCACTGTTATAAGACTTCTGCAAAACTTCCGCTTGGGAAGGGGTTCAGTCCTTTTCCAGTGTTCCAGATACCCCTGTCCTCAGACATATCTTTTTTTTTGGGGGGGGGGGGGTTGCACCCTATTGGAACATCTCCAAGCAACCTGGGGAGAGCAGTTTCTCATGGGATGCTGAGCTGCACACTTGTTGGGTATTTCATGCTGCCAGCCACAAGTGTCTTTCAGGTGCAATTAGGCCAAATGGTAGCTTTTGTAACCCCACACTTGTCATTGTTTGACATGTAGTGGGATACCCAACAGCAAAAAAATAAAAAGCAGCATGGCCAAACTGAGGTTTACTGTCCACTTGGGAACAAACTATTTTCAGTGTAATAATTATGTGGTGTTAAGGCAGAGTACAGTAATCCAGAGAAACCTGGCACATTAGACTGCTCTGACATCAGTAATCGCATTCGTTGCAGATTAGTCTTCTTTCACAACCCTTCTAAGTAAGTATAGTGCCAGTCCACATGGGTGGCTAAAGGGGCATTGTACTCAAGGATTTTAATTTTTGCTCTATGTATAGTATTACTGGCAAACATTTTTCAGCTTGGTTACTTTATGTACATTTATAACACAAACATTCCACAGTGCTTCCAAAAGAAACTACAAAATAAGAGTCAACCTTCTCTGTGAGTCAACACATTATTTCACAAGGTTCTCTGGGCAACAAATTATACCCACAGCAAAGTGGGAAATACAGAGAGTGCTCTTTCTACAGGTGCAAGTTAAAGGTTACCCGAGGTGACGTGAAATGAGACAGACGTGTATGTACAGTGCCTAGCACACAAATAACTATGCTGTGTTCCTTTTTTTTTTCTCTGCCTGAAAGAGTTAAACATAAGGTATGTAAGTGGCAGTTCCTGTCTGAGTCAGGACTGGGTCAGACTACAGTGTGACCCTCACGGATTAGAAATTACAACTATAAAATACTTTCGTAGCAGAAAATGGCTTCTGAGAGCAGGAAAGAGATAAAGGGTCAATAGTTCATAGATTTTAGCTCTGGCATACTTCAATGAATATGTCATTGAGCAAAAACGATAACACAGTAAAAACTTAAATAGATTAAAATATAAAATAAAACTGTAATATCTTAAAAAGTCATTTTTAGGAAAAGGATAGATACAATTGTTTGTTTCATTCTTTTATTTTCACCTCGGGTGTCCTTTAAAGGGAAGGTCTGGGAAGAAAATAAATCAAAAATCTACTTATCTGGGGCTTCCTCCAGCCCCTGGCAGCCGTCCTGTAACCTCGCCGCAGCTCCGGTGGCACCCGGTCCCCTCTGGTGCAGATGCCGACCTTGCCAGATCGGTATCTGCTTGCGCTCCAGAATCGCACTGACGTCATCCGGATTGTACTGCGCAGACGCAGAGTTACTGCGCAGTACAGTCCGGATAAAGTCAGCGCAAATCTGAGAGCCGCTGGTGCGTGCGCAGTAGGAATCTTGCATCGGAGGGGAGACCAGGCCACCGGTGGCTGGATGAAACCCCAGGTAAGCGGATTTTTTTGTGCTTTTCAGATGTGTCCTTTTACAGAGCAATTTCAGCTTACTGTCAGTTTTGGAAATTGGTAATGGATAGAATTTTCAATAACGTTCAGCCTGGTACACATCATGCAATTTCCCATTAGATGGATTGAATAGATAATTTCCTACAGGTCCGATCTGATTTCCGATAGTTTTTCTCAAGGCTGTGGAGTTGGTACAAAAATCTTCCAACTCCTCAGTTTATGAAACCACCAACTCCAGTTACCCAAAATTACTACGACTCCACAGCCCTGGTTTTTCAGATTGATTTGCATAGAAGTGATCAGAAAAACGATTGGAAATCTGATCGGATCTGTCTTAAAGCGGACCCAAACCAAACATTTTTTTTAATTGAAAATATTTAGTTGCACCACTCTGACACATACAAAGATAAATAAACACTCCTTCAAACCTATGGGCATTTCAGTGCATGCTTTTCACCCTTCTCTTTTCATAACTAGGGTTATACTGGGGGCAGCCATTAGCAAATCCTCCATTGCTGTACACCACAGTTTGCTGGATTTTGTCCGGCAATTTGAAAGGAAGGAAGGGGTTCTCACAATAAATGTAAAATATTTTATATTTGTCATCATGCAACCGAAAAAAGGCTGCTATTTATTATTATAATTTAGAAAATAGATTTTATTTCTGAAATCTTGTATTTTTAATTTGGGTCCACTTTAAATTATCCATCGACCCATCTATGTGATGGAAAATTGCGTGGTGTGTACCAGGCATTAGATTGCACATTGACCTGTACAGCATCAATCTATGCTGGTGGCATTTTTGTTTTCTTCAACTTTGCGGCTACCAAGCTGTAACTGAACAGCCGATCCACCAGATATCTACTGACATTCAGTCACCATTCAAATGCCATGATCTCCATACATAACACTGTTCTACATAATGCAAATGATCTAAAAGTGAGAAGGCGTATACAGGCACAAGTACTGATGCCCGCTCTCAATCCCTAGAAAGACAATACATAGCTGGGTGCTGTAAAGATGCATTACTAGCCTACAGGGGGATGCAGATATCTTTTTTACATGCACAGTGTCCGGGAAAAACAGTGCAGTCCAAGTGGTAACTGGCCCTTAATATCCATCGTACTGAAAGAAACTTAGTGGGTACAGTTCGAATGACCTGGGCAGTACCCCAAAATCAGTAGATATCATATCAAATGCTTTTGAAACGTAGGTCTTTTCCTTGAAACAAGCAAGCACTTGTGTGTGTGCCCACTTCTCAACCCTGTTCAATTATTTACCATATTAACATTCTGAGATTGTGTCAGAGACTTTTTCAGAATGCATTGTTTTAGAATGCATTGTACTTCTTAGCACATGAGGTAGTTTGAACTGGGCCGTGGCGGATGATAGACGTGCTGGATCTTTAGGGCCCATTCACACTTAAATGCGAAAACGTTTTGCACAGGTGATTTTACTGCGATTAGCTCAGTAAAATCATTGTAAACTTCTGCGATTCCCAACTATCGCGATGGGCACTTGTTTCAAGCACTGTACCACGATCGCTTGAGATTCGCCGCAAAATACTGCAGGCAACACATTTTGCGATTGCCGTTATTCGCGGAATGCCCGCAATCACGGCAGTGAGATCACTGCCATTGTTATAATTGCGCCAACACTTTAAAATGCACAGGCACTTCGGCAATTATCGGAAATCGCCTGCTAATCGCTGTAGTGAGAACGGGGCCCTTAGCGATGCCCGGGCACAGCTCAATCACATTGTTCTCCTATCTTCTCCGGTCGCTGAAATCTGCTCCTCCGCATACTGCTTGTTCTCTGTCTGCCCCCTGTATGGCAGCAGGAGTGTCGCTAGCCTGGAGGCTGATGACGCTTCTGTACAGTGTCAGCAGTGCTCAGTTGCCCAAGGGATCATTTACCACTCCCGTCCGGCGACAGAGATCCCCATGGAGCTCCCTGGTGTGTACGGGACTTTATCTTAGTTTCTATTAAGAAGTTGGGTGACACTGTACTTAAAAGTGTGAGCTTGTTACCCAGGTTAGGTGATCTCTACTGCACTGGAAGATTTACTCAACATGTCCCCCATGAAACGAAGTGGCGTTTCTATAGTTTTTTTTTTTTTTTTTTATGGATTTCTTGTGAAATCTATTAATCGATTTACAGTGTGTCGTAGGAATAAGGAAGGTCGTAGGAATAAATCCCTCTCTGATCAGATTTTGGCCATTGATTAATGCATGGCCACTTTTATGTGTTTGGAAACCAGTAAATTGTATCAGATGCGCTCACCTGGTCTACAATCAAGGAAACCGGCAACTAAGGGTAGCCATACATCTAGCGATGATGGGCAGATTGGTCCAAGAGACAAATCTCTCTCTAATCAAATCTGAATAGAGAGAGATCCGTTGGCTGCCCATACACCACTGGCTGAATTCCGTTCAGTTTCCTGCTGAAATTGATCAGGAATTGGCCTTGTGACGCCACATCCGACCGCCTAGCCACCCGACGCTATCCCCCTAATGTTAAATGTCCCCCCAGTGCAGGTGATACATTACCTGTCTGCGGCCTCCGCTTCTCCTTTCCAGGCTCCGGGCGCATTCCATTCTCCATACACACGTGCCACATGTTTGCCTAGTAATGTGGCCGCTTGCAGGATCAGAGTCCAGGAGTCGGAGTAATTTTTGTTACCCGGAGTCGGTGGTTTCATAAACTGAGGAGTCGGATGATTTTTGTACCAAATCAACAGCCCTGGTTAGTATTAGACTAAGGAGTCGGAATCGAGGAGTCAGAGACATTTGGGTACCCAGAGTCGGAGTTGTAGACGGAGTCGGTAGTTTCGTAAACTGAGGAGTTGGAGTCGGATGAGTTTTGTACTGACTCCACAGCCCTGCCCGCGTGTGTGATGTCTGACGTGACACACGTGCCCTTACTAGACAGCCACATGGGGCACACGTGTATAGAGAACGGAGTGCGCCCTGAGCCAGCGGAGGACAAGCAGTGGCCGCAGACAAGTAATGCATCACCTGCACGGGGGGAGGGGGATTTAACATTAGGGGGGGGTAGTGCTCGGGGTTTCGCTGTGTTTGTCGCTCGTCCCGATATCGCACACCGTTACTGCCATGCACCCGATCAAGCAAGTCGGCCCTAAATCTTGCAGCATGTATGATCCACTAATGCGACCAATTTTGGCCCGATTTTCATCCGATTCTAATAATCGGATGGTTGATTGGCGGCCAAGTCGCCTGATGTATGACTACCTTAATTGTGTTGCTTATTTCCGGAATCTGGTTATAGTGAGCTCTGATATTGTAAACTCAGTCCCAGGTCACAGCAATGTGTCTGTATGGATACACCATGTGTGACTGGTATAGTGGTCAGGTCCCGGGGACGTTTATAATAAGGGGATTTTACTATGCACTTTGCAGGTGTCAGTAGGTTTATAAATGTTCGGATCATCCCTTAATCTTTCCATCCTTCAGTTCCTTGTAGTTCGGTATGCGCAGCACGTGATTCATTTTCAGCTTTTTCTTTCCTTATGACCCATGTTTACATTGACAGTTAAGGATGCCTTGCAAATCCTTCTAGTGTAATTTTCTTAAATATAGTTTAACTTGTACTTCCGTCACGTAGCGTACATACCAGACTTGTAATGCTAACTGTAAATGTTTCCATTTGTTAGCAGAGATTCCCATTTGTGATTTTTGAGCCCTGTGAGAGTAGCAATTGTCCTCTCCCTAATTCCTGCATAATTTCAGACCGGCCATACTGTACTCGGAAGGGAACAGTATTGCCCTTTTTTTCCCAGTAACTTAAATCCTTATTTTTCCCCTCACATTGGTTGTCGTCTAAAGTTTTACATAGCATGTGTGTCTCAAGTACACCTGAAGTGAGAGGGCTATTGAGGCTGCCATATTTATTTGATTTTAAACAATTTTAGTTTCTAGGCAGGTTTGCAGAGTGGATGCAGTAGTGTCTGAATTGCATACCTTTTCAGGCTTGTTGTGTGTTGAAAGCGAACAGGATTAAGGTGCCCATCAACATCTACCAGTTTTGCAGGCCAATCGACCATCTAGTTAGACGATTTTATTGAATCGGATGACATTAGTGCTGCAGTAAGCATGCTGGATCGTTGATGCGACCGATCTTGTGCTGAAATTGGTCGATTGGACATGTTGGAAAGATCCCAGTCAAATACTTTATCATGTGCATGGCGCTAACGGACACTACCTGGGCGCACCGTCCTCAAGTGTTAAGTGTATTTTGTGATAAGTTCAGGAACGTACAGTAATAAATTATTCCGGATTCCCATTTTTACCTTAAATATCCTGGTTTCTGTGTCAGAAATGATTTTTATACACATGTATTGCTGTATGTAACCCTGCACTCCTAGCGACGTTTAGCCAAAGCTATGATGTCACGTATCTCTTTGATCCAGGGCACTCTAAGAGATCATGGGATGCTCGCTTCAGAGAAGAAAAAAACATTCCACAGTGATTAAACTTGCCAGCAGTAAAGCTGCTGGCATCTCATACATTGAATAATGTAAATTAGGATGAGGTAAGATTTTAGATTGGGCAAACATTGACTACATTTCTAAATACTCGCTTTTCCTCAGGTGTACACCTGAGGAAGATAGAGTAGCCCGAAAACGTTTGTGTACTGTTGTGTGCAATATAGGGTATATTGCCAAGCAAGAGTGCTTCCCTCGTCTGTTTGTTTGAATCCATAGTTCTTGTGTGGAGTGGTGAACCACAAGGGGTAAGCACAGGCAGCCTGGTGGAAAGTTCCCCTGGAAGGAGGTCGAGGAAGGGTCATCTATTGTGCAAGTACTTTTCTAAATGAATAATGTAAAATAAATATATAAATATATATATATATATATATATATATATATATATATATATATATATATATATATATATATATATATATATATATATATATATATATATATATATTCCTTGTGGTGTATGGTAGACTGTAATAAAGTATTTGTTTAATAAGGAACTTTTTTTTAAAGGACACCTGAATTGTGAGAGAGGGATAGGGAGGCTGCCATATTTAATTCCTGTTAACCCCTGCTAATCTCTTTGGTATCAGTACTGTCTGAATCATGCATGCAGGTAATCCAGCCAGACTTCAATCAGAGCACCTGATCTGAGTGCTTCTAAACGGATTAGAGGCAGAGGATCAGCAGAATAGCCAGGTAACTAGTACTGTTTAAATAATTCCAACCTTCATATCTCTCTCACTTCAGGTGTCTTTTAGGCCTGGGAGCCACTAGAGCACTTTTTTGAGTGCTTTTGGAGCTCTGACATTCGCCGGCACTTTCAGAAAAGTTTTGCTAATGTAAGTCTAGAGTATTGAGCCCACCGATTGGGGCAATTGTAGAACATGCAATATTTTGGGAGTGTATTGGGCTCAATACAATAATTACACAAAGTGCTAGCGATGATGCTTTGGGATGTAAAGTGGGTCCCTGGCCTAAAAGACATGGCAAGCCGAAGAATTTGCTGCAAGTAAAACTGCTGGTGAACCTGAGACTTTTCTGTTTCTGACTGGATTGTACAGTTCTTAGTGTGAACAGCAGATGAATGCACTCAGGGGGCATAATTAAATGAGCAGGTAAGAAAACCTGTTCTGATAACTACTGTTCTGCTGGCATCGACTTGTTCTGTACAGGTTACTAATGCATGGCTGGGCACGTGAAATAAAGAGGTTTGAAACAGTACATTAATTGTATGTAAAATACATAATACTTGCATATTACCGCCTTTCTTTACCTCACACAAATACCTTCTGCTGTGGAGCACATCCATTGCCGCTGAGCCGGAAGTGAGGTGAACCGCAGCATTGTTTAACCTGTAGTTCTATGCGGGTTCTTAAAGGAACCCAAAGTGAGAGGAATAGGATGGCTGCCATCTTTATTCTCTTATTAAATATTGCAGGTGCTGTGTCTGTCTATGCGGCTCAACAGCTTATTATTATTATTATTATTATTATTATTTATATAGTGCTGACATCTTCCGCAGCACTGTCTTTCATAGGGACTTACAATCTAATCCCTACCATAGTCATGTGTCTGTATATATCGTATAATGTATGTCGTGTAGTCTAGGGCTAATTTTAAGGGAAAGCCTATGAACTCATCTGTATGTTTTTGGGATGTGGGAGGAAACCGGAGTGCCTGAAGGAAACCCACACAGACACTAGGGGTGGGGGGCATACAAACTCTGTGCAGGTAGTGAACTGGTCAGGATACGAACCGGGGACTCAGCGCTGCAAGACCAGAGGGTACTTATCCGTTAGCCGGGCGCATCCTTTAGGTGGCGACAAAACTCCTCGAGTTACATCTTTCCCTACTATCCATGTCGGCCTGGAGGGGGTATAGTAATTAGCGCCACCTGCTGGATGCGCCCGGCTAACGGATAAGTACCGACAAGAGTACTAACCACTATGCTTGTGCAGTGCGGTTTGAAGAAGTGTGCAGTAGGGACTTTTTTTTTTTTTTTTTTTTTTTATCAGCTTGTTCTGCGGAGTTCTGGGCATGCACTTGAAAGAATCCTCTTAATTTATTAAATTGGAGGCCCAAGATGTCCTCAGCCATGCCTCCTACACACATCAAATGTTGAAGGTAGGAAGAGGACCATGTGAGCAAACTCTGTGCTAAAGTACAGCCCCGCTGGTTCAAAGGATATGTTATACAAACCTATCTTGTGAACCAGTGGACCCTGTGCAGTGCAGAGAAATTAAAAGTTGCACTTACTTGGTGCTTCCTCCAGCCCCCCTTAGTCCGCTAGATCCTTTGGTGTCCTCTGCATCCCCTCTGTGGTCTTGCTGGCGGCTCTGTTAAGCTGGCGACTTCGGATGAAGTCGTGGGTTACTGTACCTGCATGGCCCTTCCATGTTCCCAACACTATCTCTCGCGCCCGTCACTGTAAGCCTTGTGCGCATGTGCAGGGCTGGAGGAGGCTCTAGGTAAGTGCAGATGTTCATTTCTCTGCACTGCTTAGGGTCCCTTTATTCACTGAGGAACTGCATATCTCTCTGAGCGTTTAAGCAGGGTGATGGACATATGTTTGCATGGTTTATTATTGTGTTGCGAGATTTTAAAATGAAGATTTGTATAGTCTTAATGTATGCAGGTTGGTGCTTGTTTTGGGTCACACTATGCATGCGAGTAATCATGTATCACAGGACAAAGACTACACACGATAAATAGTGATGGTCATGTTTAGGAGAACTCATGAAGCATATGATTTTTTGATCAGCTGATAATTTGCCAAGCTCTGATTTGCTGTGAGCACATGACTAGCAAATCAGAGACTTGCATATCTATCAGGGCTGTGGAGTCGGGCAATTTTGGGTGCCCGGAGTCGGGAAAAAATGCTCCGACTCCTAATGAATTTGTAACTGTAATTAAAATAGAAAATATGATAAAATGTTCTATTTCTCAGATAATAGTCATTAAAAATAATGTATATATACAGTAATAGCTATGCTTAGTCCACAAAAATGAAATAAACCAATCAAAATTAGTTACTTGTGCTGCTTCAATAAAGCAGTCCCCGTATTTTTAAGGTCAGATATACATATCTGATTGTGACTGTATATATGATGTGTACACAGGAATCTCTTATATATACTAAATAACATCTATGCTGTAAGAATAAAGCCTGATGTGTAGCTGTGTCACTAATAGAGATGGTCAACGAGATGGAAATAATTCCGCATTGATGCTGATTTATGCAAATGTATGCACTCCCTTTGCTGATCAAATCAAATAATTTGATATGTTATTAAAATTTGGTTTGGTGACTACAAATTAAAGGGTAACTGAGACGGATGAAAAGTAAAGTTGTATACATACCTGGGGCTTCCTCCAGCCCCCTTCAGGCTAATCAGTCTCTTGCTGTCCTCCACCACCCGGATCTTTTGCTATGAGTCCTGGTAATTCAGTCAGTCAGCGCAGTCCGGCCGCATGCCGCTCCCACAGCCAGGAACATTCTGCACCTGTGCAATAGTGCTGCACAGGTGCAGTATGCTCCTGGCGGCGGAGTGTGTGCATGCGCACTACGCCTGACTGCCTCAAGTACCTGGACTCATAGCAGAAGATCCAGGTGGTGGAGGAGGACAACGAGGGACTGATTATCCTGAAGGCGGCTGGAGGAAGCCCCAGGTATGTATAAAACTTTAATTTCATCTGTCTCAGGTTTACTTTGTTACACAGTAGTACTATACTCTACATATGCACTCCCCACAGACCTGCAGGGAATCCACTGAGAATGCTGTGCACATTGAACACAGAGGTGTTGTCTGTTTACAATCTCCTCATTCCCCTGCAGAGTACCTGCACATCATTCTTACATGTACCCACACTTACATTGCCTAGGGCCTGATAGATGTTCTTTGTTCCGGTTTGTACCTTTTACAAGTACTCTTACCAAGGACTAGTTTTAGTCTAAAGGGAATAAATATAGTAGTCTACATATCCTTCTCACTTCAGTTGTCTTGTAAAATTCCTAAGCGTTGGCAGTTAAGAGACGAATTTCATGTTACATACTTTTAATCAACAAAATTGTAATATGCAAATTAGAGGAGTCGGAGTCGTGGAGTCGGAGTCGGTGGAATCCTAAACTGAGGAGTCGGAGTCGGTGGATGTTTGGACAGACTCCACAACCCTGATATCTATCACATGCTTCTCCATGAGTTCTCCTAGACATTGCCATCACTATTGATAAATCAAGCCCTGCACAGTATGCATGTGTGTCTGGTGAAATACCTTGAGTTGCATTTGTTACAGCAGCTACCTGTTTGGTGACCTAACAGAGTGTGGCGGTCGCACCAGTGCACATCTGTGTGTGTACCAAGCTATAAAGTGAAGTAGGTCAGCTTGCCAATCCTATGACTACACTGAAAACTATGCATAAGTATCATAACCTAAAACATGTAGATGCAGAATGTGCCTTGCATTGCTGACACATACCTTTCATACAGCTTGGAATGTGTAAAATGAGGAACAGGTACCGTATATTACTGCAAAACATTTGAGTGTAACGGTAAAACCTCGTCCTCTTTGGTTTAGCAATGGATTAGCTGTGTTGTTTCTTTACAGGAAATCTGAAGTGATTGGGTTTTACTATGGGTACTTTCACACTATACCCATACTGAGAAATAGGATTGTAACACCACAGTGTTTAAAAAAACAAAAACATTGCCAGTTGCCATTGTAATTTGTTGCATACAGTGGAATATAAAGCCTATAGAATTATACTTACACCACAGCCGTTATCATGCTTGTGGGCCAGTAATGCACAGCATGCTGCACGTTATTCGTAAGGAAATTGTCACCCTGCAAATGGACCAGTATGGAAGTGCCACTGGGATATAATTGAATTATGATTATATTTACCTTTAGGCTAGTTACACACCAGGATGTTGCGTTTAGGGGACGTTATAGGGCATATAACGTGCCCCTAACGCAACGCCTGGTGCTCTCTGGTGTGGACGTCGGAGTGAGCCGCGTTGTGCAGATCACTCTGGCGTCCGTGATGCGTACTCTTGGACGCATGCGGCATCACGTGGTCCCGCCCGGCCAATCGCCGCACAGAGCGGCCGCTCCAGGAAGTAAGCACTGCACGTCACTGAGTGCAGTGAATATTAATTAGCCATGTGCCCGGCCGCTCTCCCCTCCTCCCCAACATGACTTAGAATGTGCAAACAATCTAACGCGGCTTAGCCGCGTAGAACGCACAGCATGCAGCACTTTGCTTCGTTACAATGTAACGCAATGTGGGCAGTGTGAACAGCCCACTTGTGTTACATTGCTGTGCGTTGGGGGAGCATTACAGGCTGCACTAACATGCGCCTGTAACGTCCCTGTGTGCAAGAAGCCTTAGGGTGGTAAGACCTCAAGGCCGGTTTCACATTACAAACTGGTGGTAGCATTGCGGCAGGCGTATTGCACCAGCAGAAGCAGGCCTTCAGGAGGAACACAACGTTAGTACGTGGTGTTCCTTGTCTGGCCACCAGCCAAGCAGGAAGTGACACAGGATATGCAGAAGTGCATGGAAGCGTATTGTAAAAGTACGCTTCCGCGCATGCGCGCCACAACGTTAAATTTATTTAAAAAAAAACCTTGCCGCCATAGACTAACATGACTTTCAGACCGACGCAGGTCACCGCGGGTGACACAGTAACGCAGCTCTTCACTAGCGTTTAGATTAGGGACTTCCGGCGCAGTGTACCGCAACGTGGGAAGTATGAACTTTCCCATAGGGTTTAATTAGGCTGCAGTAGCAGTTTGGCAATTTTCCGCACCGCGCCAGTGTGAAAGAACCCATAAGGTAAATATTACTTAAAACAAAGTCTAATATTTTTACGTTCAGTTCATTTTAAGACTTGATTCCAAACATCAGCCATGACAAATCTGCCTTGCTGAGCTGAAAAACCAACAGAAGGAATGACTTTGAACTTTTCAGCATTAAAAGCAATTTCTTACTCAGATAACACTTTTATGGTTCTATTTACTTTTCAGGAAACAAACGGAATTCACAAGTAGTTAATCGAGCTTATTTGCATAAATGTTTGTGCCTGTACCTGTAAGTATAAAAGTGTACCGGTAAGAAAGAAAAAAAAAAAAAAGTGCCCCAGGGGAGTACTTATCTCGAGATGGGATCCAGTGCTGGGACCCCCGAAGATCTGCTTGTCGGCATATGCGCAGCGACTATTGGTTTTCTGTTTGGAGGTCCCAGTACAGGATCGGGCTGGCTGAGGAGGGGGGAAGCCTCTTTAGGATCCAGAGGCTTCTCCCTCCTGAGTTAATTCCCTTTGAGGGGCAGTTTTTTTCCTTGCAGGTTTACTTTAACACTTGCTGTACTGGAAACAGGAATGGACTTCAGACAATTTCATAGTCGGGCTAGTTCGGAAAGTCCCACAATGCATTGCAGGAGTCTGACAGCCACAGTCATGACTCATAAAGGCAAATGCATTGTGGGACTTGTAGTTCCGTAACTGCTGGAGGGCCGAGTTTGCCCATGCCTGATCTAGAGTGATCCAGTGCTGGATTAGTGTGCTTCAGAAGGATCTTGGAAGCTTCTGGACTATCCAAAGGCTTCCCACTAATGAGGGAAGTACCGTATATCTATTTTTTTTTTCTCTGTTCAGGATTGATTTAAATGTCGAACTGAACATATAGCTCTAGTTTGGGTAACAGCAGGGCATATATACTGGGGACACCAAAGTTTCCATAAAAAAAATAAATGCTAACTTTGTACAAGGCTGGGCCCCATCATACTAGATTAGTGTGCAAGTGCTCTCTCCAGGTTTGCAGCCCAGGCCCCAAGGTGATAGCTCTGACTTTTAAAAGCACACCTGAACTGAGTATTTGGGGCTGACATGTGTATTTCCCTTTAAACAATGCAGATTGCTGGGCTGCCATGCTGATCATCTGCCTCTAATACTGCTCATACATACGGTACCTACCAACAATCTGTCCAACTAGCTTCCAAACTTGTCTGTTGGAGGATAAGCTGGGTGTGTGTACAGCTGGGAAACAACCAGATGACCACTGATAACAGATTGTTTGCCAGATCCAACCTGTGGATCAATCTGACTATCAGGCAGGTTTGAATGTGTGTACAAGTCTTTTGATGAACTTTGTTTTTTAATGCAGACATGTTGTGCAGTTTGTCATTTAGCATGCACACATAGTATTTACGGTAAGTGAGTTGGTTGTTTGGCATGTATGTACTTGTCAGGTAAACAATTTGTTGTGTGGTTGGTCATGTTGTGCAGTTGATTGTGAATTAAGTTGGACGTGTGTATGAGCCTTTAGCCATAGATCGTGAACAAGCATGCTAGTCAGGTGTTTCTGAATGTGTTTTTGTCATGCATGTTTCAGGTGTCTGAGTCAAACTACTGTATCCGACGATCAGCAGGACTGCCAGGCAACTGGTATAGTTTAAAAGGAAATAAATATGGCATCTTCCATTTTCTTCTGAGTTCAGTTGTCCTTTAAAGAGAATCTGTACTCTAATATTCTTAGAATAAAAAGCATACCATTCTATTCATTATTTTCTCCTGTGCCCCTCTGTGCTGTTTCTGCCACTCTCTGCTGTAATCCTGGCTTGTAATTAACAGTTTTAGGCAGTGTTTACAAACAAACTAACCAGCTTCTAATAGGCTCAGCTAAGCATAGTGTGTGAGTCATTCAGAGTATGCAGGGGGCCTGCAGAGGGTGTGTATCGCTTCTACCAATCACAAGCAGCCCTGCACATTCCACACAATCAAGCTTTAGCCCGACAAACAGGACAGAGGAAAGATACATTGATTTATTACAGAGACAGTGCAGTTAGGAAAGACTGCAGTAAGCCAGAGCAGATTAGAACAGGCATAGGAACTTATAGGATAGAAGAACTAAGGCTGAAAAATTTGTTAGAGTCTCTTTAAATGTCATAGCTAAGGGCTTGTTCACATTATGAGCGTTTACATTTTTTTTTTAAGCACCAGCGATTTTAGAAATCGCCATAAGGGGCCCTTTTCCACTTGCAATCGCTAGCGATTGCTGAATCGCAAGTGCAGGAAACTTCCCGGCGATTGCGTTCACGATTTTGCTATGCAATGCACTGCATAGCAAAATCGCGGCAAAGATCGCTCCACGGTGCGATCGCATTTGAGTCAAAAACGAATCGCGGTAGTGGAAATTACCTACCGCGATTCCTATGTTAAAAAACAAACGACAAACGACAAAAACAACAAGCGATTTCAAAATCACTAGCGGTTTGTGATTTTGCGATTCAGCATAGCAAACGCCGCTAGTGGAAAAGGGCCCTAAAAGCACTTGTGCAATGATTCCCTATGAATGTGTTCACAAATGAGTGGTTCGATTGCGATCCACTTTCAAAAGCTCTGCCTGTACCATTTTCTGAGCGCTTTGGCTCAATGGAAGGTATAGGGAAATCGCAAAGCGCTTGTATAGCGATTTCCCGAGCACTTCTATGAATAAATTGTATTTATTCATTTCCGCCTGGTGAAATTTTTCCTTTCCTGACTAACGTCAGAAAGTCAAACCAATCGCTCTGCAATAGTGCTTAGAAAAGCGTTTTTCTAAGTGCAAAGCACAGGGAAAATTGCTGACAAAACTCTCAACAAATCGCTCAGCGCTGGCGATTTATAATGTGAACATGGCCTAAGAGTAGAGAAAATGAAAGAGCTGCGAAAGCATCGTGTGATGAGGCTGAACATTTCTTTTGTTGATTCTTCTACTCATGTTACAGAATACTTGGCTGGTTACCATGGACAACAGCATCCCTGCATTTCCTCTGATTCAGTTTACAAAGCCATCTCACCATGGCAATGAACACCCATCATTCTCGGTTTTCTTTGCTACTTACTAATTCAAGGATGGTGATGTAATTCACAGTGGAAATTAATAGCTTCAGCTACACTGCTTCAGAACTGTCCGCTCCCACCTGAGGCTTTCAGCAGCAGTTTCATTTCTGACAGATTATTCTTGTCAGAGCGATATTCCTGGGAAAAGTAGTTCATAGCTTTATATCTTTCCTCTTTTGGAGTTTTATTTTGATCACTGGAGTGTTTCCTTCACTTCTCTGTGAACCTGAATATAAGGCTTGGTATTTATGTATGTTTAATGCTGTTCCATATTTAACTGGGAGGAGGGGAAGGTGAGATTTTGGATACTTGCCTTCGTGTTGGGACGTATCTGGAGGTTTCAGCCTGGCCATGTGCAAGCACATCCGTACTGGGCTAGTGTGAATATGGTTCCTGTGTGTCTAGAAGAAAGAAGCGCTTGTGCCCAGAGGTAAAAAACAAAGCTGTGCACAAGTGGTTTTGGCCAGCTGGGCATGCAATGGCCTTACTCGTGCGTGATCAGTCCAGATATGCTCATACTCTGCTGGAGCATGGTCACAAGAAACATATCCAATAAGTTCTTGTCAAATGTTTGAAGGGACCCAGTATTGAAACAGTGGGTCACTGGACTTTGGACCATCCAGAAGGTTCCCACTACTGAGGGTAAGGCTCCATATTTTTTTTTCCCTTGCTTCAGGTACACTTTAAATTTTAAAAACCTGTTCTATCACTTGTATTATGTATATGTGTTTGAAGCGTGACTTTCCTGACCTGCTTGAGGGTGCTGTTGATGGACTGTTACATTATCGTAGGACTGTAAGGTTTTGAACATTAATGTATTTTGTAATAGAGGCTCTATAGTGAAATGGATGGCTTGTCTTTACCCACCTTCCCGTCTGCTTAACCTTCTCACACGGTTTTAAGGATGTCGGCCATAGGGGATTGGGACTCGATCTCTCAGGTGACCGTGCTTGGCCGGGCTATACAGGCGCAGAGTCATCTGTACACCTGACAACACATTCTGTTGGGGGGGTAGGCTTCGGGATGAGCAGGGCAGACGTGGCATCATGCGGCAGGTGGTGTGCACAAAGCAATTGCCCATCGCTTGGCTGAGTTGATTTACTTGGAGGGTCACTATCCAAGAGTTGGATGCTCATCAGGGGACTGCTGTAATCCTATTAAGCCGGTTGCACACCTAAGATTAGCATTGGGATCCCATCGCTCCACAGAAACCAGCCTTCATATGACCCTGCGCCGCGGTGTACGATTCATGGTTAAGTTGAGGGCTGATTCAGACGAGCGACTGACACCTAACTGCCATATATAGGGAAAAGTATCATATTAAAAACAAACTAAGATCTTTGGGCCAGTTTGTGTCAGATCTGTGTATTTAGGTCACAGACCCCTAGCTGGTAAGGTTGGCAGTGGAGCATGCTGACGCTGGGGATTGGTAATAGTTGCTTTTCCTTACTCCAGCCTTTGTCTCTTCCACTGAGCCGATGTCTGCCTGCTTGTTCTCTGCTGTGTCATTCAGCTTCACTGTGCATTCTGATCCCCACTGCTATCATTATGTCTCCTCCACAACAAAGCTGAATGATGCTGGCAGAGAATGCAATTTCGTACGATGTTAAATGATACAATAGGCAGTAGCTGAATGGAGAAGACCTGGCAGAAGGAATAAGGAGAGGTAGCTATGCTAGTATCATGCTCAGCATGCTTCTTAAAGTGCATGACAAAATCTACTCTGCAGCACTGAAAAGGCTTGGTGTTTCTTTAACAGTTGCACAGCATCAGAACTTTGTTTTTCTTACCCAAGACTCATTTTTAGCTGCACAGAAGCTAAGCTTTACCCCATCAAAGAAATCTGCATGGGCATTTTTCTGGGTTTTGGCCGATGCCGGATAAGTGTGCTCTCTGGTTGCTTGGGACTCAATGCTCCTTAGCTACGCCACTGCAAAACACAGTATACTTCTATTTTGGCCTTGGGATTCTGGCAATGCCCCTTTTCCTTCATTTTGCAGCCAGTATGCCCAGAGTGGGGAGAATGCATTCCTTGTGCTGCTGGGATTGCACAGCTGTAAACTGGTCACATACAGCTATGGGAGATAGTCTGCTCTTGGCAAATAAAGCGGCTGTGTGAAACGCTGAGGAATGTGCACTGTACTTTGCTTATGAGCCGTTCTTGAGTGCTTCCTGGCCACATACTCCCATGACACAATGACTCCAGAAGCTTGTTATTATTTAACCCCTCCGGCTGCCAAATACTTTCATAACCGGATTGGTATTCTGCTGTCTGTTTCATCTCTAGTGCTGCGGTGATTATGTAAACTGTTTACTCCCAAATTAAGATTTTAGAGAGCAGGCTGAGTGCTTTTTCAGTAAGTCTCTTAAAGCTGGATTGTTTTATACACCTAGACCATTTATGGACCTGGCTGGCAATTTTTGTCATCGCTTCCCCATGATGCTCTGTATGCTGTTCATGTACTTTCATTTGGGACTTTTTTTTTTTTTTTCTTATGATTTCACTATACAAAAATGGGATCTTTAATTTTTGTTCAAGATTTGCTAATGCAGTCACCAAACTAAACAGCTGAACTACATGGGGAACACTTACTACCAGGGCTGTGGAGTCGGTACAAAAATTCACCGACTCTGACTCCTCAGTTTAGGATTCCACCGACTCCGACTCCTCTAATTTGCATATTACAATCTTGTTGATTGAAAGTATGTAACATGAAATTCGTCTCTTAACTGCCAACGCTTAGGAATTTTAAAAGAGAGAAGGATGTGGAGACTGCCATATTTATTCCCTTTAGGCTAATTTCACACCAGGACGTTGCGTTAGAGGGGGCGTTAAGGTCGCACAACGTCCCCCTAACGGAACGCCTGGTGGTGCTGGATCTGGACGTCAGAGTGAGCTGCGTTGTGCAGCTCACTCTGGCGTCAGTGATGCCGTGATGCGCACTCTTGTGCGCATGCGGCATCACGTGGTCCCGCCGGCCAATCGCCGCACAGAGCGGCCGCTCCAGGAAGTAAACACTGCACGTCACAACGTGCAGTGCATATTAATTAGTCATGTGCCTGGCCGCTCTCCGCTCCTCCACAAGATTACTGAGCATATGCTCAGCCGCGTCTAAAGTACTGCATGCAGTACGTTGTCTTGTGACGCAGCGTTACAATGTAACGCAACGTGGGCACTGTGAACAGCCCCATTGATTTTTCATTACTGTGCGGTGGGCTGCGTTACAGGCTGCTCTAACGTGTGCCTGTAACGTCCCACTGTGAAACCAGCCTTAGTCATAGACTAAAACTAGTCCTTGGTAAGAGTACTTGTAAAAGGTACAGGCCGGAACAAAGAACATCTATCAGGCCCTAGGCAATGTAACTGTGGGTACATGTAGGAGTGATGTGCAGGTACTCTGCAGGGGAATAAGGAGATTCTTCCTCTATTACACATTCTTCATGCACAATCTGAACCAGGTTTATGGGTGATAGACAACACCTGTGTGTTCAATGTGCACAACATTCTCAGTGGATTCCCTGCAGCTCTGTGGAGAGTGCATATGTAGAGTATAGTGCTACTGTGTAACAAAGTAAACCTGAGACAGATGAAATTAAAGTTATATACATACCTGGGGCTTCCGCCAGCCCCCTTCAGGCTAATCAGTCCCTCGCTGTCCTCCTCTGCCACTTGGATCTTCTGCTAATGAGTCCAGGTGCTTGAGCCGGTCTGGTGTAGTGCGCATGCACACACTCCGCCGCCGGGAGCGTACTATACCTGCGCAGCACTGTTGCGCAGGTGCAGAACGCTCCTGGCTGTGGAATCGGCATGCGGCCAGACTGCGCTGACTGGCTGAATTAACGGGACTCATAGCAGAAGATCCAGGTGGTGGAGGTGGACAGCGAGGGACTGATTAGCCTGAAGGGGGTTGGAAGAAGCCCCAGGTATGTATAACACTTTTCTTTTCATCTGTCTCAGGTACCATTTAATTTGTAGTCACCAAACCAAATTTTAACAACATATCACATTATTTGATTTCATGAGCAAAGAGTGCATATGTTTGCATAAATCAGCATCAATGCAGAATTATTTTCATCTCCATGACCATCTCTATTAGTGACACGGCTATACATCAGGCTTTATTCTTACAGCATAGATGTTATTTAGTATATATAAGAGATTCCTGTGTACACATCATATATACAGTCACAATCAGATATGTATATCTGACTTTAAAAATACGGGGACTGCTTTATTGAAGCCGCACAAGTAACTAATTTTGATTGGTTTATTTCATTTTTGTGGACTAAGCACAGCTATTACTGTATGTATAAATTATTTATGACGATTATTCTGAGCAATAGAACATTTTATCATATTATTTTAATTACAGTTTAAATTCATTAGGAGTCGGAGTCGGTGCATTTTTTTCCGACTCCAGGCACCCAAAATTGCCCGACTCCACGACTCCGACTTCACAGCCCTGCTTACTACATACTATAATATGTGCTTCTTGTTATAAAGCCTTGCAAAATCCAGAATTGAAAAAATCAAATTGTGCTTTCAGACAGACTACCAATGAATATAAATAGCATGCAGAAGCAAAGTAGTGGGCAGAATACTGGTTTCATAGGCCAAAACGTGTCTGCCAAACTCCAAAGCTGCTCTGATCCTCTCCTATCTGGATGCAGCGGGTAGGTCAGTCAGTCAGGTGTGATCATGTAACACTAAAAGTAAGCATATCCTGAAATGTCATGCTGCACTTTTGCTGAATAGTAGTAGATTTGTCTTCCGCGTAATCTATTCTACTGAAGATGGCCAACCAGAGGCGTCTCAATGCTCCCCCACCGGCCCTTTCCGGCGTTTTGTCCTCATGAAAACTGTTCTCGACTCCGCATGTACAGCAACATGGACCCGATTGGGCTCAGCTTTTTCTGTATAAGCCTTTGCGCTACTGAGCAGAGGCAGTGTGGCCGCGCTTATTCTTGTATGGGAGCTTGGCTGTGGGCTTCGGGAGAACACAATGCTGGAACAGCGAGGGAGACGGAGTTCACACTACAAGAGCTTTTTAAAGGCTAGAGATTTTAAAAGCTTTTGCTAATTCAATGCTATGGGGCATTTTTACAAAATCACATCACTCCAGTGTGACCACTCACATAGGATAACATTAGCAAGAGCTTTTAACATCACAAGCGTTTAGACAAGCTCTTGTAGTGTAAATGAGCCCTGAGGGCCCAATAACACTAGAAGCGCTTTTCTGAGCGTTTTGCGATTGATTAGCATTTTTTAAAATTGCTCCCATTCACTTTCATTAAAATCGCAGTATAAATCGTGGAAAAATCACCACGATTTCACGATTTTTTTCAGCGATTTTAATGAAAGTGAATGGGAGCGATTTAAAAAAAAAAAAAGCGAATCAATTGCAAAACGTTCAGAAAAGTGCTTCTAGTGCGAATGGGCCCTAAGGGTCTATATCCACTAGGATGTTACATTTTAGGGCCCTTTTCCACTACACGCAGATTCTGGATGCAGAGAAACTGACTCCAATGAATGCCTATAGGCCTGTGTCCACTAAAGTGATTTTTCTGATGCAGATTTCCCATAGGCATTCATTGGAGTCAGTTGTCTGCATCCAGAATCTGCATGTAGTGGAAATAGGCCCTTACCATATGCAAATTTTTGTTTTTAATGTGCATTTCAATGCAAATATTCTTGTGCGTCTACCAATCATTACCTGGGAAACGGATGCTTTGTGCATAAATCTGCAGCACACAATCTCTAACTTTTCTGCATCGCACCTGAATACAATTATACGGCTGTGCTTTTCTTTCTTTCTTTCTTTCTTTCTTTCTTTCTTTCTTTCTTTCTTTCTTTCTTTCTTTCTTTCTTTCTTTCTTTCTTTCTTTCTTTCTTTCTTTCTTTCTTTCTTTCTTTCTTTCTTTCTTTCTTTCTTTCTTTCTTTCTTTCTTTCTTTCTTTCTTTCTTTCTTTCTTTCTTTCTTTCTTTCTTTCTTTCTTTCTTTCTTTCTTTCCTTCCTTCCTTCCTTCATTTTTCTTTTCCGGAGGGGGGTGGGGTGTAACTAGCTTCCGACCAGCTTCTGGAGAGCAGCTGACAGGCGGTGAGTTCGCTGCTTGTCAGCTGCCTGTATGAAAGGGCCCTAACAGTGTTACATACTTTTCAGAACAGATCTGTATATTGTTACAGTAGAGTCTCCTAGTAGTAAACTGAGATTTTTGTTTTATTCAGTGTACTATTTGGAATACCTTTGTCATCTAGCCTCTTAATAACTGTAGGGACACTTCTGCGTTCCTTATAATGCAATGCGATTAGGGGAGACTGACCAGAATAAAGTCCTTCCAGGCCCTTCTCTGCCTCCAGCCAGCTGAGTCTTGTCAGGTTTATTTTTATTCAGGCTCCCGGGAGCTGTGGGATCTGTTCACTGTTCCAGTGGGGGTAGTTCATGTTAAGCCAATGGAAAATTGTTAAAGTTACAGCACGGCATTGTCTGTCACAAAAGACATCTGCTTTTCATTTTAATTTTCTAGTTGTTTTGGAGTTCAAGTAGCTTTGACATTTCATTGCCGCTTAGCAGCAAGTCACGTACTTTTCTCTTTATTTGATTGGGGCAAATAGTGTGTATGACTTTTCTTTACTTACCACTCATTTGGACTATAGGATCAAATTTATGGCCACTTTAAGGTCTTGTTCACACTAAGGGCGTTTTTGCCCTTTTTTCAAGCGCAGTAGATTTTCAAAATCGCCCTAAAACGCTTGTGCAATGATTTCCTTTGAGAGAGTTCACAGCTGAGCGGTTCATTTGCGAACCACTCATCAAAACGGTGTCTGTACCATTTTTGAGGCGATTTTGCCTCCAATGGAAGGTATAGGAAAAAGGCAAAACGCTCACAAAATTGCTTTTGTGCAGCGATTTGCTTGAGAGTTTTTAAGAATAATTACATTGTATTTATTCTTTTCTTAGTCAAAGAGTTCACTTCCTGACTTGCGGCAGGGAGTGAATTACAAAACCGCTCTGGAAAAGCGCTTTTATCAGAAACGCAGCGCACAGTGGAGTGCCAAGGGGAGGTTAGAGCGCACAAAAATGCAAAACTTTTGCATTCCTGATTTTAGGTGTGAATGAGGCGCTATGGCCCAATAGAGTGATTTTTTTTTTTTTTTTTTTTTTGCAGCATTTTTGGATCGCAACGATCGCTGTTGATTCCGAAAGCTTTATGCTGATGAGTCGATGGAGGCAAATCGCCATAGGATCGATTGGGAATAGTGAAATCTCAATTGCAGGTCCTGCAATATTTTTGGAGCAGTACAAAAGATAGGAGAGCTGCACAATCTCTTTTCAATTGCTGTATAAATGCGATTTTTGTTTAATTTTTTTTTCCTACCCTTATCACAAAAGAATTCAATTAAAATTACTCAAAATACAAGCTCTAAAATCAAATCATTCTAAGGGTACGTACAGACATACGATAACGTTCGTTCTGTACGACGAACGATGTTAAAGGAGGTATCGGCCAATGATCGTTTGAAGAAAGGCTACTTTGAACATCGTTCGTGTACGAACGATCTTGGAACGAGCGTTGCATGCGCAACATGATGTATAAACTGATTTCAAACACAAGTGTCAAAAAGAACTGTTTGAGCATGTGCAAAGCTTTGAGAACGAACGATCAACGACCGATCGTTGTACAGACATTACTTTTTGAACGATGGTCGTTGGAAAAGATCTGGCAGAATGGATCGTTCTTTACCAACGACATATCTTGTTGGTCGTTTTAATGATCATTCGTGCACTTTTTACGAACGATCGTCGGGCAATGCCATCGGTAACGATCGTTTTAAACGACTATAGTCGCATGTCTGTACGCACCCTAAAAGTGCCAAACATGGCTGTACAAAACACTAGCAAAAACTCTGAGGGTTCGTTTCTACTGTTGCGGTGCGGAATCGCCTGCATTCCACCGCTGAAGAAATCGCATGCGGCTGCGTTTCGACATGCGGATTTAGCCGCGATTTCGCATACGATTTCGCATGGCAAGGAGCCAGGCGAATTTAACCATGTCACTGCCGGAGTAAAGGTCCATAGCAAACCATGCGAAATCGCGGGGAAATCCGCATGACAAAGCCGCATGCGATTTCCCTATTAAATGCATTAGCGGCGATTCGCCCGCATTCCTCCCGCACGCGAAATCTGACGGCTCTGCCGTGCAGATTTCTGCCACTCCGAAAAACGCTCCCGCCGCCGCACAAGTGGAAACAGCCCCACCCACTTACATTGACTATGCGAATCCGCATGCAGTGCCCGCATGCGGATTCGCTATAGTGGAAACGAGCCCTGAGCGATTGGTGATCTGTAGTGGGAGCTAGAGATAGTCAATGACCTGCAAATCATTTTCAGTTGATGCAGCATTATGCAAATTGTGTATGCAAAATTCATGCAGCTTTAACATGAGCCAATGAAATCCATTTTCAAGCTGAATAATTTGCATACAAAAATGTATATAATCCTGCATTTACTTGAAATTATTGGCATCTTATTGACCATTCCTAGTGGGTACTTAGACTGAAGTGCTAAAATAGTATTTATTTTTTTTTCTTTTGGAATTGCTCCTAAAGGTATACAGGAGTGATTTTCATGGCTCTGCCCACTGTCCTAAACAGATGCATTATTGGTCTTGCTTTTTGGACATGTTACGATAACTTGCTAATACCTTCTGTCTTAAGAAGGCAATCTTGTACTTTGCCATCATTTAGTTTCTTCTGCTACTGATTTACTGCCTCAAGGCCCATACACACGTCTGATTTTTGGGAACGACCCGTCGTTTGAACGTTCCGTCGTTCGCACGTCAAATCCGGCGTGAGTACAGACTATCGTTCGGGTGGTAAGACTGGTTTTCAGCGAACGTTCAAACGACAGGTCGTTCGCAAAAATCCGACGTGTGTATGGGCCTTCACTTTCATTGTCAGCCTGGGGACTGCCATCTATTTTTTTTTTTTTTTTTTTTTTTTTTTTTTTGCAATGCTAGATGCCTTCCCATATCTTAAAGATTCTAATACTATAATATTGGTTTCCTCTGAACACTGGCCTGAGTGTGACTGAACTACACTAATGACGGACAATGAGATGCTAACAATTCCAAGTTGCATAAAGATTTACTGCATACAGTATACAGCTTGGAATTTGGCCAATCAAAAGCACTTCCTGGCACTTTTGATGGGCCCACTTCCAAACTGCAATAAACTTGCTTTGTTAGTTTGCAAACAATAATGATTAGCCTATCACTGACCATCTCTCGGCTCATACACACATCCAACAAAAGCATATGAGCAAACAGATGACCTGACCACTGCACAACTTGTATTTTCCACGCACCGACCAACCAACTGAACAATCAACTAATGTGTATACTGCGCACGCAAGCATAACGACGGACTACATTATATGGCCGCATTCAAGACAAGTACAAATTGTTCAAACGACTTGTACACACGTGACCAACTGCATGATATCAGGCCAACGGGCGTGTGAATTGATCCGCATTTGGATCGGACAAACCGCCTGTTATCTGTTGCTTGTATAGCTGTTTGTCATGCGTACACATGCCCAACTGTCGGCCAACAGACAAAGTTTGGACAATAAAGCTGGCCACTAACGGTCCAATTTCTTGCGAAAAATCGTTTGAGCGATCAGAAATTCTGATCGGACGAAAAATCCTTCACTACACCATCAACTAACCAATCATTGCTTTCTATCTATCACGACCACCAAGAAAATCCAAATTTTCGTTCGAAAATTCATTCGGGTGACATTTTTTTCACTCGTGCATAATCGATTGTGTCCACCAATGGAGATTATTTATAACCAATCTGATCAGAATTTCTGATCGCTCGAACGATTTTTTTCTAGACATTGGACCGTTAGTGGCCAGCTTAAGGCCTAGTGCACACCAGAGCGGTTCGGCTGCTGTTTGCGATTCGCTTGCGGGTGCGGATCCGCTAGGGTAATGTATTTCAATGGGCTGGTGCACACCAGAGTGGGAGGCGTTCTGCAGAAGGGCATACTCCCGGGCTGCTGCAGATTTTGGATTGCGGATGCGTTTCTGCCTCAATGTTAAGTATAGGAAAAACGCAAACCGTTCTGAAAAACGGCACTTCAGAGCAGTTTGCCAGGCGTTTTTTTTGTTACAGTAGCTGTTCAGTAACAGCTTTACTGTAACAATACATGAAATCTACTACACCAAAAACACTTCACAAAACCGCAAAATGCTAGCTGAAACGCTACAGAAAAAGAAGAAAAAGCATTTCAAAATCTGCTAGCATTTTGCGGATCTGCTAGCGTTTTTTGGTGTGCACCAGGCCTAAATGGGTGGAAATGTTGTAAGTGTGTACGAGCCTTTAGTATGACTATTGTAGGAATACGGTAGGGTTATAAATCAGATCTCTCTTTGATGGAATCTAATTGCAGAGATCTGTTGCCTGCCCATAGACAGCTGGCCGATTTCCGAAATTGAACCGGTGCCTCCCTGCCTGCCCCCCAAGCGTAAATGTATGCTCTCATCCCTACCCCCGCCCCCCGAGCCTATGTGGTGTAAAATCTCACTTACATCACTACCGTCGCTCCCGGCCTCCTCCGCTGTTGCCTCCAAGCGCCGTTACACACATGCCTGGTGCCATACTAGGGTGATGGCAGATGAGGCCAGGAGGGGCCCACACATTTACACTTGTGGACGGGCCAAGGGACCGCTGCCATTCTTGGTTTTCGCAATTTTGAACGCCGTTATCGCTGTACACCTGATCAATACATTCTACCAGTTTTGGCCCAAAATTGATCAATACATTCAACCGATTTCAGCCTGAAATTAATCGGCATGCTTGTTGCTGCAACAATTTTTATCAGATTTGATCAAAACGATTGAATCGGATGGTGGATTGTACCGTAAAATCAGTAGATGTATGGGTAAGAATCTAGTCAAAATTTTTTTTTATACCTGATGAAGCTTTCTTTTTTTATATTGTGTATCAGAAAATAAAAGCTTGTTGTTGTGGAGAGAGAGCATAGTGTTGTCTTGGACACATTTCAGGGCATTTAGAGAAGACGGTAAGAAGAGTGAGAGCTGACATAGTGGGGCATAGCTTTGTTGTGCTGTACAAACAGTAAAATAGCTGACATAATTGGATGGTCTTTGTAATAACATAGCCTGCAGTGCACGGGATAAAGACATGCCTGTGATGTGGATGCTGCATGTATAACAGCTGTGGGAATGCTAGTAGTGGAGTAATGGAAACATAGGTGAGATGTAACTACTTTGAGTCATCTGTAACCTCCAGAGGATATGCCACAAACTTCTGCCAGAATGCTTTCCTAGTAGCACACAGCTCTTTTCTTCTGCTGTATACTGTTCCCACACCTACAGTCTTGGTAAACCAGCCCCAGTGAGATGGACACTGGAAAATATAAGTGATCTATTAGGTGGCAAAAGTTAGCCACACTCACTTGGGTCTCATTAGTCAGTAGTGTAGCTAGTAAATGTTGTTGTAGAATTGTTTTATGCATTTGTATGTCGCTGAAGTGTTCTACAGTTGTCTCAGTAACTCTTCCATAGGCTAGGGGGCCACTATCAGCACTTGCCAATCGCTGATGATCATTAAAGAGCTGCACCAATGGAACCCTATGGGTGTGGTTCCACAGTTGTTTTGCGATCGCTTAAAGGGAACCTGAACTGAGTAAAATTATTTAAAATAGACACATGGTGTAGCTGCAAATGAATATTACATACTTACCTCACCGTCAGTTCCTCTGAGGCTCACCATTTTCTTCATTCACTGATCCCTTCCAGTTCTGACAATATTTAGTCAGAACTTAAATATACCATTTGCTCTTAGCAGCTGTCAGTTACAACTGAATGTGCAAGGTAATATCCATGTTTCCCTATGGCTCAACTGGGTGATATTACAGTTTAACGGTGTGCTGACCAAGAAGCTGTTATGGGGTAATGGCTATTTTCAAAATGGAGGATGGAGAATTCCATTGATCACAGTGGACAAACAGGACGCAGGAGAGGAGAAAGAGGTTGATGAGTAGACTACACAGGTAAGTATTGTGTGTATGGTTATTTTGACTTTTAATTTTCAGTTCAGGTTCTCTTGAAGCTTTACCTGCAGCAATTTTGTAGTTAACTCGGAATGATTGCTATACAAGGCAATGAGGGCAAATTTTGATCGCTTCTGGATTTGAGGAGAAAATCACTTCCAAGACTCAGAAATTGTGAGAGATTTCCAAATCGCTCTAGTGAGCCCCGAGCCTTAGGGACATTAGGTGGTGGTTACAGTAGGGATACTTAATCCTGAAAAAAAGCAGTTTAACTTACCTGTGGCTTCTTGCAGCCCACTGCAGCCATCTTGTGCCTGTGCCATTCTTCTGGGACCCTCCAGTCATCATCAGCAGAGTAGAAGACACTGGAGAATATGCAGGACTAAAATAAAGCAGTGTTCTGTGCAGGCGCAGCATGGGGAAATCCCTACTGTGTGTAATGGTCCCAGCAACGGGATGTGGGTGGCATTTCCCCATGCTGCGCCTGCACAGAACACTGCTTTATTTTAGTCCTGCATATTCTCCAGTGTCTTCTACAAAGCTTTTTGAGCAGTATCCCACAGTGCCTAGATACAGTCTTATTGCCTGGATACAAGTTTAAATATATATATATATATATATTTTTTTTTTAATTGTCTCGGATGCTAAACATGTGGGTGTTGTGCAGAATGTGTTAATAACACCATCTCCAAATGAGCACGAATCTATCTATTTCTAGAATTCAATTGGGTTAGATTTTAAAATCTGAAATAAGGATCGTACAGCTGAATGTGCGGTTTACATCCCCAGACCCCAAAATCCATTTAACTATAAACGACTTTAATCCACTTTGACTGGAGTTTTTATGGCATGCAAAATTTTCATTTATGCAAGTGAAAATCCACTTTAGTTGATAAACAAGGAAACCCTATGGATTGCTAGAATTAATGCCACATCATCTTAAATGGCGTACCTTTTGATTTCTGAGCATACACCCGACTCGCCCTGAGCTTCTCTATCTAGCCCCTCTATCCTAACACTGTCTGTCATGGTAGCCCTTATTTTTAAGGGAACTGGGTACTGAAGTAAGTATCTAACACCATCACAGTTAGCGGGGGCAGTGCCATGCTGTGGTGTTCTTTAATTGTCTTATTTCCTGTGTATTCTGTGCAGGGCTGTGGAGTCGGGCAATTTTGGGTGCCTGGAGTCGGGAAAAAATGCACCGACTCCGACTCCTAATGAATTTGTAACTGTAATTAAAATAGAAAATATGATAAATTTTTCTATTTCTCAGATAATAGTCATTAAAAATAATGTATATATACCGTAATAGCTGTGCTTAGTCCACAAAAATGAAATAAACCAATCAAAATTAGTTACTTGTGCTACTTCAATAAAGCAGTCCCCGTATTTTTAAGGTCAGATATACATATCTGATTGTGACTGTACATATGATGTGTACACAGGAATCTCTTATATATACTAAATAACATCTATACTGTAAGAATAAAGCCTGATGTGTAGCTGTGTCACTAATAGAGATGGTCAATGAGATGGAAATAATTCTGCACTGATGCTGATTTATGCAAATGTATGCACTCCCTTTGCTGATGGAATCAAATAATTTGATATGTTAAAATTTGGTTTGGTGACCACAAATTAAAGAGTAACTGAGACGGATGAAAAGTAAAGTTTTTATACATACCTGGGGCTTCCTCCAGCCCCCTTCAGTCTAATCAGTCCCTCGCTGTCCTCCACCACCCGGATCTTCTGCTATGAGTCCTGGTAATTCAGCCAGTCAGCGCTGTCCGGCCGCATGCCGCTCCCACAGCCAGGAACATTCTGCACCTGCGCAATAGTGCTGCACAGGTGTAGTATGCTCCTGGCGGCGGAGTGTGTGCATGCGCACTACGCCCGACTGGCTCAAGTACCTGGACTCATAGCAGAAGATCCAGGTGGTGGAGGAGGACAACGAGGGACTGATTATCCTGAAGGCGGCTGGAGGAAGCACCAGGTATTTATAAAACTTTAATTTAATCTGTCTACGTACACACATGCGACAACGATCGTTCGTTGAGAACGACGAATGAGCTTTTAATTGATGAAAGAACGACCTGAGTAAAGTTAGTTTTTAAATGTGTGTAACGATCTGATCGTTAGAACGAACGTTACATCACGTAAAGCAACTATTGCGCCTGCGCATAAAAATGAGAAGTTTCAGGGAGAAATAGTGAAATGCGCATGTCAAGCCTAGTACGAACCACCGTTTGCAACGATGTACTACTTTTGCAAACGATCATCGTTGGTTAAAATCCGCCGAGACAGAACTTCCTTTTGTAGCGATTTGGCTCGTTCGTCCTTTGCCTTAATAGTCGGTGGTTCGTTTTTTGTAACGATCGTCGTTAGTAAAGATCGGGGAACGATCGTTACAAACGACTATAGTCGCATGTGTGTACGCACCTTTAGGTTTACTTTGTTACACAGTAGTACTATACTCTACATATGCACTCCCCACAGAGCTGCAGGGAATCCACTGAGAATGCTGTGCACATTGAACACAGAGGTGTTGTCTGTTTACAATCTCCTCATTCCCCTGCAGAGTACCTGCACATCATTCTTACATGTACCCACACTTACATTGCCTAGGGCCTGATAGATGTTCTTTGTTCCGGTTTGTACCTTTTACAAGTACTCTTACCAAGGACTAGTTTTAGTCTAAAGGGAATAAATATAGTAGTCTACATATCCTTCTCACTTCAGTTGTCTTGTAAAATTCCTAAGCGTTGGCAGTTAAGAGACGAATTTCATTTTACATACTTTTAATCAACAAAATTGTAATATGCAAATTAGAGGAGTCGAGGAGTCGGAGTCGGTGGAATCCTAAACTGAGGAGTCGGAGTCGGTGGATTTTTGGACCGACTCCACAGCCCTGATTCTGTGATCTTGATATACATATTAAACCAGCTCTAGATACGTTTACTTACTGAAAAGTCTGGTCTAGGAGCAAAAAAGCTTTACTGGGTTTGCCACAGATTTTGTGCTTCTGTTAACAGCAAAGGTATTGAGTAAATGTAATCCTTGATTGTGTCAGCCCTCCAGAAAATTGCTTTGACCAGTGAGAGATTCTGACTTGACGCCTCTGCAGCCTTCTCAGTATTAAGGTTTCAGACATTGTGGTAAAGATTGCTTCATGTTTTGATGAAGAAATAAAAGGAAATGAGGAAATACAGAGCTTTTCTGATTATAGGCAAGTTAAAGGATACCTGAGGTGAAAATAAAGTAGTGAAATAAACAATTGTGTATCCCCCTTCTCCTAAAAATGGCTTTTTAAGATATTCCATGGTTTTATTTTATATTTAAATCTACATTATTTTTTTATTTTTTTTAGTTTATACTGTTTTATTGTTTTTGCTCAATGACACATTCCTTGAAGTATGCCAGAGCTAAAACTATTGACCCTTTTTTTTATCTCTTTCCTGCTTTCAGAAGCCATTTTCTTCTAGGAAAGCGTTTTATAGTTGTAATTTCTTATCAGTAAGTCACACTGTAGTCTGACTTAGTCCTGACTCAGACCGGAACTGCCACTTGCATACCTGATGTTTAACTCTTCAGGCAGAGAAAGAAGAAAAGGAACACAGCCTTGTTATTTGTGTGCTAGACACTAGTAGTAGTATGTTACAACTTTTCTAATGAAGTGATTGAAAATTATTTATAGATCCTAATCTATGCAGAGGGAAGCCTTTGGATCCCATAGATCCTTTAAGACCCCGTGACTTAGTCCCACTACAGTGAAGTTTGGTTGAATAAGTCTGTCTTTGGGATAGGGGTCAGTACAAAAATCATCAGACTCCAACTCTGACTCCTTATTTTGATTCCTCCGGCTCATACTTCTTCAATTTGAATATAACAATCTTATGATTGAGGTATGTAACTTAACAGGAATTTCATCATTACCAAAGCTTAGAAATTTGAAAGCTATATTAAGATGGCACCTGCTTTTGGGACCTAAAACTCTTGGCCAGGAAGCGGACACACTACCCTGTCAGCCACCCTGGCCTGTCATTGGCAACGCGAATGCCCCAGCATGTCGTCTGTATAATATTCACCAGAGCCCCATATGAACTGGGTTCCAGTGTGTAACCCTGCCACCTTGCAGAAAAAGGCCTCTGCCTTTTCTATATCTGATAAAGAAAAGACCAGGACCATTTTCTGCAAAGGGGCAAATCTGTGGCTGATACGAGGTTCCAGTGAACCGTAATAAATAGCGTGCTAGGATATTCTAACTTTTAGGGCTCTTACACAGTGGGACGTTGCGTTGCAGGGGACGTTAAGGTCGCATAACGTCCCCCTAACGCAACGCATGGTGGTGCTAAAGGTGGACACTACATAGAGCTGCGTTATTGTGCTCTTGGTGTGCCGCTTTCATTCGATAGAACCTGCAATGTTTCATATAAATCATTGCTAGCAGGCAGAGAATGATTCATATGCATTATTGCTAGCAGGAAGAGAAGCGGCAGTGCAGTGAATATTAATTAGCCATGTGGCTAGGCAAAATAGTGGACTCTCCCCTCCTCTCCTGCATACAAAAAACATTAAAACAACATTACTGAGCATGTGCAAACAGACTAACGCGGCTAAAACCGCGTATAACGCACAGCATGCTGCACTTTCATAGAACCTGCAGCGTTAGAGTGTAACGCAACGTGGGCACTGTGAACAGCCCATTGCTTTTTCATTACTGTGAGTTGGGCTGCGTTACAGGCTGCTCTAACGTGTGCCTGTAACGTCCCACTGTGAAAGCAGCCTTAAGCATTAGCATACCTCTCTGTTTTTTTGTTTCTTTTTTGTTTGTATGTACACCAGAGATGCATTTTAACTAAACTTAGGATTTAGCTGTAGAGAGCTGTTAAATAGAAATTAAAACAAGTCCTTGTAAAAGGAAGATTACTTATAGAGTGTTAAGACAGGCAGGGCTGTGGAGTCGAGTCGAGGAGTCGGAGCAATTTTGGGTACCTGGAGTCGTGGGTCTGGGATTTTATAAACGGATTCGGAGTCGGATGATTTTTATACAAAATCCACAGCCCTGGTAAGTTATAGACTAAGGAGTCAGAGTCTCGGAGTCTGAGCCATTTTGGGTACCCGGAGTTGGAGTCTGAGTCAGTGGTTTCATAAAATGAGGAGTTGGAAGATTTTTGTACCGACTCCACAGCCCTGAAGACAGGACCAAAGAATGTTGATGGGGTCCTAGGCAATTTTAACTATGGGTACATGTAAGGGCCCTGTCACACCAGAGAGCGTTTTGCGGGTTGTTTTCCTTTTTAAAAAACTGCTTCCATTGAGCTGAATTAAAATCACGGCAAAATTTGCCTTGATCATGATTTTGCGAAAAAAATCGCAATTCGGGGCTATTTTGCAGTGATTTTAGTGCAAGTAAATGGAAATATGTGTTTTTTTTGTTTTGTTTTGTTTACATGCTCCCGAACGCCTCACGCCGATCGTCGGTGGGAGTGGGGCTCTCCCACTCAGCTAATGCCAATTGGCGTCTGCTCGCACCTCGCGAGATTAGCAGGGAATGAGCGCACGTCCCCTGCACGCAGCGGGGGACAGAGAACAGCCTCCCAGCCTCTGATCAGAGCTGGCAGGCTGCTGTTTCATAAAAGGAGGAAAATGTGCAGCGCTGCGGTCTAGTGCAGTGCTGTACAGAGGAAAGCCCTGTCACTTAACTTCCTGAGTGTTACGCCGCTCAAGTTTTGCCAGATTGTGTCCCCATGTAAAATTAATGTGATCTCATGCCTGTAAAACCATTATCTAGCACTAGGCTAGCTAGCTCAAGTGTCCAACACCCCCGATCCCCGCCGTTCCCTCGTTTATACATTACCTAGCCTAGATCCAGCGATCGGCGCAGCCTCCCTGCACAGCTCCGGTCTTCACTACGGGGAGGATTGCACTTGACGTCGCCGACGTCATGCGTAAACCCAATCCTCCCCATAGAGAGACTGGAGCTGTGCGGGGAGGCTGCGCCGATCGCTGGATCCTGGCTGGGTATTGTATTAGCGGGAGGATCGGGGTGGATCACAGGCAATCGGGGGGAGCTGGACACTTGTAATAGCTAGCCTAGTGCTAGCTAAAGGTTTTACAGGCATGAGATCACATTAATTATGCATGGGGGACTCCTGGGGTCAGCAAGCGGTATGCCTGACACAGTGTTGGGCACACCGCTAAGGAGGTCAACTCTCCTTCCTAACTGCTTACAATCTAATACAATTCATAGGCTGATGCCTATGTATGCATCATGTAGTGTATGTTCGTAGTCTAGGGCTAATTTTGGGGTGGTTGTTAATTAAAAGAAGTAGGGTTTTTTTCTTTAAAGAAAATCATCCATTTTAATTCAAATAAAAAAAAAATCGCAGCAGCAGAGGCCACCAAAAGAAAGCTCTATTAGTGGCAAGAAATGGAGGTAAAATTCATTTGGGTGCTAAGTTGTATGGCCATGCAATAAATCCTTAAAGTGGCGAAGTACTGAATTGTAAAATCACCTGATCACTAGGGGGGTATAAACCTCTGGTCCTCAAGAGGTTAAACAGAAATGCTCTCCGGTGTGCCAGGGCCCTAAGAGTGATGTGCAGGCACTCTGCAGGAGACTAATGCTACGTACACACATGCGACAACGATCGTTCGTTGAGAACGACGAACGAACTTTTAATTGATGAAAGAACGACCTAAGTAAAGTTAGTTTTAAAAGGTGTGTAACGATCTGATCGTTAGAACGAACGTTGCATCACGTAAAGCAACTATTGCGCCTGCGCATAAAAATGAGAAGTTTCACGGAGAAATTGTGAAATGCGCATGTCAAGCCTAGTATGAACGACCGTTTCCAACGATGTACTACTTTTGCAAACGATCGTCGTTGGTTAAAATCCGCCGAGACAGAACTTTCTTTTGTAGCGATTTGGCTCGTTCGTCCTTTGCCTTAATAGTCGGTGGTTCGTTTTTTGTAACGATCGTCGTTTGTAAAGATCGGGGAACGATCGTTACAAACGACTATAGTCGCATGTGTGTACGCACCTTAAGGCTGCTTTCACAGTGGCACGTTACAGGTGCACGTTAGAGCAGCCTGTAACGCAGCCCAACTCACAGTAATGAAAAATCAATGGGCTGTTCAGTGCCCACGTTGCGTTACAGTGTAACGCTGGACGTTCAAAGAAAGTGCAGCATGCTGTGCATTATAGGTGGTTTTAGCTGTGTTAGACTGTTTGCACATGCTCAGTAAGGGGAGAGTCGCTATTGTTCCTAGCCACATGGCTAATTAATATTCACTGCACTGTAGTGTTGTCCAGATCATGAACGAATCGGATCTTTGATCCGGATCTTTTTGTGAGTCTAATCATCCGGATCATCACAATGAAGGATTCGGTTCACAGTGGATGTCTGGAAGAAACAGGAACTGCAGCTTCTGTGCACAAGCACAATCTTCCTGCTCCATCTCTCCCTTCCCCATTAGCACCCTCAATGTGCCCTCATTCTCCTGCACCTCTCACTCTGCTGCACTCCTGCAACCACCATGCGTTGCTTTAGGGGCACGTTATGCGACCTTAACGTCCCCTAAAACGCAACGTCTTGGTGTGAAAGAGGCCTAAAAGGATTCCTCCAGTATTACACTTTTTTCATGCACATTCTGAACCAGTAATGAGCTACGCATAGCTCTGCCGTTCGTAATCATAATCACAATTACAACTTGGATGACGTGGAATGTGGCGCAGAACTCTCCCGGCGATGGGGCCGCACATGCGCACTGCGCCCTGACTTCTGAAATTATTGGGACAGCAAGGGACCAATCAGCCTAAGGCCTCTTACATACATGAGATTCTGATTTTTAATCGTTTTTCACATGTGATGCCGATTTTCAGATTTTTAATCGGTACTGCATGCTGCGTTTTTTTTCGGCGGTTTTTCTTTTGATAGCATTCAGGGAAAATTGGAATCGCAAACCGGATCTGCAGTGTTCAGGGAGCCTGAAGGGGACTGAAGGAATCCAGGTTCAGTTTAATGTAAATTGTATGTACTTTCTAACATATCCGAGGTGCAGTATTTCCTTGCAACTACTGGCAGATGCCTGATTTATTTTGCTTGTTAACAATCATAGTGCATGAATTGAAAGCCACTTTCTAAGGAAAGGAGTCCCTATTCTAGTATAAATGGGTTTTCCCTGCCTCCACGTCACAAAATTCAGCAGAAGTTCTCAGCACTTGCTGCAATCCTTAGACATTGCGGCCATCCTTAGACATGCTTGCATCAAGCTGTGGTGAGGACCTGCTGTCTATGAATAACTTGCCTCTCACACGTTCTGTTCCACGTTAACTGCATAAAAAAGTAAATGACGAACTTTATTTTCAGCAGATATTAAACTGTTGCTTAGAAAAGGAACTTGCTGTGTTTTTTGTTTTTTTTTAGCCAGAATAGCCTCAACATTTTAACCGCTGGCAGATGTGGGGGAATTATGGATTATTTTGGTATAATAACTGTAAAAGGGTGTGATATATTGGTCTGCTGGACAGCAAGCGGGATATATTGGTCTGCTGGACAGCAAGCGGGATATATTGGTCTGCTGGACAGCAAGCGGGATATATTGGTCTGCTGGACAGCAAGCGGGATATATTGGTCTGCTGGACAGCAAGCGGGATATATTGGTCTGCTGGACAGCAAGCGGGATATATTGGTCTGCTGGACAGCAAGCGGGATATATTGGTCTGCTGGACAGCAAGCGGGATATATTGGTCTGCTGGACAGCAAGCGGGATATATTGGTCTGCTGGACAGCAAGCGGGATATATTGGTCTGCTGGACAGCAAGCGGGATATATTGGTCTGCTGGAGTGTTCACCCCAGACTCTTTTAGCTGGGTGCTCCACCTGAATAGTTTTGGTGAGCACCCGGCTATCATCGGCTCACCTATTCCTCTGTTGTAAGCAGAGTTGTGCAGTAAAGCTCCGGCCTTCCATTCTCTCAGCTCGCCCCACCCGGCTATTTTTTCATGCCACCCGGCTGGAAAAAAATTCTGGGGAGTACACTGTACTGGATAGCAAGCGGGATTATACTGATCTACTGGACAGCAAGCGGGATATACTGATCTACTGGACTGCAAGCGGGATATATTGATCTACTGGACAGCAAGCGGGATATACTGATCTACTGGACAGCAAGCGGGATATACTGATCTACTGGACAGCAAGTGGGATATATTGATCTACTGGACAGCAAGTGAACCATCACTTCTGTAAGGTTATGTGGTGGAAACATGAAAACTGGGCAGTTATAACTGACTGAACAACTCAAAGGCTAAATTGTGATGGTTAGATGGTTGGGCTAGGACATACATGGGGAAAAGGAGCCTGGCAAAAGGGGTGCAGGGTATTGCCGCTTGTAGAATATTGGTACAGTTACTGATATTCTACTGCTGGTTTCAGATAGTAAACTATCGGTAATGTTTACTGATATTTTACTATGGTTAAATCTAACCCTACGCTCACAGAGAACCCTCCTACCGGTGCCTAACCCTAGGACCCCCACCTACTAGTTACTAACCCTAAGACCCTTCTCCCTCTGTGCCTAACTCTCACCTGATGGCACCCAACCCTATCTCCCCCCTCTTAAACCACCTCTGCTGCAAAGCTGCAATATGTGGCAAGGAAGTTACATTTCGCCATTTTTTCCTTAAAGAGAACCCAAGGCTTTTCCGTGGGGGGTGGATGGGACACAGAGGCATGCTCTGTGCCTCATGACCTGCCTCTGTGTCCTGACACAGCCGCTCTCTCCCCTTCACCGCCGCACTATGGCCCCCGCCCTTAAACCCCCCCCCCCCCCCCCCGAGATTAGCGACAATATTTGGCGCTCTCTCGGAGGTAAACATGTGGGAGAAGGATTCCTTGTGGTTTCCATAGGTGCCGTTGGCTCTTTTTCTCCCTGGCCACGCCCCCTGCCGCTTCTCCGCCTACCTGCATGCTGTGAATGAGAGACAGTCTCTCATTTCCGCATCATGACCCAGAGGTCACAAAAGTGAAAGTGGGCCATTGCAACCCACAGGAGCGGTGGGGAGTGGCGTTTTTTGCAGCTACCTGATCCGCTCAGCCCCCTGGATCAGGTAGCCTACATATATATTTTTCTTTTAAATTTATGAGCCCACCTCGGGATCTCTTTAAAGGCTCCTGCGCCCTTTCTTTCCAGTTTCGTGGGCCTTTTGAAAACGGTAGACGTTGTCGTGTTCCCATTGGGAAGTAGTGCAATCAGTAAACCAGTGTCAAGGTATTGGTCGCGCTCAGTAGAGCCCGAGTGACCTTAAACACTTTCTATGTATTTTATGTGATGCACAAACCTATATGGTAATATTACAGTTATTTAAGGCAGTCTAGCTGATTGTGTAATTTTCGCAACGTGGGGTACATGGGTAATGTGTGTAAACAATGTCATGTACTGCATCAGCCCTACTCCCCCTTGCATAGCAACAGAACAGGCCAGTGACCTGTTGGTGCAGTCAATGCCCCACAAAATGGTGCCTGAGGGATTGAGTTCTGATTCCTCCCAGGCAGCAGTCTTAATAAGGGTGTGTGAGGTTTACAGCACACCTGGAATGAAAGGGATATGGAGGCTGCCATATTTTATTTCCTTTGCTGCAGTACAATGCAATGCAAATTGCCTGGCTTTTCTGCTGATCCTCTGCCTATAATATTTTAGGCACAGAACCTGAACAAGCATGCAGATCAGGTGCTCTGACTGAAGTCTGACTAGATTAGCCACATGCTTATTTCAGTTATGCAACCAAGGAGATGTGCAGGACTGCCGGGAAACTATTATTGTTATTGCAGAGGGAGTAAGCAATGGCCCCGTATCTGGAGAGGCTACGCCACCACAAAGATAGACAGACACTGAGCCTGTACCGTCTGAATGCCCACAGCCTGGAGATAGACTGGGCAGCACAGACAGACATGGAATTCCAGGGAGGAGAGACTGTGCAGGCAGTGTGTCTACGGGGCCCTGGAAGATGAGGCCCACTTCAGCAAATATGCACCTGTGAGGACTGTCCACTTCCAGAGACTCTCCGTCCACATCCCGAATTTCACCTCCACAGATAATGAGAGGACACTACATCCTACTGGGGGAAGAGGAAACAACTGGACAAATAGCAGTTTATGTCGCTACCTGCCACCAACTGAGAGGAACATCCTACCCCATGGACTGTATACCCCTTATACTGCCCCTATACCCCTTCACCCATGGACTGCATATTCCATACTGCCCCCTATACCCCCTCACCCATGGACTGCATATTCCATACTGCCCCCTATACCCCCTCACCCATGGACTGCATATCCCAGCCCCACATACTGCCCCTTACATCCTCCACACCCCTATGGAATAAATATCTCAACCCCCTATATCTTTCACTTATCCCCACAACCCCCCCACCCCCATGTTAAAGCTACTGTTTTGGTTTGGTAATGCTAAATGTATTTGGTCCTGCCAATAAAGCTTATTTGGATTTGGAAATAAATATGGCAGCCACTCTATTCCCCCTAACTTGATGTTGCCTTTAAACTTTACCTGAAGCAAGGAATGGATTTAAAAAAATGTCAGTAGTGGCAAGTCTTTGGATAGTCCAAAGGCTTCCCGATCCCTCTCGAGCCCACCGTTATTGCGCTGGGTCCCTCTCAACCCATTCCCAACAATTGTGTTTAGCAGTAATAGGAGTAGATTGTTTATCTCATACATTTATTTTCACTTCAGGTTATCTTTAATAAAATGTCTTCTTGACACTGGGATTTGAGAGTAATTGTGGAATTACGCACAGTGACTTGTAGTAACTGTAATGAGCTCACACTCCACCATTTCAGTAGAAATTGTGTTGTTTTTTTTTTGCTGATGGAGAATGTGCATGCAGCAGACTCAACATAAAGCAACATATTTCAACAGCAGGTTGTTATCTTGTCATAAACCGCTGTCAGTCAGTCACAGGAGTACAGAGGTGATCTGGTCACTGACTTCTGTAAAAGTTTGCTTATCTCTTGATTTCAGTTATACTGATGGGTAGTCATTAAAAAACTATACTGGTCATCCTCACTTCCTGTCCCTGACTGTCAGTGTGCTGCTTTCTCATTCATACCCTTCTACTTCCTGAGACTCTACTGCTTCCTGATACTTTACGTAACATCAAACTTCTTTCTGAAAATTCTATCTGTTCCCCTGCTAGTCACTATAACTGTTAGCACTCTGGTAACTTAAAAGGGTACCTGAAGTGGTATGTGGAAGCTGCCATATTTAATACCTTTTAAACCATTCCAGTTGCCTGGCAGTCGTGCTGATCATTCTGTCATTAGTGTTTTAATCGCCCAACTGAAACAGCAATGCGACTTATTTTGTCAGAACCCTCTGATCTGCATGCTTGTTCAGAGTCTATGGCTAAAAGTATTAGATGCAGAGGATCAGCTGGAAAGCCAGGCAACTGGTATTGCTTAACCACTCCAGTGTTCTCCCCAGAATTTTTTTTCAGCCGGGTGGCATGAAAAGGTAGCCGGGTGGGGAAGTAAGGGCCCTTTTCCACTAGCAAGCGTGATCGCAATCGCACTGCGATCACGCAACCTATAATTTCCACTACCCGTGATTGCGCTGTGTAGCTACTGGGAACAGGGCATGATCGCCCACCAATTGCGATTCGGAAAAAGTGTCACATGCTAGTGGGAGATGAGTACTGCGATTAACATGTTATCGTGGTGCTCATTGAGATCAGAAAAACTGCTACGATCCGCTTTCTAAAGCAGATTGCAGCTAGTGGAAAAGGGTCCTAAGGTCATGCTGGGTGTAAAGGGAAAGTTACACCTAAGTGGGGTGTGTGGGTAAGTAGGTCAGGCTGGGGACTGGGTCGGTGGTTAGGTTGGGGGCTAGTGGGATGGGTGAGTAGGTGGTCAGGCTAGTGGGGTGGGTGAGTAGGTGGTCAGGCTGGTGGCTAGTGGGGTAGGTAGTCAGGCTAGTGGGATGGGTGCGTAGGTGGTCAGGCTGGTGGAGTAGTACAGCAGTACAAATTAGCCAGTATGGGTGCCACAGTACAGGTTAGCTAGTGTATAGGTGCCACAGTACAGGTTAGCCAGGACTATCCCACTCCTCTGCCTTCACCCTATCCCTGCACTATCCCAATCCTCTGCCATCACGGATCCCTGTACTATCCCATTCCTCTGCCTTCACAGATTCCCAGCATTATCCCAATCCTCTGCCTTCACTAATCACTGCACTATCCATATCCTCTGCTGTCCCTGATCACTGCACTATCCCTAGCCTCTGCCTTCACTCTATCCCTGCACTATTCCAATCCTCTGTTGTCACTGATACCTTCACTACCCCAATCTTCTGCCTTTACCGATCCCCGCACCATTCCATCCCCCTAATCCCCCGTCATCACAGAAAAGGACCGCTGCTCTGTACATGTAGTATGTCCTTATATATTCTGCATGGGTACAGGCAGCCACTTTCCCTCACCCGCAGCGTTTAGGACGGCCAAGCAGATCAGTAGCACCAGGATCAGGAGATGCAGGGAACATCCCCTTGTTATACGCTCCATGTCTATCAAGCATGTGCAAGGCGGAGTCTCCATCCCGACTTGTACTCCACGCGAACCTTTTAGAATTTGATTGGCCGCAATTAGCCTGAGAGGTGGGACCCGCCCCCAGCTACTGTCACAGCTATTTCTTCTCCGGCCGTGGCGCCGAATGAGATTAGACTGTACTAGAGGAGGAGGCTGAGAGCGGAGCAGGCAGTAGCGGCGAAAACCGCCGCTTAGACAAACTGAATATCGTCTTGGCTCTGATTGCGATTTTCAGTTTAAAACCGAAAATCGTTCAGCTCCCCGCCTTCCGATAGCACCACCTACAACCCGCCCAGTCAGCGAGGGGCTGGATAGAAGCTCCATTGCTAGCAATGCCGAGCCGCCGAGGCCCCTCCCTGCCGATAGCACCACCTACAACCCGGCCAGCCAGTGAATGACAGAGGAGTGCTCCTGCAGTGTTCTGCGACGGTTTCCGCTATCGAGCCAGAGCCGTGTGCTGATTGACAGTAATGGAGCACTCTTTCCTGCATTTTAACAACACTGAGGGTTTGGCAGGCGGGCGGGGTTTCAAATCACCCGGGCGGCCCGCCCACCTAATTAGGCCTGGGGAGAACACTGCACTCCAGGACCGCGTCACGCCGATGGGCGTGACCGTGGCGGCAGCTCCAGGACCGCCTAACGCCGATCAGCGTAAGGTCCTGTGGGCGTGTTCTGCAGGAAATTGCGCGCGGCTGATGTGCGCGCATCTCCGCTTGAATGACGGAGCTCTGTTTCATCATCAGCCTCCCAGCGGCGATCAGCGCTAGGCGACTGTTAGACGGCGAAACCACCATCTATTTACTGTGTACAGTGCTGTGATCAACAGCAGCGCTGTACTGGGGATAGCCGAGTGACACAGCTATCCCCCTGGGCAGCAAGAGAGCGATCTTCTTTCATAGGCTGAGACTATGACAGCTGATCGCACTGATTGACTGGCTGTGGGAGGGAGGAAGATTAGAAAAATATTTTTAAACAATTGTTTATTTATTAAAAAAATAAAATAAAACATTTGTATAAAAAAAACCTGGGAGGAGGATCAGACCCCACCAATAGAGCTTTCAGAAAAGGGAGGGGGAATCTCTTGTGTGCGGAGTTGTGTGGCCCTGCAACAAGGCCTTAAAGCTGCAGTGGCCCCATTTGTGAAAAATGGCCTGGTCTTTAGGGGGGTTTAAGCCCATGGTCCTTAAGTGGTTAAAGGAAACCAGAGATGACTATAAAAAAAATTGTACATACTTGGGGCTTCCTCCAGCCTGATCGCTTCCATGGCGCCGTCCTCCACCTCCTCTATCCTCCGCAAGGGGTCCTGGTATCTTGGCCAGTTGGAGGTTACTACGCATGTGCGGCCTGGCCACCCATGCTTGCCCCGCTCCTGTCGCTGGGAGTCTTCAGCGCCTGCGCAGTACTCTCCTGGCCGCGGGAGTGAGACGGGGGAGCGCACACAGCCGCACTGCATGCATCAATTGGCTGAAGGTACCGGGTCCCTTATGGAAGATCGAGGAGGCATAGGATGGCGCCGAAGGAGAGATCAGGCCGGAGGGGGCTGGTGGAAGCCCTAGGTATGTGTTGATATTTTTTTTTTTTTCCTATTCAACTCAGGTACACTTTAAAAGGAAATGCATATGGGAGTTTCCTTATCCCTTTCATTTCAGGTTCCTTTTAAACCCACTATGGATGCTGTCTTGCTGCTTTGACTACAAGCTCTAATTCACTTCTGTCACCTCCTGCATCAAATATATGCGGAATTTGTCCGTTTGTGATGATCTAAAGATAAGCTCGCAAGAGCAGGGATATTACTTATTGGAGACAGTATTGCAGCTCTGAAGCACCATCTTGTTGCGCAAATAAGAAAAATGACACGCCCAATATTTCCAAGACTCACTTCTGTTAGCAGGGGTCTGAACTACTGGTTTGCTCCCAAACTAAGACAGGGACCGTATGCAAATTAACTTGTTCCGCTTAGTTTTCTCCTAGGTGATATATTTTCAAAATTGTCAGTGAAATGCCTTTTAATCCACCAGCAAGCAAAAAAATACTTAAAGAGACTCCGTAACAAAAATTGCATCCTGTTTTTTTATCATCCTACAACTTCCAAAAGCTATTCTAATGTGTTCTGGCTTACTGCAGCACGTTCTACTATCACCATCTCTGTAATAAATCAACTTATCTCTCTCTTGTCAGACTTGTCAGCCTGTGTCTGGAAGGCTGCCAAGTTCTTCAGTGTTGTGGTTCTGTGATGCATCTCCCCCCTCCAGGCCCTCTCTGCACACTGCCTGTGTATTATTTAGAGTAGGGCAGCTTCTCTCTTCTCTCTTATCTTTTACAAGCTGGATACATCCTCCTCTGAGCTGGCTGGGCTTTCACATACTGAGGAATTACATACAGGCAGAGCTGTCTGCACTCTGCAGGAAGAAACAGCCTGACACTTCAGTGGAAGATAGCTTCAGGGGGAAAGAAACTCACAAATGATCTCTTGAGATTCAAAGGGAAGGGTGTATACAGCCTGCTTGTGTATGAATGTATTTTCTATGTGTGGACATACTGTACATCAACCTACTTCCTGTTTTGGTGGCCATTTTGTTTGTTTGTAAACAAATTTTTAAAAACTGTTTTTAACCACTTTTAATGCGGCGAGGAGCGGCGAAATTGTGACAGAGGGTAATAGGAGATGTCCCCTAACGCACTGGTATGTTTACTTTTGTGCGATTTTAACAATACAGATTCTCTTTAATAAATAATTTTGATAGTACTTGATAGTACTTTTTCACCAACTTTTTTTGTTGTTAGTCAGCAAGTTAGTCAGCAAAGTGCTGAAAAGTTATTTTAAATAGAAGATGAAAAATGATCACCTAGAACAGGGGTGTCAAACTCCGTTACAATGTGGGCCGAAAATTGAGCTCAGGGACCAAGTCACAGGTCAACCTCAATGTCTAGTGGCCACCTCTCTCCCTTATAAAGTTACCTGGGGTTTAACAGCCCCCCTCCATCCCCTTTACAGTTCCCTGATGTTTAGTGGTCCTCCCTCCCTTATACAGTTTCCTAGTGTCTAGTGGCCCCCTTTCCTCTCATATACAGTTCCCTGTTATCTAGTGCTTTCCTGGTGATCTAGGGCTTACCCTCCAATATAGCTTCTCTGGTGGTCTACAGTGGGCCAAACATAATGCAAAGTGGGAAAACCACCCGAGGGCCAAATCTGATGCTTCCGACTGAGGGCCAGATTTGGCCCACAGGCCGGTGTTTGACATGTATGACCTAGAACAGGGGTCTGCAACCCGCGGCTCCGGAGCCGCATGCGGCTCTTTTTCACCTTCGCCGCGGCTCCTAGGCGGCTCCAGTGTCAGTGGCTGTGGCGCGCGTGTGACGTGTGCTGTCCCTGGCCGGCAGCCTATCAGAGAGGCCGCCGGACCAGTGCAGTGCAGGGCTTCGGGCGGCCATTTTCCCGTAGCCCTGCAGTGTAATGCAGGCAGGACGTGACGTAGGAAGAGGATCGTGGGAGTTGCGCGCCACAAGGTCGGGACCGGAGGAGATCGTGACAGGAGGTCTTCTGACTAGGTGAGTAAATGGGTTTTTCTTTTCAGATCTGCTGAAGGATTGTGCATATTGGGGTCAGATCTGCTGAAGGATTGTGCATATTGGGGTCAGATCTGCTGAAGGATTGTGCATATTGGGGTCAGATCTGCTGAAGGATTGTGCATATTGGGGTCAGATCTGCTGAAGGATTGTGCATATTGGGGTCAGATCTGCTGAAGGATTGTGCATATGTGGGTCAGATCTGCTGAAGGATTGTGCATATGGGGGTCATATCTGCTGAAGGATTGTGCATATGGGGGTCAGATTTGCTGAAGGATTGTTCATATTGGGGTCAGATCTGCTGAAGGATTGTACATATGTGGGTCAGATCTGCTAACGATTTGTGCATATGGGGGTCATATCTGCTGAAGGATTGTGCATATGGGGGTCATATCTGCTAACAATTTGTGCATATGGGGGTCATATCTGCTAATGATTTGTGCATATGGGGGTCATATCTGCTGAAGGATTGTCCATACGGGGGTCATATCTGCTAACGATTTGTGCATATGGGGGTCATATCTGCTAACGATTTGTGCATATGGGGGTCATATCTGCTAACGATTTGTGCATATGGGGGTCATATCTGCTAACGATTTGTGCATATGGGGATCATATCTGCTGAAGGATTGTGCATATGGGGGTCATATCTGCTAACGATTTGTGCATATGGGGGTCATATCTGCTGAAGGATTGTGCATATGGGGGTCATATCTGCTAACGATTTGTGCATATGGGGGTCATATCTGCTGAAGGATTGTGCATATGGGGGTCATATCTGCTAACGATTTGTTTTATAATGGTTTTGCGGCTCCCAGTTTTTTTTCTCTTTTCGGAAACGGGTCCAAGTGGCTCTTTATGTCTTAAAGGTTGCAGACCCCTGACCTAGAAGAAAATTCAGGAGAAAAATGTAATTGCATATGGGCCAGGGTCTAGTATGATTACTTCACCATAGGATTGCTCCAAAAGATGCGTTGTGGTTTACTTTCAGGGGATGTCTTATTTTTCCATTTTACTTCATATACTTTCTTCCTCACTTTAGGCTCCGGTGGAGTTGTGTGAATGTATAGTTATCGTAATGCTTTATGACATACGGCCTTTAGACGTGAGATATCCTTTTGCAGAGTCTGTATTTGTGAAGTGCAGCGTTTGTGTGCATAGCGGACTGAGATGATCTGTTTCCTGCCGCTAATCACTTCCAGCCTTCATAGAAGTCAGACTGCTTGTTATGATAAATATCCACGTGTCCATGATGAAACCGCACATTTCCAGCCAATATTTTATTACTTTTCCTGCATGGTAGCGTGCAGAGGCCACTTGTGCTTTCTCATTAATCTGTATTGCTAGCCTTGAGTTCCAGAGACCTCATGAGATCTTTTATTGTGAGCTTGCTATTATATAAAAGCGATGTATAATGTAATTATCGTGGGTACACACCATGGAATTTTTACTTCAGATCTTATTTCTGATTGAGAAAATGATTGGATTTGGAAAAAAAATATACTGCATACTGACTGCAAGCGACCAATCTCTGCTCAAGACAGACCTCCTGATTGGAAGCCTAACTAACATGTTCCAAGTTATTGTCCGGGATACTGGCTATTGCTCTTTATGTATGTCTTGAATTCTTTTTTTAGAACGATATCCATCGTAAAAAATTATTTTAAATCTTAGCATTTGGAAAAAAAAATCCACACGTGTGTATTATTATTGATTTATAAAGCGCCAACATATTTCGTGGCACTGTACAAAGCAGGAAAGAAACGTGGGGTACAAAATACAGGCAATGGTTAACACCAATATACAAAATACAGGATTTAGTATGAAATACAGAATTGGGGCAAGAAATGTATGCTGGCTTTCTTCTATGTATGATCAAAGTCTGATCTGACTATCAATCTGAAATGAAAATTGCATGGTGTGTACAAGCCTTTAGATGGAAGAGAAATCTGCTGCTGATGATGATCACCATTCATCTCTACACATATACAACTTTCACAAATACATTGTGTCCAGCAATAACGAAAGATGATCATCCATTCTGGGTCTCAGATTGCCGCACACCACTCACCTGCTTAGCTTTAAAGGAATCTTCAGGCAAATCCGATTTACTTACCTGGGGCTTTCTCCAGCCCCTCGCAGCTGTCTGTCCCTTGCTGACTTCTCCGTTGGCAGCTGCTGCCCCGGGGTCCCCGCACGGTGCAGAGGACAACCTCGAGGTCGTCCTTACTGCGCCGGCACGAAGTGCCGCTGTCAATCAAACCCATGTTGTCTGTGGCGCTGCGCAGGGGCAGAACTACTGATTCAAACTCTCCCTCTGCACCGTGCGGGGACCCCGGGCTGGCGGCTGCAAACGGAGCTGCCAGCGTGGGACAGACAGCTGCGAGGGGCTGGAGAAAGCCCCAGGTTTTGCACAAATTGCAAGAACTGAACACTTCTCACACTGTTGGTATTTTGGGATTTTATAAAGGGATTCTTCAATTTTATCCAAGTTGGCTAATGAGCACACTATTACTTACCATGTGAAGGTAGGGGAAGCTGATGTGCAACAACTGTTCATACAATCCTAAATCTTTTCTTCGAGAAATACTTTCAGCTAGGAGTCACACAAGCTTATAATGCTCTGACAGATGTGCTTAAAACTCCTGACCTGGTTAATGTACACTCAGGCAGGTATCAGATATGCAGGTCCATATAACCAGCCAGCTTTACACACGTTTCTGATGAAAGCAGCTGTGCCAGTGCCTGATACTGTGGAAATATTTCTTCCTTCCATCAGTTCACTGATTATTAATCTCTATTATGAACAAAGGTCATTACACATTTCCATATCGTACATTTCATGTAATGGACTTGGATAGTGCATTTGATTTGGGCTTTTAGTTCCACTTTTAGTAAATGAGCTGCTACAACCAGCTCCAAGATCCAAATATCACATCTCGGTGCTCAGTGTAATTTTCCTTCTTAAAACAAGATATTTACGATAAATGAGCTTTAAAAGGAACCTAAAGCAAGAAGTATATGGAGGCTGCCATATTTACTCCTTTTTAAACAATACCAGTTGCCTGGCAGCCCTACTGATTTATTTGGCTGCAGTAGTGTTTGAATAACACCAGAAACAAGCGTGCAGCTAATCGTGTTAGATCTGACTAAGTTGTCAGAAACGCCTGATCTGCATATGCTTGTTCGGGGTCTATGGCTAAAAGTATAAAGCTTCGTACTCACCGCCGATGGCTCCCTCGATGTCCCCTTGGTGACAGTCGTCCGCTGTGCCTTTTCCCGTCGGCCGGTTAAAGCGTGAGGTAAGGCGACATACGCGGCGCGAGCGAGACTTCCGCGATCACAGTACTTTGCGCAGGGTCATCAGGGATCTCAAGGATCCAATCTGCCATGTTGGTCAGTCGTCATCGGCGCAATGTTCGCGATCCTGCGCCTGTACCCACCTTGCGACGTTTTTTGAAAATCGCCGGCCGACGGGAAAATAGTCAGGAAAATCACCAGGTGGGTATCGAGCTCAGTTCAGGTGTCCTTTACGGGCTCAGCCACACTATAAGCGCTTTTCTGAGCGCCTTGTTTCTGAGCGCCTTGTTTCTGAGCGCTTTTTAAAAATCACTCCCAATCACTTATTAAAATCGTGGTAAAAATTGCGATTGCGCGAGCTCATACGTGAAGAATCGCGGTGATTTTCATTCACAAGCACTCAGAAAAGCGCTTATGGTGTGGCTGAGCCCCAAGTGAGCAACTGTGGTTTCCCTTAATGCATCACTCCTGAATATGCAAATTATCTCTAATTCCCCTGAAGCCAGGCTTGCATCCAGTAGCCCCCTATGAGTTCGGATCTCTTGGGAACTCATCAGGAAGGATCAGGCGCTGCTGTACATACACTAGAGTCTTGGTAGTGACAGCTCCAACAGGCTGCCTCATCTGGGAATCATGAGATCTGAGCCGGAAGTAATCATTGAGCTCATGGAGTCTATAAAAATGTGCTGACAAGCGCCTAATAAATTGTAATTGTGTAATGTGTATACTCAAATATAATTTGATTTGAATATTAACTCTGCTGCTATTTTTACCTGAGAGAATAACATTGTGTCACGTGGTATAAAGAATAACATCCCGGAATGTTTGTAGCGCTTTTGGAAATATAGAAATAAAGCCCTAGCTACAGCCTTTATACCCAACCAAGTATTACCCGGGCAGGAAGTAGTGCAGATGATTCATGTTAGCAGTGATGACTGTATGTGTTGTGCTCACAATCAATAGAGGAAAATGTATTTTGGGTACTGTAGTTAACAGTTCCTACATAAATATATCATTTAGAAGGTGTCAGTTTAAGGAGCTGTTAATGAGTCAGAGGTTTTATATACTGACCCCACAGCCTTGTTAATGAACACTGGAGAAGCTAGTTGATCCAGAAAACCTGACCTGAATTTATCAAAAATACTTTTTAAGTTGCTAAAGTCTGTGACTGAGAGATATTAAAGCACACTTGACCAGAGGTGTATCTGGGGAAAACCATGCCTATGGCTAACACTGAACCTGTGCCGGGGCACCATCTAAAAAATGTAAGGTCAAGTTTCAGTTGAATTGGTTGTAATCGAGTTCAAGTGAAGCAAGGCCTGTAAGAATGAAGTATGGCAATAGGTCAGCCTATACGTGTCCCAAAATAAAAAATTAGGCAGCTTGTCCCCCCAAATAATGTAACCAGGCAGCAGAATCCCCCAGTGTAAAATCTATATGGAGAATGCAAAGCATGCAACAGAGCAGCACCCCCAGTACAAGGAGGTACCCCTAGCGCATGCCTTGCCTGCACCCTTGTAGATACGTCTCTGAACTTGACCTGATGCAAAGCTACCAAAGCTGCTTTATCCACATACCTCTCTGTGTTGTCCATTTCCGTTTTCACCCCTCCCCAGCCTCTGTAATCACTCCTTGAAAAATCTGACTTTTGACGTAATTGTTTTTTTTTTTTTGTTTTTTTTGTTTTTTTTTATATAGACCGGAAGAGGCAGGCTTGCTTCAGTGTTGCCTCCTATCACCCATTCCCTCCTCATTCACTTTCATTCACTTTCATTAAAGTGACCCCAAGTTGAAAATAAACTAACAAACAATTGGATCTGTCCTCCTACTCCTAAAGCCCCATCTACATGATACGATTCTTTGTACGATTCGATTACGATTCTATTTACGATCCGATTAAATCCGACATGTTTGGTCGGGATTCGATTCAATTCGATTTGCCATTGTTTTGCAATGGCGAATTGAATCGAATCCTGATCGGACATGTCGGATTTATTCGGACCGTAAATAGAATCGTAATCGAATCGTACAAAGAATCGTATTGTGTAGATTGGGCTTAAAAACAACTTCTTTAGACATCCCATGGTTCTATTTTATATTTAAACATTTGCAAAGTAGAGTGAATGTTTTATTGTCTGCCCAATGGCAGTCTGTGTCCCAAAGTTAAAATTCACTAACTATTGACCTTTTCCTATTTCTCCCCTGCATTCTGAAGTTGTGTTCTGCCAGGAAAATGTTTATTGCTGTAATTTGCTTATCAGTGAGGTTTAATCTATTACTGACAAGGCGCTGGTAAGAGAGAAGCTGTCCCTTCCATGCCTGCAAATTAACTCTTTCAGGTGGCAAAATAAAAAAAAAACATAAACAGCCTGGTTATGAACATGGATTGCACTGTACATACACGTTTTTATCTCATCATGCCACATGTCGCCTTAATTGCACTTTAAGGATATGGGTGTAATTCAGCCTCTGTTCTTAGCTTAGGTAGCTTTGCATTGGCTCAGGTATCCTTTAAGATATTGGCTGTGGTAAGCACATTAGATTGTTAGCTCTTTTGCTTCTCCGATACCTGAATTATTCAGTGTATAATGTAAAGCTCTGCAGACTATGTTAGTGCTTTGCAAATACATGAAGAAGAATAGTGGTCATTTGCAGTTCACATATGCAATAGATCCAGGTTGCATCATGCAGCTGCAGTCTGTCATGAGTCCACTAACCTTTTAACATTCCTCACTATTATTGGTTGATCACCTGTTCCCCAGCTCTGGAAAGCCTTGGGGTCCTTTCACACCGTGCAGGTTATGTTGCAATCTGATCACATCGCTGCCCAAAAAAATGCTGTGCTCAATATACCGGTGAAGCATACAATACAAAGAAAGTATGCTTCAATGCCACTAATCGCATGAGTTACTCTGTTAACTTAAAGCATTGCTGTGTTACTTTGGTGGAACCGGATGTGAAAGCCCCATAGAAATACTATTGCATTGTGTTCTGGTCAGGGCTGTGGAGTCGGGAAAAAAATCTTCCGACTCCGGGTACCAAAAGTGGCCCCGACTCCCAATCCTTAATCTAATACTTAACGGCTGTGGATTTTGTACAAAAATCATCCGACTCCTCAGTTTATGAAATCAACGACCCAGACTCCGACTCCAGGTGCCCAAAATTGCCTCGACTCCGACTCCACAGCCCTGGTTGTGATGCAACGATATTGTCAGTTGAGATGCAGCGGACTTGGTGTGAAACTGGTCTTGACCATGCTGGCCCAGATTTGAGTTGCTCACATGGAATGATTGTACACAGATCAGATGATCTGTTCTTTCTCTGTGTACATTCTTAATGTGGGAGATTTAGAAGTTATTTATAGGCCAATGATAAGTTTTATGACCTTAAAGGAATCTTTTATTGAGATGAATACAGCGTCTATAATTCAAGTCTAGGCTCATGTCACACGACCTGCTCTGCTGCATTGACTACTGGTTAGATGTGATTATTCATAAGTATTAGGAGGCACTGTCTCCTGACATGGACAAATTCATCTGCATGGGCTGTAATCGCTTTCTTTACCGTCATTAGGACACTTTTTTTTTTTTCTTCTATTTTTTACTAGACTATCATTTCTTGACCCAATATTTAACGCTCGTTTCCAGTGGCGCTTGTAGAGGATTTCTTTGGTTTAGTCGGCCTGCAGTTCAGGACCTCCTATCTAGCAAGCTGACCACCAATCGTTTAGGATGTTGTCACTCTGTGAAATTTACAGATCTGCTGTCTGTGTTTAGCTTCGGTCAGTAAATCTTTTATCAGTTGATGAGTTTTTGAAAGTTTTAACTGGCTCACTAATTTCTTTGCTTCTGTTATCTCTTGTAGGTTTGGATTCCTAAGTCATCCTTTTGAGCCTCTGCATTATGGATTTGTGGCAAGTCTAAATGTTCCTTTTGGATTTTTTCCAAATTCTTACCATTTAAAGGTATGTAATGTATTACTTTGGTGTGAAGTTTGTTTGAGTAATAATTGGCTAGCACGTGCATCACAAATACAGTTCTCTCTAAGCACCACCCAGTGAAGGCTACACTGGATAAAAATTTGGGACATTTATGTGCATGAGGGAACACATGAGAGAGACTTGTAAAACTTGATCTTAAAGGAGAATAATATGGAGGCTGCCATATTTTTCCTTTTAAACAATACCAGTTACCTGGCAGCCCTGCTGATTTATTTGGCTGCAGTAGTGCCTGAATAACACCAGAAACAAGCATGCAGATAATATTTTCAGATCTGACAATGTCAGAAACGCCAAATCTGCTGCATGCTTGCTCAGGGTCTATGGCTACAAGTATAGAGGCAGAGGATTGGCAGGACTGCCAGGCAACTGGTATTGCTTAAAATGAAATCTCTCTCTCTCTCTCTCTCTCTCTCTCTCTCTCTCTCTCTCTCTCTCTCTCTCTCTCTCTCTCTTCTCTCTCTCTCTCTCTCTCTCTCTCTCTCTCTCTCTCTCTCTCTCTCTCTCTCTCTCTCTCTCTCTCTCTCTCTCTCCTCTCTCTCTCTCTCTCTCTCTCTCTCTCTCTCTCTCTCTCTCTCTCTCTCTCTCTCTCTCTCTCTATTCTATTGCTATCTTTGCCACTTTGCTTCTCTTTGCAGAAAATACACTGAATAAAGACCAGCATGAATGAACAAATGGCTGCTACACTGCCGATTTATAGCTTTTTTGCAATCACTTACTGTTTTGAAAACAAACAAGCTGGTGTACTGATCCTCCCATCAGTACCTCTGCATAATGTAAAGTCTGGGGCATGCTGTGGGAATACTCTCCCGGTGAGGCGTGTCAGTCAGAACCTGAGCATGATGGGATTTCCCTACCCGTAACAGCTAGACAGAAATGTACACCGAAGTCACTTTTTAATGGAATCCTTCTGGCAAACACACTTAAGGTGAACCTGAAGGACTTTCTCACACTGTGGGCCTGTTTCCACTACATGCAGATTCTGCATGCAGAAAACTGACTCCAATGAATGCCTATGGGAAATCTGCATCAGAAAAATTGCGTTCAGTGGAAACAGGCCCATAGGCATTCATTGTAGTCAGTTTTCTGCATGCAGAATCTGCGTGTAGTGGAAACAGGCCCTAAAGGTGTTTTTGGCCTTTTTTCAAGCACAGGCGATTTTTAAAATTGCCCCCAAAACGCTTGTGCAATGAATCTCTATGAGAAGGTTCATATCAGCGTGGTTCGTGCGCTGTGCGTTCAGCAAAGCGGTGCCTGGACCATTTCTGGGGCGATTTTACTATAATGGGAGGTATCGGAAGAGCGCTAAACGTTCACAAAACTGTTTTGTGGGGTGTTTGCGTTTTAAACGGGTGTAGCAATAGGGGTTGCAGAGGTTGAAAACGCATCAGGGCCCTTGGGCCAGAGGGGCCACTGAAGGGCCCTTCCTCAACTGCAGTATTAGCTCCCTATACTATTGAATAGTAGTAATCATTAGAGACTCTGAAGCGAATAAAATTTGCCATTTTTACCTTGTATTTCGCTTCAGAAGTCTCAGCAGAGGTAAACCGCCGCATCCCCGCCGCAAAACGAGGGGTTTAAGTATGTGGTAACTCTAAATCCTAACGGCAGAAAAAGTTTTGAATGTAGGATTAGCATCTTTATCACTTAAAGTGGACCCAAACTAAAAATACAAGATTTCAGAAATCTATTTTCTAAATTTTAATAAATAGCAGCCTTTTTTTCATATATTTTACATTTATTGGAGGAACCCCTCCCTTCCTTTCATATTGCCGGCAAATAATCCGGCAAACTGGTGGAGTAGATGGTGTCCAGCAAAGGAGGAATTGCTAATGGCTGCCCCCAGTATAAACATAGTTATGAAAAGAGGTGGATGAAAAGCATGCACTGAAATGCTCATAGGCTTGAAGGAGTGTTTATTTATCTCTGTATGTGTCAGAGTGGTGCAACTAAATATTTTGAATTAAAAAAATGTTTGTTTTGGGTCCGCTTTAATACACTCAGACCAGTTGCTGTGGAAGTTTGATTTTTTTATGGTGACAATCCCGCTTTAAAGGACATCAGAAGAGAGGGGGAAATGGAGGTGGCAATGTATATTTCCTTTTAAACAATTCAAATTGCCTGGCTATTCTGCTGATCCTCTGCCTTTAATAGTTTCAGCCATAGACCCACGATCAAGCTTGCAGCCTATCAGGTGTTTCTGACATTATCAGATCTGACAATATCAGCTGCATGCTTGTTTCTTGTGTTACGCAGACCCTACTGCAGCCAAATAGATCAGCAGGGCTGCCAGGCAACTGGTAGTGTTTATCAGGAAATAAATATGGCAGCCTCCATATTCTTCTCACTTCAGTTGTCCTATACTGGAAGAGAGGCTACAACTCTTACTACTTAAGGTGGCCACTAATGATCCAATCTTTTTCATCCAATCTTACCACTTCTATGTAATATAAGGTAAGTGCCTGAAGTATCCATTCAGTATGTTCACTCAATTTACCCTTATACTACAGAGATTTGGTAAGATTGGATGAAAAAGATTGGATCATTAGTGGCCACCATTAGAAACTTTCGAGTAATGACTAAACATATTGTGACACACTTTGATGATGTGTATGTTCATGGAGTTTGCTTGCTTATTTGTTTTTTATTTTATATACGGCCTCCCATTTATATATTGATTTAAAGCTGCGTCGTTTGGCTGAGGTACAGGCAGAGTAATGATGATGTAATTGCTGTTTGAGCAACAGCAGGAGGGGAATGTAAGAGCAATACTAGAGTGAAGAAGGCATTTCCTGTTAACCAGAAATAAGACTTGTGTAAGCCCTATCGCTGCCTTGGGAACCCTCCATCTAAAAGTATAGATTTCAGAAGGCAGCAGAATGTGTTCACTTCTTTTCTTGTCTGTTTTATATTAGCTTTGAGCATTGAACTGCAGGTGCATGATGAAGCATTTGTGAAACCAGCCTGTATCTTATTTACACCTGCATTCTGGATGTGTCTTGCGGCTGCAGAGTGGGAAGCCCTGTGGTTAGGCCCTCATATTTCATACTGTTACCAGCATAAAAGCTGTGAAGTTCTCAAAGCTACTCTAACAGTCTTTTGAATTCTGTTTTTAGTATGTTATGTTGAGGGAACGGCATATAATACAGTTAACTGTCTCTGACGTGCTCCCTGTGTTGTTTAAAGTTCAACAAATGTAGTCCTAACAAAATCTAATGACCCGCTTATATAGCTACTTGTGAGTTATTTTCTGCAAGTTTAGACTTTTACTCATAGGCTTGAATGAATACAGATGTGCACTTAGGCCTGGTGCACACCAGAGGAGTTTTTCTGAGCGTTTTGAGTTTTTAAATCTGCTGCTAATGTTATCCTATGTGTCTGTGCACACTGGAGCAATGAGGTTTTGTAAAAAAAAAAACCATAGCATTACATTGGGAAGAGCTTTTAGAGGTTTCAAAAGCTCTTCCCAATGTAATGCTATGTTTTTTTTTTGTTTGTTTTTTTACAAAACCTCATTGCTCCAGTGTGCACAGACACATAGGATAACATTAGCAGCAGATTTAAAAACTCAAAACGCTCAGAAAAACTCCTCTGGTGTGCACCAGGCCTTAGGACTGTTTTTTTGATGTCTGTAGTCTAGAGATGATAGAACAGCCACCAGGGGGAGCAGTTGAATTAGTGTACATGCTGTTGTCCATTCCAGCTGGCTACAGAGCATTTCAAAGTATCCTGATTATAGAATAGAAGAAAGAATAGAAAATCTTTGTCATTGTAACAACCGAAATTGTACAACGAAATTCTTAAGTGCAATTTTCCAGCAAAAGCAAAGACAGCATAACATTCCATTCTTACATACATTACATTGCACACACCCCTTATCAACATGGCCACTTAGCAGCATTTAACATAGAAATGGCTGAAGGATAAAAACTGTTCTTTAGTATATTTGTCTCAGTTTTTATAAGTCTAAAACGTTTTCCAGAAGGCAGATGTTCAAATAACACATGTCCTGGATGTGAGGCGTCGCTTAAAATTTTCTTAATATTCCGGAAACAATAAGACATATATAATTCTTCTAATGGAAGGAGAGGACAGCCCACTATCCTCTGGGCAACCTTAATTACCCTATGAAGCTGCTTTTTCTGTGCTACTGTGCAGCTTGAAAACCACGCACAGAGACAGTAGACTAGGACACTCTCCACTGTACTGCGGTAACACAGCGCACAGAGACAGTAGACTAGGACACTCTCCACTGTACTGCGGTAACACAGCGCACAGAGACAGTAGACTAGGACACTCTCCACTGTACTGCGGTAACACAGCGCACAGAGACAGTAGACTAGGACATTCTCCACTGTACTGCGGTAAAAAGACACCAACAATTTCTCAGGAATATTATTCTTCCTAAGCACCCTCAAAAAATATAGCCTCTTCTGTGCCTTTTTCACTACTTCAGCAATATGTGACCCCCCCAAGTCAGGTCCTCTTTAATAGTAACTCCTAAAAACCGAAAGTCTGTGACCCTTTCTACAATATTTCCATTTATTATAAGTGGCTGAATGTCATCTGCCTTCTTCCTAAAATCCACTATAAGCTCCTTAGTTTTAGCTACATTTAGGAGCAGATTATTGTCTCTACACCACATTTCCAGCCTTTCTTTCTATCCCTATAGGCAGACTCATCCCCCCCTGATATGAGCCCCACCACTGTAGTGTCATCAGCAAACTTAACGATGGTGTTACTATGGTGGGCAGGAAACAATCATGAGTGTAGAGGGTATAGAGCAGGGGGCTCAGCACACAGCCCTGAGGAGAGCCAGTGCTGAGACTGATAGATGAGGAAACATTTGTACCCACTCTAACCCTCTGAGAACGATCGCTCAAAAAGTTCTTAATCCAGAGGCAAGTTGATAATGGAAGCCCTATGTCTGACAATTTGGTCACCAGTCTATGGGGTATAATAGTATTAAAAGCAGAACTAAAATCAATAAAAAGCAATCGTGCATAACTCCCTCGCTGCTCTAAATGGGACAGTACAACATGGAGGACAGTAGCCACCGCATCCTCTGTGGACCTATTTGATCTATAGGCAAACTGATGTTGATCAAACATGGGAGGAATAAAAGACAATATATAGTTCCTGATGAGCTTCTCAAAACACTTCATAATCACAGGTGTCAATGCGACTGGCCTGTAATCATTAAGGCTAGAGTCTGAGACACTTGTAGTACCTCATGGATTTCTAAATGGCACTTGCAGTCAATTTTTTTTATGTTACAGCTGTGCATGCAATTGTTAGTTAATATTTTATGAATTTGTTGTGTATTGGTGTATACCATTGTCTGTATTGTGTATATACACACACACACTCACACACACCACACACACACACTCACACACACTCACACACACACACACACACTCACACACACCACACACACACCACACACACCACACACTCACACTCACACTCACACTCTCACACACACTCTCACACACCACACACACTCTCACACACACACTCTCACACACACACACACACTCACACACACACTCTCACACACACACTCTCACACACTGTACCCCATGTTTGTGTCTTACTTTGTATTGCCACAGAGTATGTTGGTGCTTTATAAACCTATAATAATATTAATAAATATCTGTCAAGGATTTAACTGGATTTGAAGTGAACATCAGCAAACCTTTTATTTGGTTTGGATTACATGGGGAAGGGTTCATAAAAATGTCTGACCTGGTCAGCTCCTTGTGTCTATTTATATCTCTGGCTTCACTAATCATCTCTCACTTGGTCCATGTGTTCCTGGAGCTTGATGTTTTACTTTGTCTACCATCATAAGTCATCCCACCAGGTCTTTTTCAAGAACTCAGGAATTTTCTCCAGGTCATGTGACTCTGATTAAAGGACGTTTTACCACTTGTATTAAGGCAGAGATCTGATCAGTTCCTCCACCTATTGAAGGCAGAGGTTTTTTAGCAGTACTGGTTCCGCCTCCAGAGGGTATCCTCGGGCTGCTTCCTCCAGGATTCAGGAATGTCTACCGCATATACTCGAATACAAGTCAACCTCCTGTATAAGTCGACTGCAATATTGAACCCTCTTAAGCTGGAATTTTTTTTATTGATTCAAGTATAAGTCTACCCAGCAAAGTTAATGGCTGCAACTGGTGCTCAGGAGGGGTTAATGACTGCACTGCATACAGTATTGCAGCCATGAAGCCCTCCTGCCCCTTAAGTGCAGCCAATACCAGGCCCCCGAGTGCTGCAATTATTCACTCCCCCTTTATGCAGCCCAGTAATTCCCTCCTGCCCCTTTCTTTGTAAATTGCTGTGGCCAGGACTTGCAGACCTGTGTTTTCTTGGCATTTCCTTTCCTCAAACGATCACTTACCACAGGGTAAATTGCTGCAAATGGGAATGTCCCTATTAGTACACACATTACTCAGTGTACCCTGTGTTGCCCGTGACTCTTGTATAAGACAACCCCTATACTTTTATGAAGCGAATCAGACCTAAATTTCTAGACTAATACTCGAGTATATACAGTAGTTAGAGTGAAAATTAAAGCACATAGGATGTTATTTCCATTTATGCATAGATATGAGGGCTAGACTCAGAACTGCAATAAGGCCAGTCTCAGTCTGTGTCTGCGCTAGTGATGGATACAAACACAATCTACATATATGTTAAAGGACAACTGAAGTGAGCGGGAGATGAAGGCGACTATATGTTTGTTTTTTTTCCCCCTTTTTGTTTTTCCCCCTCCCCCCCCCCTTATAAGTGATACCAGTTGCCTGGCAGTCTTGCTGATTCTCTGCCTAATAATTACTATTAGCCACAGACCCTGAACAAGCATGCAGTAGATCAGGTGTTTCTGACATTGACAGATCGGACAAGTTTAGCTGCATGCTTGTTTCTGGTGTGATTCAGACACTGCTGCAGCAGGCCTGCCAGGCAACTGGTATTGTTTAAAAGGAAATAAATGTGGCAGCTTCCGTATTCTTCACACTACAGTTGTCCTTTAAGCTCCTTCAGAATGGGGCACACATCTATCGGGAGAAAACTAGAGAGCAAGGCAGGGAACACACTTGACTGTTTTCGTACGCGTTTTCTGCACACAAAAAAACTAACATTTTGCACATTTTGGCAATTTTCTGTATCAATTACATTAGCTGCTGTGCAAAAATGCACACTTTTTTGCCTAGAAACACACTTAGTGTGCAGAAAAATGTATGTAGAAAACTGAAAGACAAGTTTGTTCCCTGCCTAAACCCACCCAAAGGTATGTAAACACGTAATGTCAGCTGGTAACCACCGCTTCAACCGACAATTGTTCTGTGTGTACAGCGGCGACTGATCGATCCTGCTTTGGGGGTCATTAACCAGCTGGGCGGTATGGACGAGCTCAGCTCGTCCATCACCGCCGGAGGCTGCCGCTCAGGCCCTGCTGGGCCGATTTTCATGAAATAAAGAGCAGCACACGCAGCCGGCACTTTGCCAGCCGCGTGTGCTGCCCGATCGCCGCCGCTCTGCGGCGATCCGCCGCGAGCAGCGGCGAAAGAGGGTCCCCCCAGCCGCCTGAGCCCAGCGTAGCCGGAACAAAAAGTTCCGGCCAGGGCTAAGGGCTGGATCGGAGGCGGCAGACGTCAGGACGTCGGCTGATGTCCATGACGTCACTCCGCTCGTCGCTATGGCGACGATCTAAGCAAAACAAGGAAGGCCGCTCATTGCGGCCTTCCTTGTTTATTCTGGGCGCCGGAGGCGATCGGAAGAACGCCTCCGGAGCGCCCTCTAGTGGGCTTTCATGCAGCCAACTTTCAGTTGGCTGCATGAAATAGTTTTTTTTTTATTTAAAAAAAAACCCTCCCGCAGCCACCCTGGCGATTTAATCAGAACGCCAGGGTGGTTAAAGTGTACCTGAGATGGGGGATAGAAAAAATGTAAACACACCTGGGGTTTCCTCCAGCCCCCTCCGACCTGATCGCTCTCATGCCGCCATCCTCCGCCTTCTGAATCCTCAGTACTGGTCCCAGAAGTTCGGCCAGTCGGCGCATGCGCAGTGCAGCTGTGCGCGCTCCCCCATCCTGCTCCCGTGGCTGGAAGTGTTCTGCGCCTGCTCAGAACGCTCCCAGCCGAGAGAAGGCGGAGGACGGCAGCGTCGGAGCGATCAGGCCGGAGGGGGCTGGAGGAAGCCCCAGGTATGTATAAAATTCTTCTATCTCCCCCCGTCTCAGGTTCCCTTTAAAGGATACCACAACTGACATGTGGCATAATGAGATAGACATGGGTATGTACAGTGCCTAGCACACAAATAACTATGCTGTGTTCCTTTTTTTCTTTCTCTGCCTGAAAGAGGTAAATATCAGGTATGTAAGTGGCTGACTCAGTCCTGACTCAGACAGGAAGTGACTACAGTTTTTTTTTTTTTTTTTTTTTTTTTCCCCCAAACTCAGCTGATAGGAGATCCACATGTGAACATATGACACCACCGAAGCCATGATATGTGGGTCTCAGGGTTGCATCATAGATTGATTTAGTATTGTTATTAGAACAAAGCACACATATATGTATCTAAAATATATATATATATATATATATATATATATATATATATATATATATATATATATATATATATATATATATATATATATATATATATATATATATATATATATATATATATATATACTCTCCCCGCTTCAACAGTGTAGTGACACTTTCCAATCCTATCCCAGTAAATGCACCATATCATTAAATGGTTAATTAACATTTAAACGGCCTCCTATTTATGGGCACACCATCCCGCGAGAGCCCCCCCAAGCCAGAGCAACCCCAAGGAGCACCGTCCAATGCAGAGCTGCGGAGAATGCACATGATAAAAATGATTGGGAACTCTGGCAAAATTGCTAGGTTGTGTATATTAATAAATTGACAATCTAACACACACACCATACAATCTTTAGAAAGATTGAAGAAAAATATCTGGCATTCCGGATCGATAAAAAGCTAAGAAAACGGGAAATCCGATCAGATTTTTCAGTCGAATGAAGAAATAAAAAAAAATAAACTTTCAATTTTTTTTCCGGGTGATCCGATCGTTTTTATCGAATTACTGTAAAATCGTATCATTTTATAGTATCGTGTGTGGCCACCTTCAGGAGGAAGTGGGCAGGGTGGCCCTGTGCTGAGTAGTGAGAGCACCTCCTTATATGTGCATTGATCCTTTGCCACATGACTGACTTTTCTAAGGGCTCGTTCACCCCTAGGGCCTTTTTGCTAATTTTTCCAGCACCGTCTATTTTAAAAATCTTCCTAAAAACGCTTGTGCAATGAATCCCTATGGGATAATTCATATCCGCTCGATTCGTCGGCTTTCCGCTCAGCAAAGCTCTGCATGTACCATTTTAGGGTGATTTTGCTACAATGGCAGGTATAGGAAAAACGCAAAACGTTGACAAAATCGCTTTGTGCAGCAATTGCGTTCGTGCTTTTAGGAATAAATACATTAAGTAGGATTTAAAGAGAATCTGAAGCCAGATTAAAAATGGCTTTTTACCTTATATTCAGCAGGGGCATGTTAGCCCCTGCTAAACCGCCGCTATCCTGCGGCATAACGAGGGGTCTTTATCCCCCAAATCCCCTCCGTGGTGCCCAGGGAGCGCTTCCGTGTGAGGCAGGGCTATGAGCTGCAGCCCTGCCTCACAGGCGTATGTCAGCGGCAAATCTCCGCCTCTCCCCCGCCCCTCTCAGTCTTCCTTCACTGAGAGAAGCAGGGGAGAGGCGGAGATCCGCCGCTGACAGACGCGTGTGAAGCAGGACTGCAGCTCATAGCCCTGCCTCACACGGAAGCGCACAGGGGCAGCAAAATCCACGACCTAGAAAGTCGTGGATTTTGCAGGGGTGATTTGGGGGGTAAAGACCCCTCGTTATGCCGTGGGATAGTGGCGGTTTAGTAGGGGCAAACATGCCCCTGCTGAATATAAGCTAAAAGACATTTTAAATCTGGCTTTAGATTCTCTTTAAGAAGTTTATTATCATGCAGAACCATCCCCCTGCTGGTTAGAACGGTTTTTGAAGAAAAAACTGTCAGTAATGCTTTGATAAATCAGGCCCATTGTATTTTCCGGGTCAAATAGTTCACTTCCTGACTTGCGTCAAAAAGTAAAAAAAACAAATCGCTCTGCAAATGCTCTTTGAAAATGCTGTACACAAAATCGTAGCGCGCAAGTAAGCGCCGGGAGGGGGGATAAAATCGCTCACAAAATCGCAAAACGCTGGCTATTTTTTTTTTTTTTTTTTTTTTTTTTTTTTTTTAATTTTAGATGTGAACAAAGAGGACTTTGTGGCACAGCTGCATCAAAGATGAATTTGTGTGACCAGCATACTCCTACCCTTACTTACCTTTACAAGCCATGAAAAATATGAGTGGTGAACAAGCACTTTTCAAATGTTATGTTATGTTATTTTCCAATACTGTAATTCTTCTAAATTCTGGTTAATCTTGATCTTAAGATGAAGTTCCTGATTCTGAAATGTCAACTTGAAATAATTTATTTCCTGAGGGAAAAAAAGCCTATTCTGCTCTCAAGTTTTAGACATTGGAATACTGTGCAACCCTTTATTCATTTTCAGATTAGGCTTGTGAATGAATTTGCAGTAAGTGGATTGGTTATACATTCCATGGATTGTTTGGGGAAAAGTTGTTTCCCTTTTTAAAACATTATTGTGATGTAATTATTTGCCTGATACTTGAAGGGCAATGGCATTCATACTGTCCAGAAGCCTGAACTCCTGCCATCTACTGGCCACAAAGCAGATGTACAACCCAGTCACTGCAAGCTCATGTTCATGTGTCAAGTGTGTGCGCTAATGTACCCATACCTTGGGATTTGACTAAATAGCTGAGCACCAAATCAATGCAAATTAGATGCTACCAATCAACATCTTAGAACTATTAGCATGTTGGTCAATTAGCAGTTGATTTTAATTGAAGGATCCAAGTTCAATAGAAAAACAGGATGATGAGCGTGAAGTGCAATAGCTAATATATAGATAATGAGCTGTAATCCAGAGCACTTCTGTGTTTGTTCCAAGATACTAAGAGGCAAATGTACATAGCTGAGACACTGATCACTCCACCTGTGCATGTGTGCTCATCTGCAAAGCATATGCTTAATTGAACATGATGGTGGGGTTTGGGAACGTACAGTAGACCACCCCTGACAACATACACATCCCATTTGTTTCCCTTTTTTATGGCAGATGCAAAGCTACACTAATGTATGGTGAGATACTTCTAGGGCATTTTGTCGATAGATAGATAGATAGATAGATAGATAATTTATTCATTTTCTTTTAAACAATACCAGTTGCCTGGCAGCCTTGCTCAATTATTTGGCTGCAGTAGTCTGAATCACACCTAGAGCAATCATGCAGAATCAAAAAAATTATTTACAGCATATTCTATACAACCAGCATTTTTTTTTTTTTACTAGAACAGCATTCAAAGCGCTACACACAGGACTTGAACGTTCAGTGCAGAGAAATCTGGAGGCATCCCAAGTGGAGATAATGTTATCTTGTGTTTACTTAATTGTATCAAGTGAGGATTGTGACACATTCTCTGACTGTGCAGCAGCTCTGGGACACAGAGAGACACTCAAAGCATTTCTGCCTTCAATACATCATGAATAAAACCAGTTATGAATAAAATGCAAAGTAGGCTCTCCAAAGCAAAAAACTGTACTTTTGGGAACTTGTAATTTCTAAATGAATAATACTTATGCACAAAAGCAAATATGATAACCGTATGGCATATAAAAAGTAGGAAAACATGTTTTTATTGAATATTATGTCAGGGTTTTATACCACTGTAATGACTTGATTTTTTTTCTCTGATCAACAGTCTGATTGGATGAAGGTTGATGGTGCCAATCGTCGATCCGTTTTTCAGATCAATTCCATCTGTAATTATTAGATTGGTTACTCCTTCACCCCGTTCGTACACCCGAACAATTGTTTTCATTTTTCCATTTTACGGTTTGTCAGTGCTGGAATTTCATGCACTTGCGGTTTGGACCTCATTCACTTGCCTTTGCATACAATTGTCCATTGAGTGCTGTTGTAGAGCAAATGCAACCATGTGCACCAAAATGGAGCTTGCTGTGCTTTTTAGAGCTGAGTGGGAATGGTAATATCTGCTTTCTGTGAAAAAGCACATATCGCTGCCCATGGTAAAACGGAGGCGTTCTGTAAACCGTGTCATATGCATATAGGGTGAATGGGCCCTGGCAGTGTGACTCGCCCTTTAGTCCACTGATTATCATGTATTCTAGCATTTACACCTTCTATAGCACGTTGCAGAGTACATGGGTATGTCACTAGCTGCTAGCTGACCACAGTTGTAGCACTGCTCTCTGCACTGCTGTGTTTAGTGACATTATCCGATTACAATAGGTAAAGTGACACTGAAGCGAAAAAAATGTTATGATATGATGAATTAGAACATTAGTAGCAAAGAAGAGTCTCATATTTTTATTTTCAGATATATAGAATTTTTTTTTATAACATTGCATCATTCTATCATATTTGCAATTGCAAACCACTCACTGTATTTAAAACTATGAAATAGAACAGAGTTAATGACCCTTTGACCTTCCCTGCAGTAAAACCTTATCTGAAACTGCTTGTCACTGTTTCTTTGACGTATAAGTGCTTCAGAAAATAGGACTGTCTTTGATCCCAGTCAGGGAGCTCAGAGCAGCTCTTTTGCATAGATAAGTAAAGTGTTTTTTAAAGTGAATGGGAACCCATATTTAAATAAAGTCAGATACTCCCCCGTAGCGGTATTCAACCATTTCGGTCAAATACCACTGTTTCCCGGCCAAAGGGAGGCTTCGGAAATGCTTCAGGAGCCCGATTGCTCCCGAAGACTGGTCGCTGTACACTTTGCACGCGCGAGCGCCCTCTGACGCACTCGCACTTGCGCAGTATGGAGCTGCCTGTCTTCGGGAGGACTCTGCTCCCAAAGACTTCTGTTGTTGTCCCCCTGCGCCCCCCCCCCCCCCGGGTGGGGGATTTGAACGGGGGAGCCAGCGCAGCACCGATGGCACCGGGAGAGGGGAGGGAAGTCACCTTAGGTGAGTATCTGACTTTTTTATTTAAATAGGGATTCCCATTGGCTTCAACTATTCTGTACTGGAAACAATATCAGACTCCGTTCTTTGCTACTTATGTTCTATTTCTTATCTGTACTACACCTATAAGTCATTATAACATAAGTTTATTTTCACTTTAGATTCCCTTTAAGAGCCTATGAGGAAGTGTTTTTGCTTAGTGTTCAGCGATCCAGGTCATATCTAGAAATGTTGACGGTGAGAAGGCATGCCGGGGCTGTTCATTTGCAACTGGATGAAACTGACTGTCTACGCCAGCTATTATTAGTACTTGGCAAATTATGTTAATTGCATGTATTTTCTTTTCTGTTTGCAGGTGGTCATTTGAATCCAGAAGAGTCGCAGATTTGATGTGGCCGGGGTAGGCATTCTGCTTCTGTTCATATACGTTTTTAGCAAATGGTATTATTATTACTGAAATGTTGTACTGATAAAGTGACAGTGAAGGCTTTTTGGCAGTTCATATGCTTTCAGTAGAGAAATAATGCTCAGTGCTGTGTAGCAATAGTAACTGGTCTTTTCAGAAGTGCAATGTTAGGGCCTTGGATCTTGTAGAAAGAAAGAAAAAAAAACATGCTGGGAGCCCAATCTAGTGTAGTATGATGCATAAATGCAGACGTGAAGATGGATATGGGCAAAAGTGAATATTCAAAAATCTGGGTTGCTGAGACAAGCAGCGACTGATAAGCAAATGGGGAAGTACCATCCCCACTCAGGCTTGTATGCTGCACCATAAAAAAATGAAACTTTGAAAAATCATCAAGTAAAGATCCCCCGGGGACTAGGCACTAAAAGAAACCAGTAACCAGGAGCACCCAAATATAATAAAATAATTAAAAGTGGTTTGGGAATGAAGGGAAGGTATGTGTTGGCCTACTTTCATGAAAATTCAATAGAACTTTATTCAGCACAGAGGACAATGCGTTTGGCAGCTGAAGACTGTTTCATCAGGTCAATATGCCAGGTGGGTTGAGTAGTGGAGCCTGGAGCGCCATCTCACATGCTATAGCTCCACCCCACATTGCACGCACACAAGCGTAATAAATAATTGTGCAGCGTGGTGCTGAAGGGGGATCAAACTTAGTAGGACACTTTGATCTGAGTAGCCTTACTCCATGCCAGACTAGATCCAGTGGTGGTGCATTAATCGGGGAGCCTACACGCCTCTACTAATATTAATAATCACTGGCGCTGGTGGTGAGCAAGTGTTGGACTTAGTCCTACACTTTGATCTGAAGGGTCTGATGCCGTGTAGGATGGTATAAATCCAATGTCTGACCAAGTTCCTGCATTGTATTAGGTAGAGTTAACACACAGTCTTTACTACCTCAGCAGCGCTAGCTGCTGTCACCATTGGGGCTTTGTTGAGTCCTGGTAAAGACACCACAGGACTATTCGCTCCCTCTCCCTTCCCCATGTGATCACTGACAGATCTTACTTCAGGTGCAGAGGTCCAGAAATGATGGCATCGGGGAGGGTAAGATGTGGAAGGGGGCTGGAGTGGGGATGACTGGGATTCTGAACCAGAAACTCTGTCTAAATGTTGGTTCTCAGCAGAGCCTCCTTAGGTAGTGAACACACTTGTTATGCTAGGTACACACCATACAATTTTGTGTTTGATGGTTCGATAGATAATTTCCGACATGTCCGATCTTATTTTCGATATTTTTCTGATCAATTTGTCTTAGAAGTGAATGGAAATGGATCAGAAAAGATAACAGAATTGAATCGGAAATAGATCGGAAAATCGAATCAGAACTCGATCGGATGGAAAATCGACCGAAAAACACATTGTTTGTACCCAGCATTAGATTTTGGTGTGTTTTGCCACATTAGCCATTATAGTAAATGCGTTTTTAAATTGGACAGCTTGCTTTTTTCTGCATGACGCATGCGTTTGCAATTGCAATGTATTCCAGTGCATCCGAAAAATGGCAAAGGTGTGGGAGAAAATGCAAAATGACAAAAACCCAGGAATCGTGTGGAAAATGCACTGTTATGTGTGTTCCCTGCTTTAATGGGAAGAGCCTGTGCTGCTGAGATAGTGTGGCTACTACACAGCCTAGGAGACAGTAGCCCAGTGTACTCACTCATCGTTCATTCGGGAATAATAACTTGTGCTTCTGTGCAGCCAGGCCAGAACTTACATGTAAAATCCACTAATTTAGTAAAACTGTTCACACGGGCAGTCATAGGTAGCATTTGACTGACTATGGATTTACACAAATGTCTTGCTGCATTTCTCATTGCTTTTTGCAGCTAAGGAAAGTCTATTCCACAGACTTCCAAACACTTCAGAAATGATTTAACATTTTTGACATTTGCTAGGTGTTTGCTAGGTTGGTCAATCATGACTTTGGACTAGGGGTTTTGTGTGTGTGTGTGTGTGACCTTAGGAAAGGGAGGGTTGTCAGTTTGCTCCACCTGGCGGTGGATGGCTTTGCCCTCAAAATCGAGGACTTAAAGTAACTTGAGCAGTTATTTGGAGCTACGTGTACAGTACCAATGGCACATTGTGCCACACTACGTGGCACAGATTCCAATGATAGACTATTGTCCAGCAAACAGATTCTGTCTTATGCTGGGGATACACGGTATGACCCGGCGGCTCGATTTGCCGCCGGATCGACTCCCCATGCAGCCCCGCCGCTGTCCGGATCGATTCCCACTCAACCCCGTGGGTGCTTCCTTATCTTACGCTCGACTCCCCGCTATTGTCCGCCCGCGGGGATCGAGCAGGCGGGGATCGAGCGGCGTCATCTGACCTGTCGGAAATTATCAATCGACCCATCAGCGGCTCGATTGATAAGGGAAAACGTACCGTGTATCCCCAGCATTACAGATGCTCTTACATAATCATGCTCTATAACCATGCCCTCTAAGGATGAGGCTTCATTCGATAGAACAGAATGGCAGACGTAAATTAAAAGTGAAATTATTATTTTGCTTAAAGCACAACTGAAGTGAGAGGGACATGCTATGGCTGCAATATTTTATTTCCTTTTAAAAAATACTAGCTGTCTGGCAGCCCTGCTGATCTATTTGGCTGCAGTAGTGTCTGAATTGCACCAGAAACAAGAATGCAGCTAATCTTCTCAGATCGGACAATGTTAGAAACACCTGATCTGCTGCATGCTTGTTCAGGGTCTGTGGCTAGAAGTATTAGAGGCAGAGGAACAGCAGGGCAGCCAGGTAACTGGTATTGTGTAAAAGGAAATAAATATGGCTTCCTCCATATCCCTCTTACTTCAGTTGTCCTTTAAAGTGTACCTGAGAAGATGGAAAAAAAATTATACATACCTGGGGCTTCCTTCAGGCTGATTGTCCCTTGCCATCCTCCCAGGCTGCCTGGATCCTCCGCTAGGCAGCCCAGTAAATACGCCAGTCGGCACAGGTGCAGTCTGGCTGTGCGCGCTCCCCTGTTGCAATCCCGTGGATGGGAGTGTTTTGTGCTGCTCAGTATGCTTCCGGTGACAGAAGCTTGATAGGGGGACACACTCCCAGATCCCCCAACCATAACTTGAGGAATTACCAAACCGCCTAGCAGACAGCAGACAGCCTGGGAAGATGACGTGGGACTGATCAGCCTGCAGGGAACTGGAGGAAGCAATTGTCTGCAATTGTCTGCTTAAAGGAATGCTAATAAATATATATATATATACACACACACACACACACACACACACACACACACACACACACACACACACACACACACACACACACACACACACACCCATACACACACACCCACACACACACACACACACACACACACACACACACACACACACACACACACACACACACACACACACACACACACACACACACACACACACACACACACACACACACACACACACACACACCTTGGTATTCCTTTAAGCAGACAATTGCAGAGGAGGGCCCTGCTGGAAAGCACTTCCCACAGGGGTGCCTCCTCTGTAATCCAACCTTTTAGCAGCCACATAAAGCAAACCTTTGTGTGGCTGCAGTGCCAAATTATTTCTGCCGCTGGGTAAGTGTGCCTTCCCTTCCCTGGCCTGGCAGGCTATGCGGAGTGGCGCAGGGAGCTGTCAGTTACATGTCCGGATGCTGGATCAGCTTCTCCTCTTCCTCCACCCGCAGCGGTAAACTCCCGACATCCTCTTCTGATCACGTTATTACTTGTAATCATGGCTCAGAAGATGGTGTCAGCGGTGCAGTGCCACCCAGTGATGGAAGAGATTCAGTGATGTAACAGTTATTTATAGTTGTTGTTGTTGTTATTTAGTATCTATAGTGCCATCATCTTCCGCATCACTGTAGAGAGTATATTGTCTTCTCCCACAGTTAAAGCACCCTGAGCTTGGTCACATAGCCATATTGTGGGCAGCACGGTGGCGTAGTGGGTAGCGCTCTTGCCTTGCTGCGCTGGGTCCCAGGTTCACATCACAACCAGGGCCCTATCTGCATGGAGTTTGTATGTTCCCCCTGTGTCTATGTGGGTTTCCCCCAGACACTCTGGTTTCCTCCCACACCCCAAAAACATAGAGATCACTTGATTGACTTTCCTGTAAAATTGGCCCTAGACTATAATACATACATGATACATACATAGATACATACGACTACGGTAGGGGTTACATTGTGAGCCCCTCTGAGGGACAATTAAGTGACAAGACAATATACTCTGTACAGAGCTGCAGAAAATGTTGGTACTACTGTACCTAAATACTAAATAATAATAATAAAAATAATAATATTGTGTCTCTTAATCTGACTGCATACAGTTGACAGTGCTTGGCTTTGGATGCTGGACAGTGTTAATGAAGAGATGTAATAACCTTGCTGCTTTAGTTTACTGTATTTATATGCAAGCTATCATTTCCTGTAGATTGCCCAACTCACTGTGGCTGGTTTCTTATAAAACAAACACTGATTCTTCTTCCTCATATCTACTTGCTGGATACAGAAAATGCATTCTTTTTAAATGATAACTGTAGAAACCACGTATCCGGGAAGCGGGTTACGAGAATATTCCAGAATGTTAAGAGCCAAACTTATTCTGAGCTGCTGTGAATTCTGAATAAGTGAGAGTGAAGGGGAGTTTCCCACATTTCATAAAATGAAACCAGTGCCTGTGTGAAAATGCTTTACATCATCTGTGGCTGAGAACAGCTTGCTGCAATGTGCTTTCCTTACGTCACTTTTTATTTTATTTTTGGAGCAGTCAAAACGTTTATTTGTAGTGTGAAGGCAGAATACAGAAAGCCCCCTACTTAAAACTACAATGTTGCAGAGATACAAAGTTGTCTTCATGTACAAATTATAATGTACTGTTTTTTTTTTTTATTATACATATTTTTGTTGTTAAATGTTGCAGTATTGTACAAGCTGTTATAAGCAATTCAACACAATTTAAAAGCACATTGAAAACAACCAAAACACCACACAGTTTATACTTTATGTCCTAATCCAGAGTTGTCCAAAAGTCGATCATTTATCCACGTTTCACCATGTTGAACACAGGACTCAACTTACTATCTCCCTGTTATACTCACGTGGCTCTGCTCCGTCTGCGGCGTCCTCCGTGTGTGGCTTCAGTGCCGCACTGGCGTCCGGTGGTCTCTGCGTGCGCGTTGCTGGCCGTGGTTTGGCTACGACGGTCGGGGGCGTGCGTACGTCCATGCGGAATGGCGTCAGGTCACGCGTACGCATGCGCGGGACTATGCCGGGCATTTGTACGCATGCGCAGCGGTCGAGATCGCGCGCAAAGTGCGGCCCTGCCCCTATAAAAGGCGGTCCCTTCCCCAGCGTTCAGTGCTGTTTGTTCTGACAGCTAGTTTGGTGTTCAGCGGTTCGCTCTTGACCATGCCTGATTTCCTGTCTGATCTTCTGTTGTGACCCGGCCTGCTTGACTATCCTGATTCTCCTGCCCTGACTCAGTTTGCTACTGGACTCTGCTCTTGCCTACCGCCTGCCCTGACCCGGATTGCTATTGGACTCAGCTCTTGCCTGCCGCCTGCCCTGACTCTGATTGTTACTGGACTCTGCTCTTGTTTGCTGCCTTGCCCTGACCCGGATTACCTCAACGGACTTACCCTTACTGGATTACTCCAGTGGCACTGTTCTCCCAACCACCAGCTGAGAATATCCCAGTAGTGACCTGGTGAACACTAGGCAGCTAAGTCCAGCTTTCCCCTTGGGGTTTGTTGGTGAAGGCCCATGGGCACTTAGAGCCCATTACTGGGTAACGTCTCCTCCATCGGTGGAAGGGTCATCAGTGTCCGAAGACATAACACTCCCGGACCAGAAAATGTTTGTAAGTAGGGGGCTTTATTCACTCAAGTTTCCGCACCTTTTCACTGTTGCTCCCCCTATTGCTTGAGGAAGCGGTCTCGAAACATTGCAACACTGTGGAGTAAAATTTCAATAAAAATTGTGCTTTACACTGATATAGACCTATTGTGTCATCTGTTGGGAGCGAACTCCACCACTGTCTTCCACTTTAAACAGTTTTTTTGTGTGTGTATTTTATTCTTTCTGGTGCTTCTGTTTATTCTATATCAGTCTAGTTGTTATCCACCCTTGGTGGAGGGGTGTCACCCTTTTCTTGATACTACAGAGAGCGATTTCTTAATCTGAGTGGGGTTGGGTCCAATCTCTCCACCTGCATTTACAGTTGTTACTCAAGTGGTAACCCACACTATTATTTCAGATGTCGAAGTTTTGTCTCCTGCGACAAACCTTTACATACTACACCATAGTGGGCTCTCGGCTGTCTCTCCTCCCCCTCTCCCCTTTTTGTATTCATGATCTGGTACAAAAGTACATACTTAGGAATAGGGAAGCCTCTGGATCCTATAGAGATTTCCTACCCCGTCCTCCAGTCCCCTGTTACCAAGTGTAGACCCCCAAAGATTACCTTGCCAGTAGGAACATCTGGGCTGCGCTCTTCTTGAGGCACAAGCACGACTGTATTGTGCAAATACAGCTGCACCTGCACAGTAAGCCGGATCTACTCATTAAGAGCGTTTCCGTGCTACTGTGCAGACGCGGCTGTGGTTACGCGTGTGCAGCACTTGCTTGTGTAGAAGAACAACGCAGCAGTAGGAATGAGGAGAACCTGGGAAGCCTCTACAGCAGTGCTGTCCAACTTGAGTGTATCTAGACCCGGATGTTTCGGCTGGAGGCAGCAAAGCATCTATGTCCTGGCTTTTGGGGCGGAGCCAAGTGTAAACCTGAGGTGGGCCTGCCAGAGGAAGAGGGAATTGAATCCAAAAATCTAGGCAAGGGAGTGCAGCCTGGGGGCCACATCCGGCCCAAGGGCCGCCAGTTGCACTGCATCTATCCACTCGATGACTGAGGGTTTTTCCCCTTATGGACCAGAGCAATTTTCACCTGTCAGCGCTCCTCCCTTTCTATCGCCAATAACTTAATTACTACTAATCACAGCGTAATGATCTATATCTTGTTTTTCTCGCCACCAGTTAGGCTTTCTTTGGGAGGTACAGTATGGCAAGAATTATTTTATCCTAAATGCATTTTAACATGAATAAAAATTTTTTGAAAAAATTCAGTATTTTTCAGTTTTTGACCATTATAGTGTTAAAATAAAATGTTCTACTATGGATAAAAGCCACACATTTTACTTGCTCGTTTGTCCCGGTTATTGCAACGTTTAATACATTTTTACCTAGTACAATGTATGGCGCCAATATTTTATTTGGAAATAAAGGTGCATTTTTTTCAGTTTTGTGTCCAGCAATTACAAAACCATAAATTAAAAATTAATAGTAATATACCGCCTTGACATAAATTTTAAAGTTCAGTCCCTAAGGTAACTACTTATATATATTTTTTTTAATGTAATTCCCCCCCCCCCCCCCTTATATAGAAAAAAAGTTTGGGTACTATGGGAGGGGGTGAGAGGGAAATGGTTAATTATAAAAGTCAATGTGGGGATTTTTATTAAGTAAAAATGAATTTTGGTGTAATATACGATTTGGCCACAAGATGTCCTCAGTCATTATTTCTGATTCACCTACATAAGCACGTGAATCGGAAGTAATGCGTAGCAGTGTAACAGGAAGATACAATGAATGCCGGCGTCTCTTAGACGCCGGTATTCATTGAATCAGGGACTTAGATTTCTGAATGGGAACTGCGGTCCCATTCATTAACCTCCCCTCTAAACGGCGGTGTGCGGGCGAACGGGAGCGAGCGTCAGCTGCACTCCGCTGCAGACTTGCATTCATGGCCCTGGTGCATCCTGTGAATTTTGCAGACCCGTCAATGTACTGCACGGCGTGCAACAAGTAGACATACACACCCAGCAGCTAATGTCTAGGTCCTTGCTTCTAGCACTGTGGCAGTTGGTCCTCCACCACCTAGCGGATCGCCTGACCCATCTCCCCTCATCTGTGTGCTGAGAGATTCATTCTTTGTGGGCAGCACTGCAGCTACAGTTCCTACCAGCTTGGTGTGTAAATTAAATATTAGTCGCTTCTTGCACCCTTTCCCCAGTGTTTTTATAAAAGCCATGTGTACCTCTCATCACCCTGCTGCAATAAAACAGATTTTCACTGGTCTTTTTTATTTAAACCCTTCTATAAAGCCAGTGGAAAGAGTTAAATGCTCTTTTCACACTGTAGGAATAGGGAGATTAGATTTTCCTCAACTGTAGCACTGCAGTACTGGCCACAAAGAGGTAATCTCTGAAGAAAGAGGCAGGTGGAGGTCCACACTATCTGTGCACATGGAGTGAGACCGGCCGCTACCCCCTGGTAGACCACCTCTTGTAACTGATGATGGAGTAGGGCTAGAAGTATGGACAGCTAGCTGTCGTTCCAATGAAATTGTTCTGTCATGCTAACAAGAAATTCATCTAAATGAGCCAGCAGGCAGATATTTTACTTTAAATGTATTTCTTGCAGAAAATACAGACATGAAATTCATAAATGTTTGTGCATTTCTAATTTATGTACATTTACTGTCATATGCTGTTAAAAACTGAACCAGGGCTATAACATAATAACTTGACTTAAACTGTGGTGTAAAAACTATAGACTATGCTTCTTACTGGGCAGTGTTATGGATATCATTGTTTTATGAATGATGAATAAAGGATGTGGCTTTACCTGCCCTCAGGGTGGAGGCTACGGCTATTATTCCTACTGGGTGTGGTATCGCTCTTGCCTTGCTTGGTATTTGGTAGAGGGTAGGTGGGTGGAGCTTATGATTTGGGGTCGGTAGGTTAGGGGGATATGGCAATGCTTCCTTTTGGGTGGGGTTGGGCTTGGCAGTCTTTTTTACATGGAGCATAATGGGCAATAACAAGCTACAGATACGTGTTTGGATGTAGGAGAGAATTGAATGACTGTACTTCTTGTGGGTGGCAGGGAGACAGATACTTGTCGCAAATGAAGAATTTTATTGTTGTTATAAGGGAGGCTTTTGTTATAAGGGAGAGGTGCATGACTAGATTTGTTATGAGGGCAGGATGAATGGTTGTACACGTCATAACAACTGTGGCTGTACTGCTACCTATTATAACTATAGTTATACCTCTCCTCCTTATAACAAGTTAAGCCACACCTCTCCACCTATAGCAAAGACAGCCATGCTTCTTCCCCTATAACAGTCATGCCTCTCCCTCTCATAAGGTCTGGCCATGGGCACATTTCATTGTGTACTGTCATAGCATTGTCTCTTCAGTAGGCCGTGAACATGTGTCCGGAAGGATGCAAAACAGCATTTAGCCACTAGTCCTGCTGCACCCGCCAGCCTGCACATCCAGCTCCCATCTATTTTACTAGAGTTTTTATCTTCCCGGTATAAAGTCACCAGGAATTGACAGACAGCGAACCTTCTCTCGCTTTACCATATATTATTGAGAGGATCAAGCATTGGGCCAGACTTATACGCTTAGTTGAGTTATATTGGAGCATATTTAGCAACAAACCTGGTGTGTATAGTGCTAACAAATATGTAAATAATTTAAAAAATAGTCTGAAGTTTCATTGTAGTGAGCCCAGACTTGGTAAAGGCTGTAGTGTGATTAAGCAGCTTTACATTGATTCAGTAGCTTTGTCTACTTCCTATTGTAACACAGCTCATATTAAAATGGACCTGAACTCTTGAACAGGAGGAAAACCAAGAGAAAGGCACCCTGTGTGTATTTAGAGAGTTTAGCCTTTCTAATTCTCCCTTATCAGTGACTAATCACAAGTGTCATTTAATCTCTCAGCTTTGTCAGCTCCGGAATCTAGACAAGGTAGCCAATTTGTAAACCCAGGATGTCAACCCTATGTCTGCCTCCATGAAAGCAGGAAGTAGACACACTGCAGATGTATTGCAGGATTTGTATCCACTGTAACAAAGAAATGTTTATCTTTAAAGGTTATTCTGCTGGTGCTTATCCTTTACAGCAGAGAGGAAGTTCGGAGTTCAGGTCCGTTTTAAGCAGCTATAATTCTGTTAGGGGTACGTTTAGCTGATGCTAAATGCTTTACTGCTATTGTGCAGAGAAGTTTTTGGCATCAGTTCCTGTCCATTTCCTTGTCGTGTTTGGAGCCCCATAAGGGGCAGGGAACTACCTAATGCAGCTGCTGCTGGTTGCTACATGCAACGGCTCAAGAATTGCGAATGACCTTCATCTTCCCACAATTGACAGTAAATGCAATGAGATGAAAGCTGCAGCAGTCTGTCTGAACCAACTCTTATGTATAGTTTTTGCAGACTGTACTTGGCTTTCTGCACTCGTACTGTAGTGCTATTCATCTGTGCAGCAATTATTCAATCACTGTCAGACGCAAGCTGTAGTTGATTTTGCTTTCCACACCTATCAGATGCATCAGCACTCCAGCCTCTCTGTACATGCTGATTGCGTTTCCTCCACCGCCTCCCCTCTGGTGAATAAAACTGATTGTGCCATTTCAAGTGAGAACAATAAACGGGTATTCTCCCTGTGCTTCTTCACATTAAAAATAAAAACAATAGGAATCTTGGTTTGGAAGGCTGTTTTATTTCCAGTATAAGCTGAACAGAGGTAAACCATTCTTTGTTCTGGTGACATATATCTGAAACCTATCTTTAGGTTGGCTTCCCATAATGCCCAGTGTAGCAAAAGCAAATTATTATTATTTATTTATAAAGCGCCAACATATTCTGTGACGCTGTACAATGTAAGAAAACAAACAAGGGATACATAATGACACAGACAATGATATACATCAAATATGAGCAGATACATAATACAGAACTGCTGACTACAATAGCAAATTTAACATGACTAAAATGTATAAATGTCTAACAGAGTGCAAGCAATTAAATTAATAACCTTCCATGATACAAAAGGGTGAGAGCCCTGCCCTTGCGAGCTTACAATCTAAAGGAATAGGGTGGAAACAAGAGGTGGGGGAAGTATACAGTATATGTACGGGCAGTGCGTAATTTAGTGGGTGCATGGCCTAAGCTAGAGAATATGCTTTATCGGAAAAGGTGGGTTTTGAGGGAGCTTTTAAAGAGAAGGTTCAGGGAGGGTATTGAAAAAATAAAAATCAATTTCCACTTACCTGGGACTTCCTCCAGCCCGTGGCAGGAAGGAGGTGCCCTCGCAGCCGCTCCGCAGGCTCCCGGTGGCCGACCCAACCTGGCCAGGCCGGGTGCCAGGTCCGGCTCTTCTGCGCTTCAAGGCCCGGCACTTCTGCATCCCACGTGGGCGCGCTGATGTCATCGGACGTCCTCCGGGCTGTACTGCGCAGGCGCAGTAGTTTTGCACCTGCGCAGTACAGCCCGGAGGACGTCCGATGACGTCAGCGCGCCCGCGTGGGACGCAGAAGTGCCGGGCCTTGGAGCGCAGAAGAGCCCGACCTGGCAGCAGGCCTGGCCAGGTCGGGTCGGCCACCGGAGACCACCGGGAGCCTGCGGAGCGGTGGCGAGGGCACCTCCTGCCTGCCACGGGCTGGAGGAAGCCCCAGGTAAGTGGAAATTGATTTTTATTTTTTCAATACCCTCCCTGAACCTTCCCTTTAAAGATTTCAAAGGTGGGAGAGTGGCAGATGTGCTGTGGAAGGACACTCCAGAGGAGGGATGAGGCACGTGAGAAGTCTTGTACACGTGAATGTGAGGAGGTAATTGTAGAAGAGGATAAAAGAAGCTCGTGTACAGATCTGAGATTGCGGTTGGGTTGGTATCTGGAGACTAGTGAGGAGATGTACAGGGGAGAGAGATTGTGGAGAGCTTTGTAGGTTAGGGTTAAGAGTTTGAACTGAATCCTCTTGATAATTGGTAGCCAGTGAAGAGCTTGACATAGAGGAGCAGCAGAGGAAGAGCGAGAGGAGAGATGAATAAGTCGAGCAGCAGAGTTCAGTACAGAATTGAGCGGTGCCAGTCGGTTAGTTGGAAGTCCACCAAGCAATATATTGCAATAGTCCAATCGAGATATAATAAGAGCATGTACTAACATTTTGGTTGTGTCATGGGAGAGAAAAGGTTGGATGCGTGCTATGTTTTTGAGGTGGAGATAACAGGAGCTGGTTAGGGAGTTAATGTAAGGACTAAATGAGAGAGAAGAATCAAATATTACCCCTAAGCTCCGTGCTTTGGGAACTGAAGCAAATGTTACACACTAGAGAATTTTCTCAATGGAAATGAGTGTTCCTGATCACTCTGCCAAAAGTGTGTTCAGTACCCTCCATCTATCCAGTGGGGGAGAGAGCTGCTATTCATGAGGGAATTTTTTTGTGCAACAAAAACTTAAAGCAGGAGGATTAGCCAGGGAAAAAATGCACATAAATACATGAGCTACTTACATAACAAATGTATTGTACTGTCCACCTTTTGAGTTCGGTGAATTCTATATAGTAAATGAAGTGAATTCTGTTCCTGGTGGGGACCATGTTTTTTGCCCACAGTTTGAGGCTAAATACTGATGTCATTTCTTCCCTCAACTTTTTTTTTCTCTCCAATTGCTGAGTCACCTCAGCCATGCTTGTAAACACAGAGGATTATGTTGCAGCTAGGCAGGGAAATAAAGGGAAGAGGAGGAATATAATTATAGATAAAGAGCCCCAGCATGCAACTGTTTGGCAATGGCTATTAAAGCCAATATGTACCGATTAAAAAAAAAAGAAAAGTCATATACTCACCTAAGGAGAGGGAAGGCTCGGTCCTAATGAGACTTCCCTCTCCTCTCCTCTCCTCTCCTAGTGCCCGGTCCCACTCACGATCCCCCGTTGCAGTATTCGACCAGTTTGGTCAAATACTGCCGCTTCGGAAATCTTCGGGAGCGAGTGCCCACTAGGGCCTATGACGCACTCGCGCGTGCGCAGTATTGAGCGGCCCGTCTTCGGGAGCCCGAGTGCTCCCGAAGAATTCCGATGCGGCAGTATTTGACTTATGAAGTCCCCCGCGGCGGGGGATTTGAACGGAGGATCCACCGGGCACGGGGAGAGGGAAGGCTCATTAGGGCCGAGCCTTCCCTCTCCTTAGGTGAGTATCTGACTTTTTATTTTTATTTTTTTTAATCGGTAACCATTTACTTTAAAGGGCCAGTGCTCCTAAGGTATGTGATAACTCCAAACCATAACAGCAGAAAGTTTTGAATGCAGGATTATCATTTTTATCACTTAATACACTCAGACCAGTTGCTGTTCAAATTTGTTTTTCTATAGTGACAATCCCGCTTTAACTAACCTGCTTGTGGTTGTATGTGTGATGAATTATGGGAGGATACAGCTGTTGTGATCTATTCTAGAAGATGCGTAGCAGGAGGGAAGTCAGCAGACATACTGTAGTCTCTAAAGATCTGTGATAATTTTATTTATGTGATATGTAGGTCATTTATACTGCAGCTATGTGGTCACTGGGAGGAAGTTGTGTTGCTTGTCCTGCAATGTGAGGCCTGGAACCCACTAGTGCAGTGCTTTTCTAAGCCTTTTTCTACGCACTTGTGGTTTGAAAAGCTCTTGCTAATGTAATACTATGTGTGTGATACCACTTGAGGAATGTGATTTTAAATCCCCCATAGCCTTACATCAGCAAGAGCTTTTCAAATCACAAGCGCTTAGAAAAGGCTGCTAGTGGTTCCCAGGCTTGATAGTAGCCATGCTCACAATTTTTCTGCTTGTATTTAGGTTTGCGGGTTAAGTGGTTATTCATACATTCTAGAGAATAATAAACTGTGGAAACAGTCATTCTGTAGAACTTGTGTTCTGAACCGTTTTCCTGTGACACCACATATACTGGACTATGATGACCCATAGGCCGCACCAATGGAAAGGTCACACCCAAAGCAAAAAAGATTAAAGGCTTTTCATTGTAAGTTAATTGGTAATCAGCCAGAATGAATGAGGTGCTCATACCCAAGCAAGGACCAGCTTAACAATCATATCACCCGAGGAAGTGGGCCAGACCTACGAAACACATTTTAGTGCCAAATCATTAGGAAACCATTTTTTATTATGACACCTTTAAGTTGAATTTTTTTACATTTTAAATTTTTAAATGAGGTTAGGTTCACAGTAAGCATTGAGTTCCTTGTAAAGGCAGTAATGCAAAGTGGCATTGCACCTTATCTGCGCATTGCGTCACATACAGTGAAGCATACAGTCAATGAGAAGTATGCTTCTCTGTCACTGTTAGTGCGTTGGAATGCTGCACGCCATTAAACCATACTGTGGACGTCGCATCGCAACCACACCACTAACAGTGCTCTTCTCTAAGGGACGGATCACTCTTGAAGTTTTTGCAGCAATTTTGTAGCAATTTGCATTTTGATTCCCGCTCATTAAAACTAGTACCACAACACAATCGCCCCCAAAACGCTGCATGCAGCAGCGCATTTGAGTGTGAGAATGATCCCACAGGCATACATTAGCAGCAGTGTTTTTCTGATCGCCGGCGATCAAAGCGATTAGAAGCACTCGAGTGTTAACCCGCCTTAACACATCAATCTGTAGGCAGGGAATAGAGTTAAGCTGGCCACTAATGGTCCAATTTCTAGCGAAAAATCGTTAGAGCGATCAGAAATTCTGATCGGATTGGTTGTAAATAATCTCCATTGGTGGACACAATCGATTATGAACGAGTGAAAAAAATGTCGCCCGAATGAATTTTCGTCGAACGAAAATTTGGATTTTCTTGGTGGTCGTCATAGATAGGAAGCAAAGATTGGTTAGTTGATGGTGTAGTGAACGATTTTTCGTCCGATCAGAATTTCTGATCGCTCGAACGATTTTTCACTAGAAATTGGACCGTTAGTGGCCAGCTTAAAGTAAAAAAAAATTCAAGTAGTGAAATATGTATTCTATAGATTTGTACATTAGTTCTAAAGTAACCTATGCTTAAGAAAGGACAGAGGGGTTTGGTCTCCCCCACCCAAATAAAAACCAAAAACGCACAGTTGGTGGCTATGTATAATGATCATTTTCTGTTAGCGCCTAGTAATGGCTGCTCCTTCCAGATATTAAAAATAGGCACTCTTGGTTTTGCTGTAAGCTCCAGATCCGCTTCTGAGCTTCCTGAGGTAACTGTTTTAGCTATTGTCTGATTAGACTGTGAAACAGGAAGCTCACACACTTACATTACACTGCAAACAATGCTGAAATATGTCTGGTTAGTGAACCCTCCCTGCCAGCACTAGGGTCCCTCTATTCCATCTCCACACAGAGCAATGTGGAGAAGCAATGTGCACGGTAGTTAACCCTTTGAATGCTGTTGCCAGTTACAGTATGGAGCTGTGGAAAGCCACCATATAAATCAATCCAGATGTCCAGACTAACCCTGTGCTATGAAAAATTCAAGTAATGAATAGCACTTGTAAAAAGAACATTTTATTACTTTTAGAGTGAACTTGTGTGCAATAAAATATTTCAGATAATGGGGTTGCAGTACACTATGGGACAGAAGCGCCTTGCCATAGCTTTAGATTCACTCCCTGTGCCTGCAGCTATATGTTGAAAGTGAACTCCACGAGGGATCATTGGGTTTAGAAAATATTGGACTGCAGCACTGGTGCAACCATATACATATATACTGCAAGGAATATTCCATCAGCCACCTCTCAATGCGTCTAGTTTTGTCTACTGGCGTCATCAGGGCTATACCACTTACTGAGCACAGGATTCCAAAAGAGGTACATACCAATAAAATGTTGGGAAACACGGCTCTAACGCATGGCTTCAATCATATTATTTATCATGCTTCTGAACAGATGGACTTATGTCAGGAGAACTCATTTTTTTCATGTCTCGTTACAGTGCCTATAAGATTAGAAGATGACAGACGAGGTGGTTGTGGTCGCCAAGTTTGACTATGTGGCCCAGCAAGATCAGGAACTGGACATCAAAAAGAATGAGCGACTGCTGCTGCTGGATGACTCCAAGTCCTGGTGGAGAGTGCGCAATTCCATGAATAAGACTGGCTTTGTGCCTTCAAACTATGTTGAGAGAAAGAACAGTGCCCGGAAGGCCTCCATTGTAAAAAACTTGAAGGACACATTGGGTAAGTACCTTTTCTGATCATTTCATAGAAAATGTACAGTAGCTGTAGAGATGAGTGATGTCAACGTCTTGCAAGCCATTCCACTAATCTTTTTCTATAACAAACATTTCACTCAATTTGTTGTTCTATGTTTGGAATACATATTCAATCAGCTTAAAGAGACTCTGTAACATTAAAAACATCCCCTGGGGGGTACTCACCTCGGGTGGGGGAAGCCTCCGGATCCTAATGAGGCTTCCCACGCCGTCCTCTGTCCCACGGGGGTCTCTCCGCAGCCCTCCGAACAGCCGGCGACTGTGCCGACTGTCATTTCAATATTTACCTTTGCTGGCTCCAGCGGGGGCGCTGTGGCGGCTTTCCATTCCGAACTACACGGAAATACCCGATCTCATTCGGGTCCGCTCTACTGCGCAGGCGCAGGAGACTTGCGCCTGCGCAGTAGAGCGGACCCGACGGCGATCGGGTATTTCCGTGTAGTTCGGAATGGAAAGCCGTCAGAGCGCCTGCGCAGGAGCCAGGAAGGTAAATAATGACGTCACCGCTGCCCGGACTCCACGGAGGGCTGCAGCGAGACCCCTGACGGATGGAGGACGGCGTGGGAAGCCTCATTAGGATCCGGAGGCTTCCCCCACCCGAGGTGAGTACCCCCCAGGGGATATTTTTATGTTACAGTTCCTCTTTAAGTGTAGCTGAAAGCTAAAGTGTTGAAGCTTTATGTGCACAGATTGTGTGCTGTTTTCGTTTTTGTTAGCTTAGAGACATTTGAGGAATATTGGATGTGATTGTATGGGCAATAGCATAAGTGTTCTAGCATAGGTGTAGTAGACTCCTATAATTTGCTAGAGGCTTGGGTTGCATAGAGGAACTGCCTCAACCCAGTAAACGTTTGACAGCAATGGGCTCGGGCAAATAGGTATCTGATACATCCATACATGCTATAATGATCAGTTACTGTGACAGGCAGTCCTCATATTTGAAGTTGCATATGCAGTGATTCCCGAGTGTCTTGTGCAACCATTATCCACTCTTAAGAACAATGCAGCTGGTCATAGATGATAGAGTGCACTTGAGTCCCTAAGCAGAATTCACCTGACATGTTAAAGCACACCCCTGTGACAAGCATGCAGCTAATGTAGGCACTCCTCTGCAATAAGTATGCAGCTAACATAGGCACTAGCATGCAGCTAATGTGGGAACACCCCTGCAGCAAGAATCAAGCCTAGGTAAAAAAAAAATCATACACACACACCTACACACCTACACACGTTTTGATGACTGTTAGTTTTTCCCAGGTGAGTCGTGATACTGTTATCCCGTTAGCTCTATCCGTGCCCTGAGCTTTATACTTTGTAAGTTCCAGAAGACGTAGAGGTTTAAAAATATTTTGTAATAAAGGAATCTGACTACTGTGCTATTGAGGTTTTTAAAGCAAGACTTCAGCAAAAGATATTGAATGTAGTTTTCAGATGGGGCATGGAAGCGTTCACTATTGGGGAGTGGCTGGATAGTGTACTGGTTAAGGGCATTCTCTGCCTCTGACACAGGAGACCAGGGTTTGAATCTCGGCTCTGCCTGTTCAGTAAGCCAGCACCTATTCAGTAGGAGACCTTGGGCAAGTCTCCCTAACGCTGCTACTGCCTATAGAGCGCGCCCTAGTGGCTGCAGCTCTGGTGCTTTGAGTCCGCCAGGAGAAAAGTGCAATATAAATGTTCTGTGTGGTTTTGTTTTTGTTTGTATTCTCCACTTCCTGCAGTGCCATTGGTAACATGAGGTGAGTAGATTTCATCCTGTAGCACGGACCGCAGTAAAAATCCTTCCCACGTGGCTAAAATAGCGAGAGAGAGATTGACTCTAATGCTTCCTGACTTCAATCAAAACAAAACAAAAAATGTTCTTGCAAATGTCTTCTCAGTAAATGTGATTTTATGGATGTTACTGAATTATGAGCAACCATGTGTCATACACTTCAGAGGACTTCATAAAATGTGTATTCTGTTGGCTTTTCTGGGATCATGTACATAAATGATGAAGAGGTCCATTTCCAAGGCAGCAGTTGCCTCGCATGCGTCCCAGGAGGCTTTGAGAGAACTTCATTTTATTATTTATGTGCAGCAGTAGTTTGCTTTTATAGCACTATGTAATAGTGATTGGGGCCTAGTGATTCCCATGAGATGCTGCAGCCGTCATGTATGTTGGTGTCAAGCAGAACATAGAAAGGTAAATGAAATGACTGAGCTATAATGTGCTTGTTGTGGGGAGATTACATTTATATGTAGCTATTCGCTGTTTCCCGCAAATAACTAGGCTGTGTTCCTTTTTTTTTCTTTCTCTGCCTGAAAGAGTTAAATATCAGGCATGTAAGTGGCTGACTAAGTCCTGGCTCAGATAGGAAGTGACTACAGTGTGGCCCTCACAGATAAGAAATTCTCCTTTTTATCTCTTTCTTGCTCTCAGAAGCCATGTTCTGCTAGGAAAGTGTTTTATAGTTGGAATTTCTTATCAGTTAGGGTCACGCTGTAGTCACTTCCTGTTTGAGTCAGGACTGAGTCAGCCACTTACATACCTGATATTTAACTCTTTCAGGCAGAGAAAGAAAAGAAGGAACACAGCATAGTTATTTGTGTGCTAGGCACTGTACATACCCATGTCTATCTCACCATGTCACTTCGGGTATGCTTTAAAGAGAACCAGAGACGAAGCACCCTCATGTATTTTATTACATTTATCAGTGGGAACATGACCGTAAACACCTACCCTGCTTTTAGTTTTATTCTTTTCAGTATAATCTATCTGTTATCAACTGTGATAAGAATCCACCGACTATTCAGTCGAGGTTTGACCTGGAATCATTATAGCTGAGTCACTCTTCTGTGGAGTCTTTTCAAGTCCAAGCCTGCCCCCTTCCTGGCTCAGATTTCCTACTCAGAGCTGTTGACATGGGAGGGGCTGCTGCTGCCGAGAAAGAAGCTGACACACACAAGTGTATCTGTGTGTACTGTGCAGCCAGTCATTATCTACTGTATGCAGTTTCATTTCTATGAGAGACACTTCCTACAGGCAGCCACACAGCATACCAGAATAATAGTTGAAAGCAGACAGATGAAAGCCTGCAGCAGCCCTGCTTGTCTATAGTCTCATAAGCCTAGACAGCACATCCAGAACAACTTATAACCTGGAAGCAGAAGTGATATGAGCTGGTGGCCATGTTGGATATTTCCTGGAGCAATAATGGATAAAAAAAACACTCAAAAAGGCACACCAGAGCGGCGAAATTATCAGGTAGAGCATTTATTCTTTACAAGCTATCAAGTGATATGTTTATTTTGTGTGAATCGTTCATCTCTGGTTCCCTTTAAAGGAACAATCTCACCCGGAGAGCTTAGTGATAAGGCTGCAGGGGATCTAAACACATATATATAAAAATATACATGACAAACCTTCCCATACAGGAGGTTTGTAAATGATGTTGGGTGTTTGTTTGTTGGGGGGGGGCTGCTCCTTAGCTCTGCATGTATATGCTGTTCTGCATCTATATCGTCCCTGACACAGCTTGTTTGAAGTATCCATGGCTGCCACAATGCATTTCAGAAGATGTAGTTGTTTAGTTACAGGTCAAAGAGCTGACACGGGGCTGTGGAGTCGGTCAAGGAGTCAGAGCAGATTTAGGGTATTTGGGGTCGGGGGTTTCATACAGTGGAGTCGGATACTTTTTGTACCAATGCAAGGACTGTGGAGTCAGAGCAATTTTGGTACCTGGAGTCGGAGTTGTACCAGTCCTGTGTGGCAGGGGCGCTGGAGGACAGCACATGAGGGAACGGTTGCAAAAGGGGTGAACAATGTGCTCGGCTAAGATGAGCTGATCCTCTGGTTTCCTTGGTGATGGATTTGGTAGGCTGTACACACAGCAGATTCCATCTAGCGGGTGTTTGAGGCTTTTGAAATGGTGTGCCTTACCATTGCAGTTATGTATTAAATATAAAAATGGTCCTGCTTCTTGTTAGCCGTCTACGCTGTAGGGTAACAGTAAGTGTATTGCTAAGGCAAGGCTGTCTGGCCTCTATTTCCCAGCTCATTATGCTAAGAAATGCAAGCAAGAGAAGGAGAGCTGAGTAATGGCATAAAATCAGACATCCTATAGAAAATAACAAGCGGACCTGAACTCAGACCGCCTCTCTGCTCTAAAAGATACACAACAGCATAATAACCTTTAAACAAAAACATTTCTTTGTTACAGCTGATACAAATCCTAAAATAAATCTGCACTGTTTCTACTTCCTGCTTTCATGGAAGCAGACATATTAACAGCCTGTGCTTTCAAATGAGCTCATCTGCCGTGGCAGTCATGTGACACGGGGAGACAGCAAGTTCCAGCTTGTGTTTGGGCACAAATGAGGGAGAATAGGACAGGCTAAGCTCTTTAAATACATACAGGGTGCATTTCTCTGTTTTTCTTCTGTCCTGTGCAAGAATTCAGGTCCACTTTAATCTGCCTGTCGGGGTGGACAAGAGGAGACTGGTGATTCTGAAACCGTTTTTGTAGAAAATCTTTTCTTTCCATTCTTGTAGATAATTGGTACATGGAGTAAGACTATTGAAGACAGTATGAATGTAGTTTACTAAGCAGTGTAGAAATGTTCTATAGTAATAAACCTGCAGGCCTCAACATGTCCTCATTCAGTGCGTTTACTTCACCAAGGCCTCCTTGTGGCTGACTGGAGGGTGACTGCAGATAGATGTGTGGTAGTATAGTAATTAGTGATGTAGCAATGTGTGTTATATGCTTCCAAATTCTTCCCCAAGTTGTGCGCGAGAGAATTGCCACATTCTTCACATTTCCATGTCCTCAGCTATTTAACTATCATTAGATTTAATTTAATTATTGCTTTTCTCATCCTGACTAGTCTCCTTCGCCATTGTTGAACTGTAATTACCTCAAAGTTATACTTAATTAAAAAGCTTAGGCATTTCCTATGGCTAGACATTAGTAACGCATAACCAAAGCGAGACTGCAGTAAATAATCACTGGCGCAACATTTAAGTTGTCTTGTTTTCAGCGGAGCGAGAATAGGTTTACCTGGGTATGCATGTGCATAACTAGCTATATAACGGAATAAAGTCCAGTAAGTCCAGGTGATTTAGGTACAGGATTCAAATAGTAGTGACAGCATAGCTGCATCAGGGCCTGTGAATGGTCCTCTGATGTGTGGGTGATGCATGAACCTACATTTTGCAATGCAGGGTATGGTGGTCTGTGTCTAAATTGCATTCTGCCAAGGCGGCCATTAAAGGATACCACAACTGACATGTGGCATAATGAGATAGACATGGGAATGTACAGTGCCTAGCACACAAATAACTATACTGTGTTCCTTTTTTCTTTCTCTGCCTGAAAGAGGTAAATATCAGGTATGTAAGTGGCTGACTCAGTCCTGACTCAGACAGGAAGTGACTACAGTGTGACCCTCACTGATAAGAATTTCCCCCTTTTTTTATCTCTTTCTTGCTCTCAGAAGCCATTTTCTTCTAGGACAGTGTTTTATAGTTGGAATTTCTTATCAGTGAGGGTCACACTGTAGGCACTTCCTGTCTGAGTCAGGACTGAGTCAGCCACTTACATACCTGATATTTAACTCTTTCAGGCAGAGAAAGAAAAAAAGGAACACAGCACAGTTATTTGTGTGCTAGGCACTGTACATACCCATGTCTATCATTATGCCACATGTCAGTTGTGGTATCCTTTAAGGATGGACTTGGCGTAGAATTGAAAGTGTGTACTGGAGTCCCCCTGATGTTTTCTAATGGCTTGGTATGCCTTTATTGTTCCTCTTTCTCAGCCTGCCTACTGGAAGCTGTTTCGTCATACCTCTCTCCATAGTAACAGTATAGCACTCGGCCCCTAACTGTCGCTTGAGGGCAACAGTTGTCTTGCTCATATACCTTGCTTTAGTATATTAAGATCACATGACCTGGGTATTTACTTGCTGCTTTAAATGTTCTTTAGTTCTGTCTACACAAGACAAACCAAATTGTACTATTATGTATTTATATAGTGCTGGCTGCACTACACAGAATAGTCGAATATCTGTCACTAACTGTCCTCAGAGGAGCTTACAATCTACTGTAATCTCTAACACAATTGCAGTTCTATGCTGCTATTGCAGACTAAAACTATACATACACATGCTGAATTGAACTCGGCTGACTCAGCCAGAATTGCGAGTCACACCAGCGTGTGTACAGCAGTTGTTTGATGTCTGCTTAAAGGACCTCTGTCACAAACATTTTAACATTTGAAATACGGATTAACATGCACAAATAAGAAGTACGTTTCTTCCGGAGTTAAATGAGCCATAAATTACTTTTCTCCCATGTTGCTGTCACTTACATTACGTAGTAGAAATGTGATGATGCGACAGATTTTGGGCTAGCCCATCTTCTCATAGGGGATTCTTAGGGTTTTCTTTATGTTTAAAAGCACTTAGTGAACGGCAGTTGCTCCGTCCAACTGCCAAAAAAGTGTACGGTGAGCAGGGAGGCTGTCCAGCATCACTGTATAAATCTTTTTTAAGGGAATGTCTTTATAAAGAATAAAGGCCATGCTGAGAATCCTCCATGAAGAGATGGACCAACCCAAAACCTGTCTGTATTTCAGATTTCTACTACCTACTGTAAGTGACAGCAACATACAGGTCCTTCTCAAAAAAATTAGCATATTGTGATGAAGTTCATTATTTTCTGTAATGTACTGATAAACATTAGACTTTCATATATTTTAGATTCATTACACACAACTGTAGCGTACACTAAAAGAACTAAAGTAGATCAAGCCTTTTATTGTTTTAATATTGATGATTTTGGCATACAGCTCACGAAAACCCAAAATTCCTATCTCAAAAAATTAGCATATTTCATCCGACCAATAAAAGAAAAGTGTTATTAATTAAAACAAAAAGACAACCTTCAAATAATTATGTTCAGTTATGCACTCAATACTTGGTCGGGAATCCTTTTGCAGAAATGACTGCTTCAATGCGGCGTGGCATGGAGGCAATCAGCCTGTGGCACTGCTCAGGTGTTATGGAGGCCCAGGAGCGGTCTTAAGCTCATCCAGAGTGTTTGGTCTTGCGTCAAAACTTCCTCTTCACGATATCCCACAGATTCTCTATGGGGTTTAGGCCAGGAGAGTTGGCAGGCTTATTGAGCACAGTAATACCGTGGTCAGTAAACCATTTACCAGTGGTTTTAAGACTGTGAGCAGGTGCCAGGTCGTGCTGAAAAATGAAATCTTCATCTCCATAAAGCTTTTCAGCAGATGGAAGCGTGAAGTGCTCCAAAATCTCCTGATAGCTAGCTGCATTGACCCTGCCCTTGATAAAACACAGTGGACCAACACCAGCAGCTGACATGGCACCCCAGACCATCACTGACTGTGGGTACGTGACACTGGACTTCAGACACTTTGGCATTTCCCTCTCCCCAGTCTTCCTTCAGACTCTGGCACCTTGATTTCCAAATGACATGCAGAAGTTGCTTTCATCCGAAAAAAGTACTTTGGACCACTGAGCAACAGTCCAGTGCTGCTTCTCTGTAGCCCAGGTCAGGCACTCCTGCCGCTTTTTCTGGTTCAAAAGTGGCTTTACCTGGGAAATGCGGCACCTGTAGCCCATTTCCTGCACACGCCCGTAGACGTTGGCTCTGGATGTTTCTACTCCAGACTCAGTCCACTGCTTCCGCAGGTCCCCCAAGGTCTGGAATCGGTCCTTCTCCACAATCTTCCTCAGGGTCCGGTCACCTCTTCTCATTATGCAGCGTTTTCTGCCACACTTTTTCCTAACCACAGACGTGCCTTGATGCAGCACTCTGGGAACAGCCTATTCATTCAAAAATGTCTTTCTGTGTCTTACCCTCTTGCTTGAGGGTGTCAATAATGGCCTTCTGGACAGCAGTCAGGTCGGCAGTCTTGCCCATGATTGCGGTTTTGAGTAATGAACCATGCTGGGAGTTTTTAAAAGCCTCAGGAATCTTTTGCAGGTGTTTAGAGTTAATTAGTTGATTCAGATGATTAGGTTAATAACTTGTTTAGAGAACCTTTTCATGATATGCTAATTTTTTTACATAGGAATTTTGGGTTTTCATGAGCTGTATGCCAAAATCATCAATATTAAAACAATAAAAGGCTTGAACCACTTCAGTTGTGTGTAATGAATCTAAAATATATGAAAGTCTAATGTTTATCAGTACATTACAGAAAATAATGAACTTTAGCACAATATGCTAATTTTTTGAGAAGGACCTGTAGAAGAAAAGTATTTTATGCCTCATTTTACTCTGGAAGAAATGTACTTCCTATTTGTATGTGTTTTAAATTTTAACATTTCCGCGACAGTTCCTCTTTAACCACTTCGCATCCAGACCTTGTTTTGTACTTATTGACCAGAGCAGTTTTGACAGTTTAGCTATGTCCCTATTTAATCAGAAATAACTTTATCCCTACTTATGACACAGAAATGAAATATATATTGTTTTTTTTCAAGACAAACTAGGCTTTAATTGCATGCCTTTTTTTCCCTCAAACTATTTTGTTTTCTATGAATTTTAATGGACAAACAAAGAAAAAAATAGAAAAAACATGTATTTTTCAGTTTTACTAATTCCAGTTTAAAAATAAAAAGTGCTACTGTAGATAAAAAACACAAATTTTGTTTGGCTATTCTTACTGCTTATCACAAAACTTAGATTATGTTCCGGTCACAATTTATGGTGAAGATATTTGATTCTGAAATAATGCTACAGAGTGTGTTTTTCACTATGAAATGAGAAAATACAAGTATTTTTAATAGTAAAAATCAATCTCATTAGTTGAGGAAACTTATATTCCCATTCACCAATTAGTGCTGCATCAGATAGTGCCAGAAATGTGCACAGGAGCAAGCCCAATCCTGCACAGCACTGCTTCTGCTACAAGACGTATATCTACTGACCTGTGGCTTAGATGAAGTCCCAGAGGACGTATATCTACTGACCTGTGGACGAAGTGGTTAAAGAGACACTGAAGCGAAAAAAAAAAATCATATAATGAATTGGTTGTGTACTATGAATAATTACTATAAGATTAGCAGCAAAGAAAATATTCTCATATTTTTATTTTCAGGTATATAGTGTTTTTTCTAACATTGCATCATTCTCTAATATGTGCAGATTACGCAACACTCAGCATTCAAAATGATTCTTTCAGAGCAGTCTGAACTAATGACCTCTCCTCTGGCAGAGAAAAAGAAAGCAGTTGAGATAATAAAAGTAAGATAACAGCCCTCTCCACGACTTTGAAAGTCGTAGAGCTTAATGGCTTTTTTGCATAGAGATAACTGGAGTTTCTTAACTCTTCCTGTACTGGAAACAATTAGACTGATGTATCTGATCTTAATGTTTTATTTCTTAGCAGTACTACACATACAAATCATAATATCATAATTTGTTTTATCGCTTCAGTGTCTCTTTAAGGATCTGGTATACTGAATCTTTAGCGATTGCATTGTTTTCCCCTGCCTGTAGGAATTATCTCTGTCATGTGCTTTTAGTTTAACCCCCCATAGGAACAGCCACGTCGCTAGCTTTGAGACTAGCGTGACACCACCATACTGTAGCCCAAGTGATTGTTTGCTTAACTCTGCTGGGCGACATGTGTATGGGGCTTAAGGCCAATTTAGGGGAAAGCCAATAAACTTCTCTGTATGTTTTTAGTATTTGGGAGGAAATCTTGAGTGCTTGGAGGAATCTCACACAAACTCCATGCAGAGTGTCCTGGCCTATATTTGAACCAATGACTCTAGGCTGCAAGGCAAGAGTATTCTTCACTATGCTACCCATTACATACAAATACAGCAAAATGGGGAACAGCCCTTAGGCTCCGTACGCATATCCAGTTTTAATTTGCAGACAACTGGCCAATTTTACCACTACCATGTATTATGAGGGTCAAAAGAGTGAGTGCTATGAACTGACTGTGTAGCCAAGCTCTCATACTACATGGAAGTGGTAAAATTGGGCAGTCCTCTGCAGATAAAAATGTGATGTGTGTATGGACCTTTAGTTGTCAGGTAGCCACTCTTCCCACAGATGTCCTCAGTCAGTGAGAGAGGGCAGTATAGACATAGCATCACTCCCAGCCATCTTGACACAGCAGGTGTATACTGCAAATAAAATATTGTATAATTCTGCCACTGAAAACCGCATAAGAGGTGATTGACATAACTAGCTGCTGGCAGCTCATTTCCACATTCTCAGACGCTTTTCTGCTTTCGAGTTGACATTCAAACCTCTCCATTCATCTCAGTGTGGGACATGGTAGATCCTGGCGGTAAACGGCGAGGATGGAATCCAGCACCCGCCCGTCTGAACCGGCCTTTACTTATATGCACCGTCCTGTCACTTTCCTCCATGAGCTGCTGTAGATTCTTCTATTTCTTATCAGATGTACAAAAGATATGTGTAAATCAAACTTCTGCAGCTCTGTCACGGTGCATTGCGGTATTACTCGTCAGCTGTGCACTCGGTTGACTTCATGCAAATAAGTCATGAATGATCCTCCTAGTCCCTCTGGCAAAGCAAAGTCTGACTTTGACTGATGGGTTGCTTCCCTCCCAGCCATGTGTGTCCAGCCTTTTATCTACATGTTTATACAAGTCAACCTTCAGTTTCAAGTGGCAGAACCTCCTGGAGGTCAGCTTCCTCTGAACTTCTGGTGTCTCTCTTAACCACCCTTCTGTTGAATGTGTGTAGACAGCTGTCATAAATAATAGTAGAACCATTCAACACATTTCTGGGAAACACATGGTGCAAATTGTGAGTCTTTTACATCTTTCCCAATTTCTTTTCCCTTCACTCAACATTTTGTATGCATATGTATAGCAGGGCTGTAGAAGTCACCAGTAGCCACTGGCTAGTGAAAAAACAGAATCGCAAAGGAGGGGAAAAGTCACATGGCCCTGTACTTGTGTGATGTGATGCATATGGTAAAGCATACAGTACATAAATATGCTTCACTGCAACTGTAAACGTGCACGTCGTATGGTAGCACACAGCACACATTGGCTATCATTCATAAAAGTGAGTTCGGTAACAAAAATCCATGCGGAAAAATACAGCCTTCGGTATTTTATACTTTTGGGTGCTCATTCATAAAAATGTTGCCAGTTGCGATAGCAGTGCGGTGCTTTCCCGCACTAGGCTGGCTCTAGGCTGTCGGTAGGCTGGCGTAACAGGAGAATCTGTGCGCTGCTCTCACTGCTGCTGCTTGGGAGGTCTGTCTCCATTTACTTAAATGTATTCCGCATGCTTATCGCTACTTCCAAGGGAGCGGTAATCCCCGTCCTCATACCGCTTGCTCTAATCTTTTTATGAATTGACATTTTGTTACATTTGTTAAGATAATCACTGCACAAGGCGGTGATTTATCGCTCTGCTCAGTAATGTCAGCTTTTCATGCGGAAACTGCCTGTATTAATAGACATTTTGCTATGTGCTCGGTAAAGTCAGCTGTTTTCAGCATTTCCGCATGCAGGAATGCTTTATGAATGATAGCCATTGTGTTATTATGAGGGATTCTAAAGCGCCACGTTGCTAATGCGCCATTGTGAGCATACCACTATAATACACGGCAATCACATTGCTATTAGAATGTCCAATACAACGTGTCACTGTAAAAATAGCCATAAAATTACAGCTTGTTCCTAGCAGTTTAGTTGTCACGGAGTGAGTTTCCTACTGGCTGGTAAATTCAATATTTATCCAATCCTGATGTACAAAGATCATCCTAAATGTAACCGTGATTTTCAATTAATCACTAGTTATTTTTGCATTTATTATCTTTTTACTAGGTTTTCAATCCCTTTGTTGTCGTAGCATCACACTTATCACCTATGAATAGGATCATTTGAAGGGTGGTTGGGTCTTCATGTTAATGCTGCTGAACAAACTGTTCAGCATTCTTCAGTCATGTGACAGACAGATGTAAGTTCAGTTACACAGAACACCTTGTGAGGCAGATAAAAGCAAACTGCTGTTTCTGGATAACCCTTGTAGAAGAATAATGGTTTGTCATGGAGCTGAAAAAATCAGAAACATTTTAGAAAGATAATGAACGCGGTTTTAAGCTGGATTATTAATTTCAAACTTATTCTTGCCTTTCACTAGCACTGTTGAATTTTTACTATTATGGCCTGCTGTACGTCATGTGCATTTGTGGTTGTATTGGTTTAGTGGAAATTGAAAAAAAAAATGGAAATGAGAGGCAAATATGTTGTTGGCACACCATAAACACATGGTAAAAACCGTTCTTTATTTTTCCTCCTGAAAGCAAGCTTTTGTGACTGCATCTGACTTGCACACGTGATACTATTTCGTGGTAGAATTAGTGGTTAGAGAACTGCTACTGATCTGTATGTAGCTTTAATCATATGAAGTACAAAGTAGTTATCCAAAATGCACCCCTGAGCCACTTGGTTTCTCCCTATGCCCCATGGTACCATCTCCCACTTAATCTGCGCCTGTTTGCACAGGCTGGGTGTTCTGAAAAGCCAGGTGCTTGTTCGTTTACAGCTGTGAAACCACTTCTCCCTGTCTGCCTGGTCTGTTTTGCAGTAGAAAGTATTATGACTCTCCATTTAAATGAATAGGGAGGCTGACTGCCTTTTATTAAATAGGGCCACCTATCTGCTAGAGGGTGCACTGGCACCGGATGTAAACAAAGAAAGTTGTGAGTTTTCAGATCACTCCTCCCCTGGCGCCTGTGGGTGCAGAAGATGTGGGAGCAGGCATGGTGGGGGTCATTTAGGTGGCAGACGGAAAACATTTTGGTTCACCCTACTTTGTGAGTACAGTTGTCAGTTTAAAGCACACCTGAACTGTGTCCTGCTCAACCTCGGTCTCTAATATTCTAGACTATAGACCCTAACCAAGCATGCCGATCAGGTATTTGACTGAAGTCTGACTGGGCTAGCCACATTCGTGTTTCAGGTGTGTGATTCAGACACTACTGCAGCCAAAGAGATCAGCAGGACTGTTAGGCAACTGATATTGTTTAAAGGGAAGGTTCAGGGACTGTATAAAAAAAAAAAAAATCCAAATCCACTTACCTGGGGCTTCCTCCAGCCCGTGGCAGGCAGGAGGTGCCCTCGGCGCCGCTCTGCAGGCTCCCGGTGGTCTCCGGTGGCGAGCCCAACCTGGCCAGGACGGCTGCCAGGTCGGGCTTCCTCTGTGCTCCAAAGTGCGTGTCACTCGTGCGCCCTGACGTCATTGGACGTCCTCCGGGCTGTACTTCACAGGCTCAGAACTATTTTATTTTTTTTATACAGTCCCTGAACCATCCCTTTAAAAGGAAATAACTATGGCAGGCCTCCTATCCCCCTCAGTTCAGGTGCAAATCCCTGGACTTCTGATTTCTAGGGACCACCTTTGAGTCATCTTATAGGGACCACCCCTTCCTCCCCTACTTTTTTTTTTAAGTAGGTATGAGCAGAAAATTCTCCTAACATGCAAAGCTCCAATCACTCATGATAAAGCAACCAATACAATCCACTAGTTGTCAATAAGTTAGCTGCCAGCTTATGAGCACAGCTGCTGGCTAATTCACAGGCTGTCTTTCATTTGCTAATGTAGCTCCAACTTTTGGGGTCAGGAAATGTAATTGTAGGAGAGTTTTCTCCTCAGTGATATCAGTGTAGTTGTATATTGCAGTTTAGAATTAATGAAAAAGCTCAGAAGATAAACATGGAGAAGTATAATTAGTAAAGGGGCGTGGCTTATCTGACAACTTTGCACACACCCTTTTTTACTTCAGAGTTCACATCTGGATGAAGGAGTGAGCATCTAAAGGCATATGGCTTGCAAGATGTGATGCCGATACTGCTGTGATGCAAGACTCATTTTAATCCCTCTAGCCGTGCCATTCATGGCTATGAGGATTCGATTGCATGATGCGCAAGACTACAACATGCCTTCACCCCCTCCTCCACATATGAATTGGACGGCAGCCAGGTGATTTCTCCCATTAACCCTACAGGAGCTTGTTTACAGCGGCAGACAGATTTTTGCCATTGAGCAAATTGAGCCTTGACAAAGGGGCCCTACATGGCGCCGAAACATTGGCTATATGTTTTATATGGAACCAATAAAGGCTCACCTTGGATGTGCCTGCTCTTTTTGATTGAACGTTATACAGAGGGTGTCGTGCCTCTTTCCCGCTGATGCACTCCCCCTAGAGACAATGGGTTTGATCCTTTAGTGTGTGTGAGACAACACAATAACCGTTATTTAGGTTGTGTTTCCCTGTCTGAATCGCATGCGGAGTCATAGGCCCTTACTGCTTACTTGCCATCTAGTATGGCCATTTATAACTGCATTCTGGATCATTTTAAGAGGAACACAAGCCAGAAAATGTTTGATTCTAGTGTATAGAGTGGGAATGCTTAGAGCATCTGTTTGTATTGCCTGTGTATCCTATGAGATTCCCATGTGATAGATTTTCCCTTTCTTTCATTAGTGCCACCAGGAAGTGAAGGCAACAGGGATAGAGACAGCAGTGTGTAGTAGAGACAGAAGTAAATGCCTGGTACCGACTGTAACTTTTCCCTGGTCTACCAAAACATGTTCTGTAAGGGCCTGTTCATACTAGGTCTGCGGCCGGTCCTTATCCAGTAGCGGACAACAGTAGACCAACTTACATGCTGAGTGAAGCTCATACTTTTGCATGTGCTCCTTAATCTAGTGGAGGTATCGCATACCTCTGACTTGTTCCTTTGGATCTCTGCTATAAGACTGTGCTGCTATTCCAGCATAGTTTGAATGGGTTCTAACTGTACTGCATTTAGCTTTGCAGCATATGTTGCAAAGCAGATTGCTAGACAGGCAATTTCTCTGGTTTTGACTCAAATGGAAAGACCTTTGATAAGGTAGCAGTCATAACACTTGTCCAGCATGCTCCCCAAATTTTTCTACCAGCAGGGTGGCATGAAAAAGTGGCCGGGTGGGGCGCGACAGGGCAATGCAGGGCCGGCGATACTCTGCTTACAGCATAGGAGTATGAGGAGGTGAGCCAACGAGTCGGGTACTCACCAAAATTAGCTGGTTGGGACACCCAACCTGGGGAGGACACTGCTTGTCCCTTTTATATATATATATATATATATATATATATATATATATATATATATATATATATATATATATATATATATATATATATATATATATATATATATATATATATATATATATATATATATATATATATATAAACAAGAGAGTTGGCGCTCTGGTGATATGAAACACACTTTGCATCAAAAGTCCATGTATAAAAGACCTAAAAATATAAAATGTCCATAAACATCTAGAATTTGCAGTATATCATCTTCTGTTGTCAATACATGGATACTGAAGGTCCTAATTCAGGTACGTGTGAGTGGACCACCACCAACACCCTTTGTGTGCCACTCACCGCTGTATTAGACCAACCAATGGTCTATATGCACCTTGGGACCGTTCCCGGGTCGTCCCCCACCTCTCGACCAACAGTTCTTTGTGTTCCAGATGTAGTTTATCAAGACCTCAATAAAAAAGGCTGGACATAGCGTAATACTGCTAAAAAATTTTTTTAATGATAAAAAACTATTGCACTTACAATCTGCAGACGGTTAAAACGCATGAGTAATTTTGGCACGGGCTCTCCCCCGCAAAGGTGGCCTGGCTGGCTGGCTTGGGCTGACCCTGTCGTTTTTCTCCGCTGCGCATACGGAAGACGCCGGGGTGCCTGCTCGCCTCCTCACCACGCTGCTCCGTGCTCAATCAACTTCCGCATTGGACTCCGCCCTATCGAGCAGGCACCCCGGCGTCTTCCGTATGCGCAGCGGAGAAAAACGACAGGGTCAGCCCAAGCCAGCCAGCCAGGCCACCTTTGCGGGGGAGAGCCCGTGCCAAAATTACTCATGCGTTTTAACCGTCTGCAGATTGTAAGTGCAATAGTTTTTTATCATTAAAAAAATTTTTTAGCAGTATTACGCTATGTCCAGCCTTTTTTTATTGAGGTCTTGATAAACTACATCTGGAACACAAAGAACTGTTGGTCGAGAGGTGGGGGACGACCCGGGAACGGTCCCAAGGTGCATATAGACCATTGGTTGGTCTAATACAGCGGTGAGTGGCACACAAAGGGTGTTGGTGGTGGTCCACTCACACGTACCTGAATTAGGACCTTCAGTATCCATGTATTGACAACAGAAGATGATATACTGCAAATTCTAGATGTTTATGGACATTTTATATTTTTAGGTCTTTTATACATGGACTTTTGATGCAAAGTGTGTTTCATATCACCAGAGCGCCAACTCTCTTGTTTATATATCTGTTTATTGTAAAGAGAGGGCGAACTGGCTGAGTTTTTTGTTTTGTTTTAAATCCTGCTATGAGCGCTGACCTCTTGTGATAATATATATATATATATATTGTGAAAGGGAGATGTAGCATTATGATATAGACAAATGGGGCTTAGAGAGTTTGGAGATGGCGTTACCAACTATTGATAGAGCATGAATGGAAGATAATGGAACCAGTGTGAAAACCAAAGGCCGTTGAAGCCAAATAAATTATCAGAAATGACATCCACGACATAGCATATTTGCTGGTATCCTCAATGTCCATAGGCAATAAAAATGTGGTTCATCAGAGCTAACCTTTTACTTTATCTTCTGTGTATGCCACTGCAGCTGTGAGGGCACCACACCAAGGTCAGCAATAAATCTGTATTCTGGGCAGGAGTGACTTTTCTTGTTTTATAAAAACTCATTCTGCGTGACAGAGGTCACATGAGTCAGTCAAGCAGGTCATTTTCATTTATAGCGGTAATTGTCTTTATATTCCCTTCTATCTTGTCATAGGACAAGTCTTTACAAGACCTTCATGTCATGGTTGTGAAAGTTTTTTGTGTAGGAAGGTGTGTGGTTAAACCCAGAATCCCACTCAATAATATGTGTACACAGACACTGGATACAAGTATGTATCCAATTCATGGGAGAGAATTGGTGTTTGTCCTGGAGGTCAGTGTATTTCTGGGTGAGCACTCGTAATGAATGGGATCACAGCAGTGTTAACCAACAATGACGCAATTTACACTGATCTAAGGATGATGCAGATGACGTTCATTGCTTCTCTTTTTTCAAAACCCCTTTTTACCATGCATATATGGGAACCAATGGCCAGCACACAGCAGAAAGGAATGCTGTGTACCCTTTAGTGATTATGCATAGATTATAATGGCAAGCTACTCCTTCTGTGATGTTAACCTCCTAATTTCACATTAAGTTGCTGAGTCACTCGCTAATTTAATGGCTTTTAAGCCACGTACACACATAGAAATGTCGCACACATTGATTGGTATTCTATCCCTATGGAAGCAGATTTAGGCCCAATGCTGTGCATATGTGTTTGTAGCCTGTAGGCTAGCAACACGTTCTGTTGCTTTGCAGAGGGGGCTGAGGGACAGTGACAACATAGCGCAAACCTGCGTCAGGAGATGCCCCGCTTCAAGAAACACATATCCTGCCCCACCAGGAACTGCAACACCCTGGACCATTGTTACACGACCCTTAAGAATGCGTACAAGGCCACTCAAGGTGCTGCACTGGGGAACTCAGACCACAGCCTAATCCACCTGATCCCCACTTACAGAAGGCACCTGGAAGCTACAAAGCCCGCTACAAAGCCCGCCAAAAAGACCGTTAAAAGGTGGACAGCTGAGGCCAAGACTGAGCTACAGGCCTGCTTCGAATGCACCGACTGGGCGGCCCTAGAGGCACCCTCCCTGGAGGAATGGGCAGAGAACATCACCTCCTACATCAGTTTTTGCGAGGAGATGCAGTGTTCTCCCCAGAATTTTTCTCCAGCCGGGTGGCATGGAAAAGTAGCCGGGTGGTGCGAGACGGGGAAATTTGGTGGTTATGGGGGTTATTGCTGTGCTCCACACGGGAGTGTTTGTTGCATGTCAGATGTTAATGCTGCTGAGAGAAAAGTAAGGGTGGTCGGGGGTGGGATGTGGTGGGTCAAGGGGTATTGCATATCTCATAGTGCGCATACCTTGTAGTCTCTCTACACTGGCTCAAGAGTTCATTCTTTAGTTTGTGCAATGGACCACTTTGCACAGACTTTTGCTGGACAGTTTTCACAGCACAGAGTAACTGCCAGAGTTAGCTCACAGGCTGACATTCTAAGAAAAAAAAACATATACCAGAAGGTCAGATGATAATGCCCAATATATGGGGGATATGTGCAGGAGTAAACTAACCTATCACTAACAATGATCAGAAAAAAAAAAGACCACAATTAATCACAAGCCTGATCATCATTCAGAAAATTTTGTTTTGCAGTTTAGGTGCACACCATATTGGCCAACACAAAGCACACCGCAGCACCGAGAGATAGCTTAAAAAAAAAAAAGCAAATAAATAAGTGTTGTTGGTTATTAGCAGCTGTGTTACAAAATGCTGGGTAAGCTGATCAGACCTCCAACGCAATCCAGTGCTAAATAACAAAACCGAGATCAGCGCACAAGGAAAACTTCTAAAGGGCAACCTACACTCCCACAGAGTGATAAATAACACTAGCAAAATGAAGGTGACAGCCAAAAGCAGAGTGAAAGAAGATCGGCAGCTTACCCACGTGTAAGACTCAAGGAGATAAGCACGCTATTCTAGCTGACTGGCTGTCACGCTGCTAAACTTCTCGTTCGTGGAGGAACGCTCCCAGCCGCCCACAGCATTCAGAACAGATAGTCCCGCCTCTTATGCCACCAAGCCAATGAGCATTCTCGAGGCACCAGGCATCACAAATACAGCCTGCCAGGAAGTGCGAGGTCTCCTACGTAGAGGAGAGTGGCTCACGCAGCGTACGCGGAGCGCAGTACTTTTCCTACGCCCGCCGGGAACATCTAAAAATGTATGTGCATAAAAGCCAGGTGCGAGATGACTGCCCAGCGCGAGATGGCAGCCGGGCGGGCGCCCAACTTACCCGGGCGGAGCGCCCACCTATTTGATGCTGGGGAGAACACTGAGATGTGTGTCCCTTCAAAGACCTTCAAGATCTTCCCAAATAGCAAGCCGTGGTTCAACAGCAAGCTGCGCCGCCTCCGGAAAGTCGAGGAGGCGCACAAGCACGGAACCCCAGACGATTTCAGGGATGCAAGGAACGCTCTGAATCATGAATTTTGTGTTGCAAAGAGGGCCTACTCTGACAAGCTGGGCCCCTTCCTCCTTTCAAACAACCCACGCGAGGTGTGGAAAGGCCTCAGAGCAGCTACGAACTTCAAACCCCCCCCCCCCCCCAGCATGCGATCCCCAGCATGCGACGCCCAGCACCTCACTGGCCGAGGAACTTAACAAGTTTTACTGTCGGTTTGAACACCATCCCAAGCAGCTGGCTAACCCGGCACCCTCGACAAAGCCCTCCCCGAAGGTCCAGGCTGACCTAGTGCCAATAGAGGTCCAGGAAGCGGATGTTCTCCATCACCTCCGCAGACTCAATGACAGGAAAGCAGCCGGCCCAGACGACGTGTCACCAACTTGCCTGAGAACCTGCGCGGACCAACTGGCTCCCACGCTCACCTCCCTTTTTAATAGGTCCCTTGCAGAAGGCAGTGTCCCCTCCTGTCTCAAAAGGGCCACAATCATACCGGTCCCAAAAAAGCCAGGCAGCACAGAGCTCAACAACTTCAGACCTGTGGCCCTCACCCCCATAGTCATGAAGATCCTCGAACGTCTGGTCCTTGCCCACCTGAAGCGCCTCACCAGCCCCCTGCTCGATCCACATCAGTTTGCATACAGGGCCAACAGATCCGTGGATGATGCCATCAACATCAGTCTGGCGTACATCACGGAACACCTTGAAAGACCAAACTCCTACGTTAGGATCCTGGTTTTTGGACTTCAGCTCTGCATTCAATACAATCTGCCCAAACATATTGCTCAACAACCTGACACATCTTGTGGCCGGCTCCACACTCTGCTCGTGGGTAAAGGACTTCCTCTCAAATAGGACACAACAGGTAAAGCTCTGCAACTGCTTCTCCAGTGTGAGTACGACCAACACAGGTGCTCCACAGGGGTGTGTTCTGTCACCTCTCCTGTTCTCATTGTACACCAACAACTGTACCTCCTCCGCCGACTCCGTAAAGGTCATTAAATTTGCAGACAATACCACTATCATTGGGCTCATAGGTGAGGCGGGGGAACATGATTATCGCAGCTAGACCGAGAGAATCTGCAGATGGTGCGAGGACAACAAGCTCTCCTTAAAGCAGCCAAAACAGTGGAACTGATCTTGGACTTCAGGAGACACCCCCCCCCCTCCCACACACACACACACACAACAACCAATCTTTATCAACGAGATTGAAGTGTCCAGGGTCCCTAGCGTTAGGTTCCTGGGAACAACCCTAACGAGCAACCTAAATCCAGAAGGCGGCTCAGCAGAGACTATTCTTCCTGCGCCAATTGAAAAAATTTGGTATGCCTCAGGAGCTGCTGTCCAGCTTCTACACTGCCACTATTGAAGCTACCCTTTGCTCCACCATTATCGTGTGGTATGTAAGAGCAACCACCAGTGACCAGTATAAGCTTCAAAGAGTTATCAGCTCAGCGGGAAAAAGACCATTGGCTCTCCTCTGCCACCTCTAGACCTCCTCTACACTACCAGAATGAAAACAAGGGCTAACAGGATCTCCCAGGATCCATCCCACCCAGGCTGCCGCTTCTTTAACCTGTTGCCGACCGCGTCACGCGTGGCCGCCCCAGGACCGCCTAACGCCAATTGGCGTTAAGTCCTGGGGCTTACATTTGCAGGAGATGCGCGCGCACGCTGCGCGCATCTCCTGCTTGGGGGGCGGATCTCCGCCCCGCCTTCAGTCTCCGAGCGGCTATTGCCGCTCGGGAGACTGTATATGGTGCAGCGCTGCGATCAGCAGCAGCGCTGCACTGGGGACAGCCGTGTGACATGGCTGTCCTCCTGGGGGACAAGAGAGCGATCGGCTCTCATAGGGTGAAGCCTATGAGAGCTGATCGCCGTGATTGGCTGGCTGAGGGGAGGGAGGGAAGGATTTTAAAGGAACAGATCATTATTATTTTTTTTTTTAAACACAAACAAAATATTTATTTAAAAAGAAATAAACATTGGGGGAGCGATCAGACCCCACCAACAGAGAGCTCTGTTGGTGGGGAGAAAAGGGGGGGGGGGGGGGGAAATCACTTGTGTGCTGTGGTGTGCGGCCCTGCAGCTTGGCCTTAAAGCTGCAGTGGCCTTTTTTTTTACTAAAAATGGTCTGATCACTAGGGGGGTTTAGCCCTGCAGTCCTCAAGAGGTTAAGCTCCTTCCATCGGGCTGACGCTACAGGACCACCCGCCCAAGGACTAACAGGCGTAGAGACACCTTTTTTCCCCAAGCAGCCCTCCTGTTGAACTCCTGCCTCTCGTCGGTACGCTAGCTAGTGTTGGGCGAACATCTAGATGTTCGGGTTCGGGCCGAACAGGCCGAACATGGCCGCGATGTTCGGGTGTTCGACCCGAACTCCGAACATAATGGAAGTCAATGGGGACCCGAACTTTTGTGCTTTGTAAAGCCTCCTTACATGCTACATACCCCAAATTTACAGGGTATGTGCACCTTGGGAGTGGGTACAAGAGGAAAATTTTTTTTAGCAAAAAGAGCTTATAGTTTTTGAGAAAATCGATTTTAAAGTTTCAAAGGGAAAACTGTCTTTTAAATGCGGGAAATGTCTGTTTTCTTTGCACAGGTAACATGCTTTTTGTCGGCATGCAGTTATAAATGTAATACATATAAGAGGTTCCAGGAAAAGGGACCGGTAACGCTAACCCAGCAGCAGCACACGTGATGGAACAAGAGGAGGGTGGCGCAGGAGGAGAAGGCCACGCTTTGAGACACAACAACCCAGGCCTTGCATGAGGACAAGAAGCGTGCGGATAGCAATTTGCATTTTGTCGCCATGCAGTCATAAATGTAATACAGATGAGAGGTTCAATAAACAGGGACCGGAAACGCTAACCCATCACAGATGTTCATTGTTCATGTTACTTGGTTGGGGTCCGGGAGTGTTGCGTAGTCGTTTCCAATCCAGGATTGATTCATTTTAATTTGAGTCAGACGGTCTGCATTTTCTGTGAAGAGGCGGATACGCCGCCGATCTGTGACGATGCCTCCGGCAGCACTGAAACAGCGTTCCGACATAACGCTGGCTGCCGGGCAAGCCAGCACCTCTATTGCGTACATTGCCAGTTTGTGCCAGGTGTCTAGCTTCGATACCCAATAGTTGAAGGGTGCAGATGGATTGTTCAACACAGCTACGCCATCTGACATGTAGTCCTTGACCATCTTCTCCAGGCGATCGGTGTTGGAGGTGGATCTGCACGCTTGCTGTTCTGTGTGCTGCTGCATGGGTGTCAGAAAATTTTCCCACTCCAAGGACACTGCCGATACCATTCCCTTTTGGGCACTAGCTGCGGCTTGTGTTGTTTGCTGCCCTCCTGGTCGTCCTGGGTTTGCGGAAGTCAGTCTGTCGGCGTACAACTGGCTAGAGGAGGGGGAGGATGTCAATCTCCTCTCTAAAGTCTCCACAAGGGCCTGCTGGTATTCTTCCATTTTGACCTGTCTGGCTCTTTCTTCAAGCAGTTTTGGAACATTGTGTTTGTACCGTGGATCCAGAAGGGTATAAACCCAGTAATTGGTGTTGTCCAGAATGCGCACAATGCGTGGGTCGCGTTCAATGCAGTCCTAGGCCGAAGAGGTCATAGCCTAGGGTCACAAAACCTGTTTATTGGGCAATTTCAATGGTGGCGAGTCTGACGTACATAAATCGCAGCAATGGCCGTTAGCAACGTCTGAATCTCACGAAATGTCTCATGCAGGTAGAAGACATATTGTTAGACTTGGGCTCCAAAGATGGGTTCCCTACATCTCTGCAAACCAGAGTTACAGGGCTCCAAATTTGGTAAAATCCCCCATAGGCTTTCATTGGGCCTCCTATTTACAGTTCCAAAATCTCACATCTTTTCAAAGGGCAATTACTCAGCAGTGGCAAATTTTCTAGCATTGTAGGGACCCTTAGGGGGAACATGACTGGTGAGTTTCGGGCCCCTAGGCCGAAGAGGTCATAGCCTAGGGTCACAAAAACCTGTTTATTGGGGCTATTTCAATGGTAGTGATGGTGACGTACATAAATCGCAGCAATGGCCGTTAGCAAAGTCTGAATCTCACGAAATATCTCATGCAGGTAGAAGACATATTGTTAGACTTGGATTCCAAAGATGGGGTCCCTACATCTCTGCAAACCAGAGTTACAGGGGTCCAAAATTGGTAAAATCCCCCATAGGATTTCATTGGCTCCCTATTTCACTTTCCAAAATCTCACATCTTTTCAAAGGGCAATGGCTCAGCAGTACCAAATTTTCTAGCATTGTAGGGATCCTTAGGGGGAACATGACTGGTGAGTTTCGGGCCCCTAGGCCGAAGAGGTCATAGCCTAGGGTCACAAAAACCTGTTTATTGGGGCTATTTCAATGGTAGTGATGGTGACGTACATAAATCGAAGCAATGGCCGTTAGCAAAGTCTGAATCTCACGAAATATCTCATGCAGGTAGAAGACATATTGTTAGACTTGGATTCCAAAGATGGGGTCCCTACATCTCTGCAAACCAGAGTTACAGGGGTCCAAAATTGGTAAAATCCCCCATAGGATTTCATTGGCTCCCTATTTCACTTTCCAAAATCTCACATCTTTTCAAAGGGCAATGGCTCAGCAGTACCAAATTTTCTAGCATTGTAGGGACCCTTAGGGGGATCATGACTGGTGAGTTTTGCCACTGCTGAGCCATTGCCCTTTGAAATGGTGTGAGATTTTGGAACGGTAAATAGGAGGCCCAATGAAAGCCTATGGGGGATTTTACCAATTTTGGACCCCTGTAACTCTGGTTTGCAGAGATGTAGGGACCCCATCTTTGGAATCTAAGTCTAACAATATGTCTTCTACCTGCATGAGACATTTCGTGAGATTCAGACGTTGCTAACGGCCATGGCTGAGATTTATGTACGCCACCATCACTACCATTGAAATAGCCCAAATAAACAGGTTTTTGTGACCCTAGGCTATGACCTCTTCGGCCTAGGGGCCCGAAACTCACAGGTCATGTTCCCCCTAAGGGTCCCTACAATGCTAGAAAATTTGGTACTGCTGAGCCATTGCCCTTTGAAAAGATGTGAGATTTTGGAAAGTGAAATAGGGAGGCAATGAAATCCTATGGGGCATTTTACCAATTTTGGACCCCTGTAACTCTGGTTTGCAGAGATGTAGGGACCCCATCTTTGGAATCCAAGTCTAACAATATGTCTTCTACCTGCATGAGACATTTCGTGAGATTCAGACTTTGCTAACGGCCATTGCTGCGATTTATGTACGTCACCATCACTACCATTGAAATAGCAACAAATAAACAGGTTTTTGTGACCCTAGGCTATGACCTCTTCGGCCTAGGGGCCCGAAACTCACCAATCATGTTCCCCCTAAGGGTCCCTACAATGCTAGAAAATTTGGTACTGCTGAGCCATTGCCCTTTGAAAAGATGTGAGATTTTGGAAAGTGAAATAGGGAGCCAATGAAATCCTATGGGGGATTTTACCAATTTTGGACCCCTGTAACTCTGGTTTGCAGAGATGTAGGGACCCCATCTTTGGAATCCAAGTCTAACAATATGTCTTCTACCTGCATGAGACATTTCGTGAGATTCAGACTTTGCTAACGGCCATTGCTGCGATTTATGTACGTCACCATCACTACCATTGAAATAGCCCCAATAAACAGGTTTTTGTGACCCTAGGCTATGACCTCTTCGGCCTAGGGACCCGAAACTCACCAGTCATGTTCCCCCTAAGGGTCCCTACAATGCTAGAAAATTTGCCACTGCTGAGTAATTGCCCTTTGAAAAGATGTGAGATTTTGGAACTGTAAATAGGAGGCCCAATGAAAGCCTATGGGGGATTTTACCAAATTTGGAGCCCTGTAACTCTGGTTTGCAGAGATGTAGGGAACCCATCTTTGGAGCCCAAGTCTAACAATATGTCTTCTACCTGCATGAGACATTTCGTGAGATTCAGACGTTGCTAACGGCCATTGCTGCGATTTATGTACGTCAGACTCGCCACCATTGAAATTGCCCAATAAACAGGTTTTGTGACCCTAGGCTATGACCTCTTCGGCCTAGGACTGCATTGAACGCGACCCACGCATTGTGCGCATTCTGGACAACACCAATTACTGGGTTTATACCCTTCTGGATCCACGGTACAAACACAATGTTCCAAAACTGCTTGAAGAAAGAGCCAGACAGGTCAAAATGGAAGAATACCAGCAGGCCCTTGTGGAGACTTTAGAGAGGAGATTGACATCCTCCCCCTCCTCTAGCCAGTTGTACGCCGACAGACTGACTTCCGCAAACCCAGGACGACCAGGAGGGCAGCAAACAACACAAGCCGCAGCTAGTGCCCAAAAGGGAATGGTATCGGCAGTGTCCTTGGAGTGGGAAAATGTTCTGACACCCATGCAGCAGCACACAGAACAGCAAGCGTGCAGATCCACCTCCAACACCGATCGCCTGGAGAAGATGGTCAACGACTACATGTCAGATGGCGTAGCTGTGTTGAACAATCCATCTGCACCCTTCAACTATTGGGTATCGAAGCTAGACACCTGGCACAAACTGGCAATGTACGCAATAGAGGTGCTGGCTTGCCCGGCAGCCAGCGTTATGTCGGAACGCTGTTTCAGTGCTGCCGGAGGCATCGTCACAGATCGGTGGCGTATCCGCCTCTCCACAGAAAATGCAGACCGTCTGACTCAAATTGAAATGAATCAATCCTGGATTGGAAACGACTACGCAACACTCCCGGACCCCAACCAAGTAACATGAACAATGAACATCTGTGATGGGTTAGCGTTTCCGGTCCCTGTTTATTGAACCTCTCATCTGTATTACATTTATGACTGCATGGCGACAAAATGCAAATTGCTATCCGCACGCTTCTTGTCCTCATGCAAGGCCTGGGTTGTTGTGTCTCAAAGCGTGGCCTTCTCCTCCTGCGCCACCCTCCTCTTGTTCCATCACGTGTGCTGCTGCTGGGTTAGCGTTACCGGTCCCTTTTCCTAGAACCTCTTATATGTATTACATTTATGACTGCATGCCGACAAAAAGCATGTTACCTGTGCAAAGAAAACAGACATTTCCCGCATTTAAAAGACAGTTTTCCCTTTGAAACTTTAAAATCGATTTTCTCAAAAACTATAAGCTCTTTTTGCAAAAAATTTTTTCCTCTTGTACCCACTCCCAAGGTGCACATATCCTGTAAATTTGGGGTATGTAGCATGTAAGGAGGCTTTACAAAGCACGAAAGTTCGGGTCCCCATTGACTTCCATTATGTTCGGAGTTCGGCCATGTTCGGCCCGAACCCGAACATCTAGATGTTCGCCCAACACTACACGTGACCCGTTCGGCCAATCACAGCGCTAGCCGAACGTTCGGGTAACGTTCGGCCATGCGCTCTTAGTTCGGCCATATGGCCGAACAGTTTGGCCGAACACCATCAGGTGTTCGGCCGAACCCGAACATCACCCGAACAGGGTGATGTTCTGCAGAACCCGAACAGTGGCGAACACTGTTCGCCCAACACTAGCCACTTCAGGTCAAATTGGCCAATTAGCCTGGACAAGGCACACTGGAGCCTGGGCCAGTAAATAACCCAGCTATTAACCTGGGCTCTTCTTGGCAGAACTCTACTCAAGGTGCTGATTCTTTCAATGAACTTACTTTAATCCTGAGCAGCACAATATCCAAACCCGGAGGATTTCTGCTTATGAGCCAACCGCATATTGTACTGCATAGACCAGGGGTAGGCAACCCGCGGCTCCAGAGCCGCATGCGGCTCTTTTTCACCTTTGCCACGGCTCCTAGGACGCGGCTCCGGTAGTGTGACACACAGTGGCTGCGGCGCACGTGTGACGTGTGCTGCCGTTGGCCGGCAGCCTATCAGAGAGGCCGCCGGACCAGTGCAGGGCTTCGGGCGGCCATTTTCCCGTAGCCCTGCAGTGTAATGCAGGCAGGACGTGACGTCGGGAAGGAAGAGGATCGTGGGAGTTGCGCACCACAAGGAGGTCGGGACAGGAGGAGATCGTGACAGGAGGTCTTCTGACTAGATGAGTAAATGGGTTTTTCTTTTCATATCTGCTGAAGGATTGTGCATATTGGGGTCATATCTGCTGAAGGATTGTGCATATTGGGGTCATATCTGCTGAAGGATTGTGCATATTGGGGTCATATCTGCTGAAGGATTGTGCATATTGGGGTCATATCTGCTGAAGGATTGTGCATATTGGGGTCATATCTGCTGAAGGATTGTGCATATTGGGGTCAGATCTGCTGAAGGATTGTGCATATTGGGGTCAGATCTGCTGAAGGATTGTGCATATTGGGGTCAGATCTGCTAACAATTTGTGCATATTGGGGTCATATCTGCTAACAATTTGTGCATATTGGGGTCATATCTGCTGAAGGATTGTGCATATTGGGGTCAGATCTGCTAACAATTTGTGCATATTGGGGTCATATCTGCTAACAATTTGTGCATATTGGGGTCATATCTGCTAATGATTTGTGCATATTGGGGTCATATCTGATCCTGTATATAGCATTGAGGTAAGAAACAATATATGCAGTGTTAGATTTGTTTTATAATGGTTTTGCGGCTCCCAGTTTTTTTCTCTTTTCGGAAACGGGTCCAAGTGGCTCTTTATGTCTTAAAGGTTGCAGACCCCTAGCATAGACCATTAAAAATGTGTAGGTACTGCCTGTCTTGATGTATTATTGCCTGTCCTGCTTGTATTATTGCGATTGTCTACGACTGTCTTGCTTGTTTATGTTATTGTCTATTGCCTGTTTCCACTGCCATGTGTGAACCACAACCAATTCCGGGTTCGACCTCGGTCGCACTTGGCGAAATAAAGATTCTGATTCTGACAATGCCACATGACAGGGTGGGAGGGATGAGGAGGAGAACCATGGCCTCACCAAATGCATTCCGGGCCACCGTACACATGCTAGATTTTAGAGAAAGGCCCCAACTACTGGCTTAAAACTATCTAGCGTGTGAAGCATAATGCATTTGTTCTTTCTTCAGTGCTTTTTTTTTTTTTTTTTTTTAAAGAGAGCCAGAGGTGGGCTCCTGAATTAAAAATAAATCAAGGCTACCTGATACGAGGGGCTGAGCGAAATCGGGTAAACCCTCCAAAACCGCCACTCCTGTGGACCGCAATGGCCCACTTTCACTTTCGTGACCTCTGGGTCACGATGCTGGAATGAGAGATTCATGCTCTCATTCACAGCGTGCAGGGAGGCGGGGGAGCGGCAGGGGGCGCAGCCAGGTAGAGAGGGCTGCCCAACGGAAACCCTGCAGGAACACCCCGGTAGGCGTTTAAAACAGGGACGTGCTCTCCCCTATGTTTACCTCCAAGATAGCGCCAAATTGTTGCTAATCTTGGGGGGGGCTATAGCACGGGGGGGGGGGGGGACAGAGATCTGCAATGTGGGGACACAGAGATATGTCATGAGATAGAGAACATGCCTCTGTGTCCCATTTGCGCCCCCCCCCCCCCCAAAAAAAAACCCCAAAACCCTCAGATTCTCTTTAATGTGACGCTGTCACTTTAACGTTAAACTTTTTTACCTTTTTTTGTATTTAAACTTTATGGCTGATTGCTGCTATAAGAGCAGTTGCTCATGATTAGGTGGGTGCACAAGTGGTGGCGGCAGTTTTTAGCGCGAGTCTCATGTCCGGGAATTGTTAGAGTGGTACTGCAACCAGGGAAACTTTCTTTTCTTTTTTTTTTTTTTTTTTATAAAGAAGTTTATGGAACTATTTCCAGACTTTCACGCATTACAGGACAAGAGCAAACTCTGCATTCTGCTAGGAGAGGAGGAATCCACAGCAACCATCATTGCACACTGTCACAGCATGCCACAGACTGAGAGGAGCATAAATGAATTGTAAACCTAAAAATGTCCACGAACTTCTAACCCACTGTACCCCTATCTCAGCCCCTTTCATGATCCCCCCCCCCCCCCCCCCTTCTTCCATGTCGCCCATTTCTTCCTGCTTTGGCAATGCCTTTATGAAAGTTGGTAATGCCAATAAAACTATCTTTGATTTGAGTAGAAGATACGGACGTAAGACTCGCATCATGGAACCTGAGCTAATTACCGTAAATCAACGATTTATAATAGTTCACCTGCTTCCATCGATTGCCATTTTTCCAATAATTAAAGGGACTCCGAGCACCTCTCATGGGTATACCTTTAAGCCAGACGACTTCCAACAAAGTCATGCTATGACCCCTCTGGAGGAGCCTCTTGCAATGGCCTTGCGTGTCACTTCCTCTTCTTACTTAATTCAGTGATGCACTTCTATAATAGAGAAGACGGGTGACCCGGAAGTTATAGCCAAGATGGCAGCCACAATTTTTTAATTGAAATTGAACGAAAACGATTTGGTGTAGAACGGCATAAAGTGAAAGAGGAGAGCACAAGCTACAGAAAGGTATGCATCTTTAAGTACTTTGCAATACTGGTCGGAGTCTTAAAGGCATACCCATGAGAGGTGCTCAGTCCCTTTAATTAGCAACTATAAGCCCAGTAGACGACAGTCGCCATTATTTATAAAGTAGCAATCGGTATGATTGCTGATATATCTCTGTCAGTACCCATTTTGGTAATCCTTCGTGCCTTACCACCAATTTGACTATCATGGAGACTTCAAATAAAAAGGCATCAACTCTTCATAGTGTAACAGCACAATAACTGGTAGTGGTCACTCATTGTTGTGTAGCTACATTTTTATTTATTTTTTTTTACAATGGTTGCCCTCCAAATTGGCAAAATCGATAATTCGATGGAAGTTTCAAATGACTTTTATTGAACGTGTGTGCAAGGGTTTGTACCTCTCTGCTGTGAGTGTTTGGGGCATGTCCTAAAACTGCTTTCCTACCTGTTTTGTAAGCCTGAGTAGCGACTTTACTCAGTTGCTGTTACTTGAAGCCTGTCTGTCCAGAGAAATAATATAGATTGTGTTCAGAAAAGCCCCTTTGTATGAACAACCCAGTGGATGTTATGTAAGTGTCAGTGAGATCTTCAGAACCCAAGGAAAGATGTGGTCACCAAGTCTGAGGAACTGTAAGTGGCCACAGAAGTTCATGTATTCTCAACTAGCTGCAGACTGTATCCTGCTGCTGGTTTCTGCTCTGATGTCAGTGTTTGCTAGCCTGGAACTGATGGGGTTAAGCCACAAGGAGGATTGTCCAAAGAATTGAATGTGTTTCCGTAGGAAGGGCTCGGTCATGTGACTGCTGCTATCCAGAGTCCCCCACCCCAGGGGCAGCAGGAAGTTTTACTCTTTTCTGAAAGATCTGCTTCTCTGCAGTACAGACTCCATATGAAAAGAATGGATCTTCCCAACCTCTTCAGGCACTGGTTCAGTAAGTCTCTGCCATGCAGATTTATTAGCTGTACCTCGTAGTCTGTCTTTTCCCCGTTTGCTGTATAATAACAGCTTGCCTGCTCTGTACATTGGGATTGAGCTCCCTCCCCCCTCTTTCTTCTGTACTGGCTGCATGATGTCACTCTGTGTGTGGCATGCTTCAAGTGCAGGTGAACTATTCATTAGGGAAAAGCGTTCTCCAGCTCCGACCGGTTGTGTTTTTCATCAGAAGTATCTGAGTGCTGAAAGAGGGCTTATAACTTTCTGTAGGTTAGAAGAACCTCATTTAAAAGTGAACTTCAGTTAGTTAAGATTCATAGGAGAAATAATGGATATAAAAAAATGTATGAAGATGTGCATGGATGTATCCTAAAACCTCTCATTTTAGCTGGAATTAACACTTTTCTATTATGACCAGGTTGAATTTTTTTAGTTTATCCTTTAAGGACAGATGAGTCATTCACAGCTAAAACCGTGTGGTGTTCTAGAGATAATTCTGTTCCCTCAAGTGATAGCCGTTGTATGACTTGGAAGACATCATCTATTGCCTATAGCAGTATGGGGAATCGGGTGGAATACTCTCTTCCTCGGCTCTGGTGACAGAGGGCTCTTGCTGGCCCCTGACTGTATTCATAGACTTGCAGTTATTAGGTCATTTAGAATAAGTGTAGCAGTAGGGTATTGTACCGTGTTAGCCATCAGTAAAAGCAAGAAGTTTTAAACCAGGATGATACAATTTATTGGCTAACTAAAAATGAATAAAAATAAGCAAGCTTTCGGCCTTGCAGCCTTCCTCGGGCTTATATCCTGTTAGTTTGCAAACTGGTGGTACAGACAGCTATATACATGCAACATCAAAAGGGAAAATAGATATTTTTTCAAGCATAAATACATGTCATTAAGATGCCTTAATTCACACAGACCATCGACCTGGGGTTAGAGGTTGTAAGCTAAGATAAGGATCCTTGTTTAACACCTGCTCACAGACCTGGGAGTTGGACTGACACAGAGGTATCATAAATTCTTAGTGCACAAGTTCAGCTATAATGGCTTAGAAAGTTCAAATATCATCAATCTCATACCAATATAGAAAGTTGTTGTCCTTGTTCAAACCCTTCTCCACAGCTTTGAACCAATTGATAACCAATTTGAACCAATTGTTTCCGCTATTAATCGATCATTTGACGTTTTGAAGCCACCCTTCAGGGCAGTGACGCGATCATCCATGCTGTGTCCGTTGGACCGAAAGTGTGTAGCAACTGGGAGTCCAGATTTGTTATCATTAATAGTGTGCCTGTGTCCATTCATACGTTTGCGCAGAGTTTGTCCAGTTTCTCCCAAGTACATAACATTGGGGCATTTAGCACACATGATCAGATATACCAGATTGGTGGAACCACAGGAAAAAGTACCTTGTACTCTGTACTCCTGTTGTGAACCTGGTATCGTTACCCTGTCAGTGGAGTAAATGTGTCTGCAGGTCCCACATATTTTTTGTCGGCAGGGTGATGTTCCGTTTTGTTGAGGCCTATTCAAAGAACTCCTGACAATCAACCGTTTTAGATTGTGTGGTTGCCGATATGACAAGAGTGGAGGTTTAGGGAATATCGTTCTCAGTCTGTGATCCTTGTGTAAAATGGGATGTAGTTCCTTAGCAATCCTCCTTAAGATTTCCAGGTGTGAATAAGTGATAACTGTCCCAATGTCTGTAGGTATTTTTTTGTGGAGAACCAAACTGGATTCGTTTTGAAAAAGTAATGTTGAGTAACGTTTTAACAAGCTACTTAATTGTTCTGCTGATTATCTGCTTTTATTACTTTTGGGGGGCTAGTCTATTTGAGGGTACCCAGCAGGAAACTCTTAGACCAATGCCGCTTCCTGCTCACTGCAACTTGTCACATTAACTAATTTGTAAGAAAAAGTGGACCCAGGGGAAACATTACATAGTTACATAGTTATTTTAGTTGAAAAAAGACATACGTCCATCGAGTTCAACCAGTATAAAGTACACCACCAGCTTGCTCCCTCACATATCCCTGTTGATCCAGAGGAAGGCGAAAAAACCCTTACAAGGCATGGTCCAATTAGCCCCTAAAGGGAAAAATTCCTTCCCGACTCCAGATGGCAATCAGATAAAATCCCTGGATCAACATCATTAGCGATTACCTAGTAATTGTAGCCATGGATGTCTTTCAACACAAGTAGAGCATCTAAGCCCCCTTTAAATGCAGGTATAGAGTTTGCCATAATGACTTCCTGTGGCAATGCATTCCACATCTTAATCACTCTTACTGTAAAGAACCCTTTCATAAATAAATGGCTAAAACGTTTTTTTCCTCCATGCGCAGATCATGTCCTCTAGTCCTTTGAGAAGGCCTAGGGACAAAAAGCTCATCCGCCAAGCTATTATATTGGTCTCTGATGTATTTATACATGTTAATTAGATCCCCTCTAAGGCGTCTTTTCTCTGGACTAAAACCCAGTTTATCTAACCTTTCTTGATAAGTGAGACCTTCCATCCCACGTATCAATTTTGCTCGTCTCTGCACCTGCTCTAAAACTGCAATATCTTTTTTGTAATGTGGTGCCCAGAACTGAATTCCATATTCCAGATGTGGCCTTACTAGAGAGTTAGAGAGCTTGATGCTCAAGCTCTGCCTTACTAAACCTGATTTGGTTGGAGAAGTGGATAGTGTTTGATGCTGCATCCCCTATTTACTAAAAATTAGTGTTTGCGACCATATTGCAAAGAGCAGGAAGCGCCCATAAGTCTCCCCCCCAACTAGACTAGTGACACTTTTTGTATCACTTAGAATATTGTAGATCTGAACCAAAACAAATTGCCTGTCTGAACTGACATTTTTGGGCCTTGTATATTAAATCTCAGCTAATATTTACCATAAGTAAGTTCAAAATGTCCAGTGGATTGTGCACCCCCCAAATAATAAATTGCAGATCGTCTCCATGTGCAATAGATCTTCTTTCCTCTCCAAATCCCACTGATTGTGTCACTACTGGCTTCCCCACCATTGTAAAGTATGGACCTTGCTGGGCAAGGATTGCTATGGCTTTCTTTCCTGGTTGTAGCTTAGGTCTCCTCAGTTTGACCTCTGCCAACCTGCACATCCACTGGGTCCAACTACTTTTTCTTCTGGGTCCCTAGGCTGCTCTCCATTCCAACCGAAAGACATTGCAGACTGGAACCCAGAGTGAGTTGTACAGCTGGCTAGATATAGAAAACTTTTGCAGCTTATAACTTTTATGATAACAAAAATATAAATTGTGACTCGGTCACTCAGAACTTTTTTTAATTTTATTTTTTTATACTGTTCTCCTTTAACGCTTCCTTGGCTTTTCTTTTAAAAGCAATATAACCAGTTCTAGTATGTTTTATGACAGTCAACTGACAATAATAAACACTTGCAGTCATCACAAGTATTTGTTATTCGCTATCACACTGAGTGCAATAACACCATTTTTTTCATAAAGAAAATGGAAGTCCTTTAAGGTGTGTATGTAATCCTGTTCTGTCAGCTGATAGACTGGGAATATGTGAGAATAGAAGTGGGGGGTGTACAAGTGAAATGTCCGTGGCTGTTTCTCTCACTGCTCACTTCTCAGTAAGACATTTGCCTATCTGTTACCATAATTGGTGTATTGCAGCGTGAGATACGGTGTAAGTGGTTGTGCTCTTCAGGATTGACACCTTTGACATGGTTTGGAATGTGTCAAACAAGGAAGCGGATATTTAAAAGTCTAGCAGTAAAATGACTATTCATTTTTAAGAGCCTAGTTCTAAAAGAGATGACAGCCTGTTCAACAGCAACATAGATTTTTATTTTTTCCCCGTTTTGGAAAACATCAGACTTGGCTTCCTATATGATGAATGGTGTCCTTGTGGGTTCTTCAAACTTGTGACACAATAAAACTGTATTGCTGAATATCTACTGGTAATGAGCCCTAAGGGAATCATTAGAATAGTAGAAGTAGTGTAACATTTTCAGATTTTACCTAAAATACTTGAACTCAGCACTAGCCACTTTTATTCTGGCTTCCATGGTGCCTGTAAGCAACTGTAACTGAAGATCCTGTCAAGCCTATATCTTAAGAGGGAGCAGTGCTGGACTGTAATATGCCAGCGTTCTCACTTGTACTCTGAATGATTTGGTAAAGTAGATACTATCCAAACTTTTAAGTCCACTCTAAGTAATTCTCTCTACATCATAGTTCCCCAACTCTGTCCTCAAGGCCTACCAACATTACATGTTATGCAGGAAACCGCAAACATGCACAGGTGAGGTGATTAGTGTCTCAGCAGAGCTGATTACCTCTGTGGATTTCCACAAAACATGCACTGTTGGTGGACCTTGAGGCCAGGGTTGGAGAACCTTGCTCTACATTGCATACACAGGCAGACCACACCCTCTACTTCCTTGTGGTGTTTTGTCAGTTTCCTGTGCTGTGTGCGCCTGCCTTTTGTCTAATGGATCTGCATTATCACTATGCCACATGTCAAGCTGAGAGAGCATGTGGATCAAGCTGGCTGTTCTGAGATTGTCTTGTGCTTAGCTATACAGTGTGATAGTAGCTCAGTCCATTGATATACCTGTTCTTTCTCTTTTTTTTTTTATTTATTTTAAATTAGTAAAATATGCAAAAGTTGACATTTTGATTGTATGCTTAGATTAAATCAGTTCCAGATTCAAGCAGAGTGATGAGATCAGTTAGAGATATTGATATTTTATTTAGGCAATTTAAGGCCTCATTCATACTATGAAAAACAAGACCTCACCTTTAGGGTTGCAACGATATGAAATTCCACGGTCTGATAACGTCCCCAAAAAAATACCACAGAATTACGGTATACGGTGTTATACAATTATTTGGACCCAGAACCCCCCCCCCCCCCCTTACATTAAATAATGTACCTCAATCCTTCGGCATACATATGATTAAGCCGCCGGGAGATTTAGGGCACTGGATAATACTGTAAAAAGGCTCACCCTGCTCCTGCAAAATTCCTGGTGGCATTAGAGATAGGTGTAGCCAGTAAAAGGTGGCAGCTGCATAGGTAGCTAGGGATGGGTGTAGCAGGTAGTAGGGGGCCGCAGCATAGGTAGCCAGGGATGGGTGTAGCAGGTAGTAGGTGGCCGCCGCATAGGTAGCCATGGGTGTAGCAGGTAGTAGGTGGCCGCAGCTTAGGTAGCCAGGGATGGGTGTAGCCAGTAGTAGGTGGCCACAGCATTGGTAGCCAGGGATAGGTGTAGCCAGTAGTAGGTGGCCGCGGCATAGGTAGGCATGTATGGGTGTAGCAGGTAGTAGGTGGCCGCAGCATAGGTAGCCAGGGATAGGTGTAGCCAGTAGTAGGTGGCCGCAGCATAGGTAGCCAGGGATAGGTGTAGCCAGTAGTAGGTGGCCGCAGCATAGGTAGCCAGGGATAGGTGTAGCCAGTAGTAGGCGGCCGCAGCATAGGTAGGCATGTATGGGTGTAGTAAGTAGTAGGTGGCCGCAGCATAGGTAGGCATGTATGGGTGTAGCAGGCAGCTGGTGGCCGCAGCATAGGTAGCCAGGGATGGGTGTAGTAGGTGGCCGCAGCATAGGTAGCCAGGGATAGATGTAACCAGTAGTAGGTAGCTGCACCAAAGGTAGCCAAGGATAGGTGCAGCCAGTAGTAGGTGGCTGCTGCATAGGTAGCCAGGGATAGGTGTAGCCAGTAGTAGGTGGCCACAGCATAGGTAGCCAAGGGTAGGTGTAGCCAGGATAGGTGCCCGCGGTATGTGCTCCTCCACTGCCAGCGGGGGCAAGCAGCAGTGGGGGTACAAGTACTCACTTGCCGGCAGGTCCTGCTACTGGCTTCATTCTACTTCCTGTTTTTGCATATCATCTCCTTGTAATAGCACCCAGGAGGCGCTGTTTCAGGGAAATGGGACGCAAGAACAGGAAGTAGAATGAAGCCAGTACAGCGTGCAGGACCTGCCGACAAGTATGTATTTATCTTCGCTGTTTTGTGCGCCCGCCACTACGTCGCCATGCACCCGAAAACAGATAAAACGAGATTGTGCATGGTATGATTACCATGCACAATCAAACCGCAGTAGATCGTCATACCGGTATACCGCGGCAACCCTAGTCACCTTGCAATCATTCACACAGCTTTGAAGTCGGTACAAAAATCATCCAACTCCTCAGTTTCTGGTTCCTCCGACGCCCCTATTTTGCATATAACAATGTTGTTGATTGAGTATATATCATAAAGTATAACATAAGTAACATTAAGTATATAACATAAAATGCATTTCATCACTGTCAAAACTTAGGAATTTGAAAGCTTTATTAAGAGGGCATCTGCTTTTGGGAACAAAAAGCTCTTGGCTAGGAAACTGACACTACCCTGTCAGCCATTCTGACCTGCCAATGTCAATGCCCCAGCATATTGTCTGTATAAGATTCACCGAAGATCCATATCAGCCAGGTTCCAGTGTGTAGCCCTGCCACCTTGCAGAAAAAGCCCTCTACCTTTGATATCTGATATAGAAAAGGCTAGGGCCAATTTCTGCAAAGCAGATCTATGCATTGGAACCCAGCTGAAACGGGGTTCCAGTGAATATTATTAAACAGACAATTCCCTCAATTCACTAAGCTTATCTCCTGTCTTTAATAACGTTTTTAGAGTTGTTACCATGGTGATAAGGCATGTAGTATTCTACTAGTGGCTGGATAGTGTAATGGTTAAGGGCAGGAGACCAGGGTTCGAATCTTGGCTCTGCCTGTTCAGTAAGCCAGCACCTATTCAGTAGGAGACCTTAGACAAGTCTCCCTAACACTGCTGCTGCCTATAGAGCGCGTCCTAGTGGCTGCAGCTCTGGTGCTTTGAGTCCGCCAGGAGAAAAGTGTGATATAAATGTTGTTTGTCTTGTCTTGTCTAGTATTCAGGCAACATTTTACCTAAGGCATACCTAAAGTTAACTCTTCTGTCTTTAAAGAGACTCTGAAGTCTAATTTTTTACCAGCTTTTTCCTTATAATACTGTTCAGCACGATTGCCCCACTAAATTCGCGGCATCCCCGCGGCAGATTAATGATTTATAGCTGACATACAGCCCTGCAAAGCTCCCGGGCTTCTCTTCCTGGAGGGGCAGAGCTTTCAGCTTTAGCTCTGCCTCCTCCGCAGTCAATCTCCTCTGATCGCCGCCTCTCCCCGCCTCTCTGTATTCCTTTTACGGAGAGGGGCGGAGAGAAGGCGGAGACCCGCTGAGATTGATTGCGGAGAGGCTGAGCTACAGCTCTAAGCTCAGCCTCTCCAGGAAGAGAAGCCCTACGTGTCAGGGCAGCACAATCTGCGACCAGCAAAGTCATAGAACTTTGTTGGTCTATTACTAGGCAAAATATCATCTGCCGCGGGGATGCTGCAAATTTAGTGGAGCAATCATGCTGATAAGGATTATAAGGAGAAAGCTGATAAAAAACAAGACTTCAGTGTCTCTTTAAGTTAACTCTCCAATCCTTAAAATAACTCCAGAGTTAGACAGGCTGTTAATTAACTGCGTGTGAAAATAACTACAGAGGAGGTAAATTAACTACAGAGGAGGTAGCGTAAGGAATGAAGAGATAAGATAACTCTCTCACTGTGTGGAGGTAAGTTTTCTCTTGCCTTAGTATCTCCAGCATGATCTTAGTGAATTGAGGCCAAAACTTGGTAAGAGTTTGATTCTGGAAGATTTAATCTCCCTGGCGGTATGATTATTTCCATATTTGTCTAAAACTGTTGCATTTTTTTTACAGGCTTTTAGAACCTAAAAATCATACCACTAAATAGATATACAGCAGCCCTGCACATTACACACCTCCCATGGATCCAGCTCGGGGTTACCACTCTCAGCTGAGGATTTCCGTCCTGAGCCTGACCTGGGGTTACCGCTGAGGAGGTTAATCACACTGATTAAAGTGAACCAGAGACGAAGCACCCTCATGTACTTTACCATATATATTAGTGGGAACATTAGAGAAAACGCCTACCCTGCTCTGTTTCATTCTTCACTGCTCAGCCTGCTTGTTATCTGCCCTGATAAAATCCTCGACTGGGCATTCAGTCTGGCTTTACTCGGGAATCATTATAGCTGAGTCATTATAGCAGAGCCAGAAGAGGGCAGGCTTGGCCTAAAAAGACATCAGAGAAGACAGACTCAGTTATGATTCCTGAGCAAAGCCAGACTAAATGCTTAGTTGGAGATTTTATCAGGGCTGATAAAAAAGCAGGCTGAGCAGTGAAGAATGAAAGAGCAGGGTAGGTGTGTTCTCTAATGTTCCCACTGATATACAGTATATGGTAAAATACATGAGGGTGCTTCTTCTGGTTCACTTTAAGCCTGCTGGGAATAGGTTCTCCCAAAATGTCCTTTAGCTCACATTTCGATCAATTTTGACAAAAAAAAAAAAATTACAGCAAACCGTTCAGTGCGGTGGTTTGATTGCTCAATAAATTCCTTGCTGGAATCTCTTAAGTGTGTGAGAGGAATCAATCGTTCTGCACATCGTGTGCTAATATATAAAGCTGGCCGTGTATCGCCCATATGGCCAGATCGACCATAATGCTGTACATACACGGGTCGACCGGCGGCTCGATTAGCCGCCTGATCGACCCCCAGCCGCGTCCCCGCTCGTTCGCGCGGATCGATTGCCGCTCGCCCCCGCCGGTGCTTCCTTATCAGCGCTCGATTCCCTGCCATTGTCCGCTGGTGGGAATCGAGCGGGCGGGGGTCGAGAGGCATGATCGGGCCAGCTAAATATTTTCAGCTGGCCGGATCAGCTGATCGATACATGGTACAGAAACGTACCGTGTATCCCCAGCATTAGATAGATCCCTCTGTAATCTAATTTGATCAGAGAGGAATCTATTTCTTGCCCACAAACTGCCCAGAGATTTCCAGTAGACTTCAGCATCTCTTTTAAACCTCATCTACACAGTACAATTTTCGGAAAGATCGGATCTATTAGACGGATCTATCAGATAATTTCCAACCGGTCCAAGCGGATTGTGTTAGATTTTGGAATAGATTTTGGGGACTTATCAAAGCAAAATCTATCTCAGAAGTGATCTGAAACAATTTGGACTTCTACACACAATTTCTTATTAGAACTATCTAATAGATACGTCTATCTTATGGAAAATTGTACCGTGTAGATGAGGCCTTAAAGCCTCACTTTTCTACCAGTGCAACTCCTGGCCTCCTCCATTGTCCACTGCTGAACCTGTGTCACATGGTACATGCGCTAGCAGTGATGCCATGGGGGAGGGGCTTTGAGGGGTAAAGCCAATAGTGAATACTGAACACCGTTACCGCTGAGCACCCAACCAAGCCTTTGTGAATGTCATTTTTCTGATATTCCTGATCAATCCATTTAACCGGTTTCAGCCTAAAATTGATAAAAAAGATTGATCGGGCAGCCATGTTGCAACATCGATTCTCTTCCGATTTCAGTAAAATCCAATCCAATGAGAAGGTCGATCGGGCCACAATGTCGAGTAATGGGTAGGCACTTTATGGCCAGCTTTACATCTTTCCTCTGAGTAGCACAGTATATTTGTCCACTTTGAAGGGTTAACTTTGGGAAGCAACTACAGAATTCAGATTGTTGTCTGCCCTGAGCACAAGGGATTGTATGTTTACACAGTCACTTCATAGTCATACATGATGCAATCTGGTAGTAGAATAAAAACACCATTATGAAGCTAATTTAAAGGACAGCTGTAACAAGAGGGGTATGGAGGCTGCCATATTTATTTCCCATTAAGCAATACGAGTAGCCTGGCTGTCCTTCTGATCCTCTGTCTCTAATACATTTAGCCATAGACCCTGAACAAGCATGCAGCAGATCAGGTGTTTCTGACATTGTCAGATCTGACAAGATTAGCCGCATGCTTGTTTCTGGTGTGATTCAGACACTTCTGCAGCCAAACAGATCAGCAGGGCTGCCAGGCAACAGGTATTGTTTAAAAGGAAATAAATATGGCAGCCTTCATATTCTTCTCACTACAGTTGTCCTTTACAAGACATTTAGTGTTTGACTGTGCAAACTATCCTGCAGCTTACCAGAGTTTGGCTACGAACCTCCCCGATGATAAACCATTGCCGTGCCTCTCTCACTAACAGGCAATATAGCAGTGATGCTATTTGCATTTACTATACTGCACATTTTCATTTCATTTGATGAGCTTTCTTTCAGTCATTCCCCTCTGGGCAGAAAGTAATGAGAATGCTCACATATGGGGACACAGAACAATCCAAAAGAAGTTCTAACCCTAAAAAGTGAAATTGGGCTGGATTTGGAACATGTTCTTTTGATTTATGCGAGCCTCTGTAAGGCTGTGTGCAGACGTGGAAGTACTAAAGTGTGCAGTGTTCATATTTCTGTCACTCTGACTTCACACACTGTGCACAAAGCCGGGTCACAAGGTTCCAGTAGACTTTTGGCAACCAGTTGAGGACCGGAAATGGATGTGAAGTCAACACTCCGGACAGGATTAAGAGGCACAGAGAAGGGGTTAAGCAAGTTTTCCTGTCTGCCTCTTTAGGTTTAGGAGCTGTTTCTGCTTTGTACAGTTCATGAAAGTACGTTCTGCAATGAGGAAGTTTTAGCAGGATTAGTAATTTTATGTCCAGAGGACGTTGCCTGTGAGGAGTGATGCGCTTGTATGTGTGAAGTCACTGTATGCTACCTCATTCTGGTTTCCCGCCAGAGTGCCCTGTGTATCACATAGGCAGTAGTGGGGGCCATGTTGTGATGAGACAGGCAAGCAGACTGGAAGTAATATATGGACTCTGCCCAGGTTGTGAAAGTCTCAGAAAATCTGTACTAAGTTAACCATGATCTCATGCTTGAGCAAGGGGCATTGTACAGGATAATAGAGCTGTTCAGAGCAGTGCCTGTGCCCACATGCTCTTTTGATACCAAATCTACCACTGTCATTTAAGTTTAGCCATCTGTGGGATTCATTCATTGAATGTGGTAGCTGGGCAAACGTTATTAAAGAGACTCTGTAACATCAAAAAGATCCCCTGGGGGGTACTCACCTCGGGTGGGGGAAGCCTCCGGATCCTAATGAGGCTTCCCACGCCGTCCTCTGTCCCACGGGGGTCTCGCTGCAGCCCTCCGAACAGCCGGCGTCAGACCCGACTGTCAGTTCAATATTTACCTTTGCTGGCTCCAGCGGGGGCGCTGTGGCTGCTTTCGGCTCCGAACTACACGGAAATACCCCATCTCAGTCGGGTCCGCTCTACTGCGCAGGCGCCAGAAACTTGCACCTGCGCAGTAGAGCAGACCCGACAGCGATTGGGTATTTCCGCCTACTTCGAAGCCTACAGCCGTCAGAGCACCTGCGCAGGAGCCGGGAAGGTAAATATTGACGTCATCTTTCACGGAGGGCTGCAGCGAGACCCCCGTAGGACAGAGGACGGCGTGGGAAGCCTCATTAGGATCCGGAGGCTTCCCCCACCTGAGGTGAGTACCCCCCAGGGAATCTTTTGACGTTACAGATCCTCTTTAAAGAGGAACTCCAGTGAAAATAATGTAATAAAAAAAGTGCTTCATTTTTACAATAATTATGTATAAATTATTTAGTCAGTGATTGCCCATTGTAAAATCTTTTAAATCCCTGATTTACATTCTGACATTTATTACATGGTGACATTTTTACTGTTGGCAGGTGATGTAGCTGCTGCATGCATTTTTGGCAGTTGTAAACAGCTATTTCCCACAATGCAACAAGGTTCACAGACAGGAAATTGCCAGGAGTACCACGGTCCTCAGAGCTTCTTGTGGGAGGGGTTTCACCACAATATCAGTCATACAGCGCCCCCTGATGGTCTGTTTGTGAAAAGAAATAGATTTCTCATGTAAAAAGGGGCATCAGCTACTGATTGGGATAAAGTTAAATTCTTGGTCGGAGTTTCTCTTTAAAGAGAAACTTTAACCCGGGACCAATCAGTAGCTGATGCCCTTTCCCACTAGAAATCTATATATTTTTTAAAATAGATTATCAGGGACATCTGCATGACTGATATTGTGGTGAATCCTACTGTGTGATGACAGGGCCATGGTCCTGACAGTTTGCCGTCTATGAAGATCACTGCATTGTGGGAAATAACTGCTGTTTCCAGCTGCCAAGAAAGCAGTATGTCCCTCTGTGCATAGAACTCTCAGTAAATTGAGGAGTGGAACATTTTTCAATGGGCAAACACTGACTAAATAATTTATAAATGAATATATATAACAAAATAAGCAATTGTATTCATAGATACGTTTTGTATCTGCCCTGTCCTCAAGGCCCACCAACAGTGCATGTTTTGTGGAAATCCACAGAGGTAGGTAATCAGCTTTGCTAAGACCCTAATTACCTCACCTGTGAATATTTGTGGTTTTTCTGCAAAACCTGCACGGTTGGTGGGCCTTGAGGACCGGGTTGGGGAACTCGCTGTGTATTGTGAACCCGGCCGAACAGAAAAGTGTGTGTGTGTGTGTGTGTGTGTGTGTGTGATATTAATAATAATAATTAAAAAAAAAATAGGCAGCAAAGAGAGGGGAAATTTACTGGCCAAGTTTATCAATGTTAATTACAACTTCTAGCAATATTGAGCATCTACAAGGAAGGAAACAAATGTATTACTTATTGGTAATCTAAAGCAGAAAGAGCACTCCTTCCCACCACCAGCCATCACCCTGCTTGTCTTGTTCTGAGGACTTTGACTGGCCGGTTTTTCCTTGTCAGGAGAAAGTGTAGCTTGCTGAGCGCGCTGGAGAGTGTGGCACGTGCCAGGTACACACTATTCAGGAAAAGGAAATGACAGAATTACTGGAACCAGTTTTCAAAGTGGTCTGAGTAATATGATCTCAGTTATTGTGCAATACTCTTTCCAAGACTGTCTACTGAAAAGGCCAAGGTTATTCAGATTACAAGTTATGTACCATACTGTTGCCTGCAAGTAATGACAATACCTACAATACACCCCCCTGAAACCGGCAAGACAGGTTAGAAATGTAATTATGTAGAAAGAAGGCCCTGGATACCATAGGGCCTTCCTGGTCCTCAGTCCGTCACATAGCATTGGCACTCATCGGGCAGCCATAGAAAGTCCTTGCACCCGAGAATCTCCGAGGATGAGTGCATCAGTACTGCACAAGTGTGAGGCTGGGCTTGCACATTTGCATTACGGATGCGCCTGTCTTCAGATGCACTCGCGGACATGGGTTCTTCTGAAGGCATCTGGAGGAGTGCCAAAGACACAGCCGGTCACATTCAGTAAGAGACAGCGCTAAAATGACGGGATGGAGCGAGGACCAGGAACGCTCTATAGCAGTGGTTCCCAACCTTTTATGAGGTATCGCCCCTTAGGGGAAGACGACTCACCCCTGTCGCCCCCCTTCTCTTAGTACGGTATACCCTTACGCCAGGTGGTGGTGCCAGTGGAGGGGGTAGCGCTGTGACCTTGCCAGCTAAAAATAGCCGGTGACTCAACTACTTTGCGCCAATTCCCTTAACGGTGTAATGTCAGCTATTGCAGCCCCGCACGTTGTGCAGCCCTGCATGCGCAGTAGGAGCTTGTGTCCCATTAAATTGTACAGCCACGTAAAACGTCCTAAATATCTCCGCTTCCGCACCACGTACACTCCCGAAATTTTCAGGGGAGGGAGGGGACCCCCAGATCTAGCTCTGTGCCGAATTGCAGCCCCCGAGCCCCGCTGGTTCCCGAGACCGATTGCAGCTAACCTATCTCGGGACTAGTGGGGCTCGGGGGCTGCAATTCGACACAGAGCTATATCTGGGGGTCCCCTCCCTCCCCTGAAAATTTCGGGAGTGTATGTGGTGCGGAAGCGGAGATATTTCAGGTAAATAATATCTAACTTCCCACTGAGCATGCGCGACACTCAGTGAGGAAGGCTGCTTCCAGGCTGCAACGCCTGACCAACGAGCTCTGAGGAATTACGCAACTCTATCATGCACACTTGCATATTTTATATAGATCATATTTTTTGCCCATAATTTTCTTAAAAACGAGTGACACTGCGTCACTTTATTTTTTCTGCATTTTCATACTGATCGCCCCCCTGTCACCCCCCCACAAATTTTCCGCCCCCCCCTTAGAACCCAAATCGCCCACCTGGGGGCGATCGCCCCCCGGTTGGGAACCACTGCTCTATAGTATCCGCTGCTTTCACACTACATAGGAATGTATCTAACCTGTAATGCATTTTCTCACTTCAAGTTTGTTTTAAGCAAATACATAGAGTACATAGAGACCTAAAGCCTAAAGCATATGCTAGATAGTTTTCAGCTGAGGTAGTCGGGGCTGTCAAAAATCTGGGGCATGTACTTCCTCCCGAATCCTCACTGATGTCTCGCCGAGAAAACTGAAGTGTTGTATCGGTTTGTCTCTCTGATCGCATTGTTTTCTTCCTGACCCCTCCTGATAGAAGCCATACTGTTGTCATTCCTCGAAACATAATGGCCTCAATTCACTAAGATCATGCTGGAGATAATAAGGCAAGAGAAAACTTACCCCCACACATCGATCTTGCCTTATTAAAGTGTAGAGATAAGTTTTCACAGTGAGAGTTATCTGATCACTTCTGTCCTTAAGTTATCTCCTCTGTAGTTATTTTCACATGCAGTTAATTAACAGCCTGTCTTTACCTTTAGAATTCTGGAGTTATTTTAAGGATTGAAGAGTTAAATTTAGAGATCTCTTCTTGATTTAAAGACTGAAGAGTTAGGGCCCGTTTCCACTGGAGCGGAAACCGATCCGAATCCGCAGAGTTTCCCTGCAGGCAAATCGCGCAGGGAAACTCTGTCATAGGGAACTACGGCGCCGCCGGCCGAATCGCTTACCCTAGCGATTCGGCCGACACTGGCCAGAGATTTCGCGCGGGAGGCTGCAAATCTCATAGCCGTGCATGGCTCGGCTTCTGGGATTCGCCTGCGATCCTGCACACCCGGAAGTGCATCTCACTGACGCGGTTTGCCTGAGGTAAAATGTTTCCTGAACACTACATGCCTCATCACCATGGTGATAACTCTAGAAACGTTATTAAAGACAGGCGATAAGCTTGGTGAATTGAGTCCAAAGCGTCTGTACAGCATTAAACCCCGAACTGTCACCCAATGGATCGAGTTCCAGTCCCTTCAGGCAACAGTATTTGTGAGTGTAGGCACCGTAATGCTGAATCCTTTTTGTGTGAACATGCCTTGCATGCTATTATTTTGTCAGAATCCTAAGACAATAAAGGAAATATTTTGCTATATTAATTAGACTCCTTTTCAAACATTTTAGCCACACCTAAATGAAAGTACATGAAACATGTCAAGTATGCAATGACTGTGTCTGAAGACAAACCTGAGTTGCTGGATAGTGGTTTCTGGTTGACAGGCAAGTTGCTGACGAGCAGTTCCACTGTGCACTTTGCACTTGGTTGTGTAGCCACAAGCTTTGCAGTGATTGTTTTCTTCTGTACTGATAACATTCATATTTGATAAGGACGTAATCAAGGCATGTTGATTGGGTGTTACCTGATATTGCAACTTTTGTGTGATTGAAAACGTCAGGACTGTTGCAGAGAATAAGCTGGGTACAAGTAACCAATGGGGGCCATCTAGGTGACAGGAAACATCTGTAGGCTGCAGGAAAGGAGTTACAATGTGGCATCACTCAGCTGGGACTGTCATTCTCCTGCTCTCCACCATACAGGTGGGGTCTTCATGATGACATCATAGATTTCCTCCCCAGTGATCTGAGTGGCAGTTTACAATGCAAACACAGAATTTCATTTTGTTTTTTAAACTTAAAGGACAGCTGAAGTGAGAGGGATGTGGAGGCTTTTTTAATCTCCTTTTAAACAATACAATTAGCCTGGCAGTCCTGCTGATCTCTTTGGCTGCGGTAGTGTCTGAATCGCATACCTGAAACAAACATGCAGCAAATCCAGTCTGACTTCAATCGGAGAGGTGATCTGCATGCTTGTTCAGGGTCTATGGCTGAAAGGATTAGAGGCAGAGGATCTGAAAGACAGCCAGGCAATTTGCATTGTTGAAAAAGGAAAGAGATATTGCAGCCTCCATATCACTCATTTCTGTTGTCCTTTAAAGACCCTGTCCAGGCACCGTCTTTTGGATTCTCCCTGCACACAAATGAAATGCGGACGGATAATATGTTACCCGACTTGCACCCCGGTTTTTGGGTCTAAGAGTTTAAGTATAAATCTTTGCAGGTGATTTCAGCAGCAGAACTGGAGTTTCGTAGTGGAAAAGAGCCTTCAGAGAGAGTCAGTGTTTAGGAGGCCTTACTCTGTGTGACTGACCCACCAGAAGCTGTTTCTATACCTCTTGCTGTGCGGACAAAGATGAGTAACATAAGACGAAATATTCCAGACAGAGTCTCTGGTTCCTCCGAGTGGCTAATGTTTCTGGATCAGCCAGTCAAGTAATTTGTTTCTCCAATCTCTGACATGAGTCCGAACCATAATGCTGGGAATACACGATTCATTTCTGCCGCAGATAGATGGTTCAATAGATAATTTCCGACATGTCCGATCTCCCGTTCGATCGTTTTTCCGCTCGATTTTTATAGACGTGAATTAAAAAAGATGAGAAAAACGAGCGGAAGATAAGAGAATCGAGCTGCAAAAATAATCGGGTGGAGAATCGAGCGGCAGAAACGCAATGTGTAATTCCAGCATAAGAGATAGTGCCTGAACCATATTCAGAAGCTTTGTCGCTCAAATCATTTTAAAGGGAACCTAAACTGAGAAGGACATGTATTTTTCCTTTTAAAAGAATACCAGTTGCCTGACTCTCCTGCTGATCCTGTGTCTCTAATACTTCTAGCCAGAGCCCCTCAACACGCATGCAGATCAGGTGCTCAGACTGAAGTCAGACTGGATTAGCTGCATGCTTGTTTCAGGGTGTGTGATTCAGCCACTACTGCAGCCACAGAGATCAGCAGGACTACCAGGCAACTGGTGGTGTTTAAATGGAAACATCCATATCCCTCTGTTTAGGTTCCCTATAAGAACAGAATATTATAGTTGAGAAATGTTATTCTTAACAAATTTTCCGTACAGCGACAGCTTATGTAATTTTCCTTTAATGCCAGTCTTTAGTGGAGAATTGCAGATAGAGCGTGGTAAGCTCAGAGGGTTAACTCCATTTCTGTATGGAGTGTGTACCATCAGACAATGAAAACAAGAAATACTAGAGCTGTGAGGTAGACGCCCAAATATGCTCCTCATGCAAGCAGGCCTAATGTGCATGGAAGGCTAAGAGGGTTAACTTCAGTTCCATCCAGGTTTGTACTCCACCCAGAACTTGAGTGTAAAAGGTGAGCTTTGGGTCAATGCAGGAAGGAAGACAGTATGTTCAGCTTGAGCACAGGCAGGGTCCAGTGAGGCGTAACTCAGATGTTCTAAAAACCTGTGTAAATTCTTTGCTGGCGATCTATGCTTGATCTACACCAGCAGGCCCTTGCTTTTTGAGCCTGATGTGATCTTGGATTTAATATTTTCAGGCTAAACTATGAGGTTTTTATTTGCTATACTAGTTAGAGAACATTTGTTCTGCTTTAAAGAGACTCTAATAAAAAATGGGCCCCTGGGGGGTTCTTACCTCGGGAGGGGGACGCCTCTGGATTCTTTCAAGGCTTCCCCCGTCACACGGTGGTCTCGCTGGGCACCTCCGAAGCCACAGTTGACAATTTGTCAGGCTTGTAATATTTGCCTTCCTCGGCTCCAGTGCAGGCGCAGTACGGCTCTCTGCTCGGGATGAGGCGGAAATAGCCCATCCCAGTCAGTTCTGCTCTACTACTGTGTATCATAGGAATTGAGAAATTTAGTAGAGGTTCTGTGAATCGAAGCTGCCTTTATTGAAGTGCCAGATCATGGCTCAGTGGTAAAGAAAATCAAATGCAATATGTATTCTACCTGTCATTGATTCAGTCACATGCACCTTCTGCCACTTTTGATTGGCCAAATTCCAAGCCTCATACAATTTGAGGTTTGCAAGCAAGCCAGTGTATTTTGCATCTCATTGACCATCTTTAGTCACAGCATATTATTATTATTATTATTTAGTATTTATATAGCACCAACATATTACGCAGCGCTGTACAATGTGTGTATATATATATGTATATATGTATGTATGTATGTATATATATATATATATATATATATATATATATATATATATATATATATATATATATATATATATATATATATATATATATATATATATATATATATATATCTCTTGTCACTAACTGTCCCTCAAAGGAGCTCACAATCTAATCCCTACCATTGCCATATGTCTACATTATGTAGCGTAAGTACTGTAGTCTAGGGCCAATTTTTTAGGGGGAGCCAATTAACTTATCTGTATGTTTTTTGGAATGTGGGAGGAAACCGGAGTGCCCGGAGGAAACCCACGCAGATACGGAGAGAACATACAAACTCTTTGCAGATAGTGCCCTGGCTGGAATTCGAACCAGGGACCCAGCGCTGCAAGGCGAGAGAGCTAACCACTACGCCACCGTGCTGCCACAGATATGTATCTTTAAGATTCATATACTAAAGGTGCGTACATATCGCCAACTAATGTCGCCCGTCAGGGATCAGGAGCTGTTCCCCTTGTGGGACATCGATGGGCTGGCCTGCTCACACACGCATGTCAGCTGTGTAGTAGTGATGGGCAAGTAGATGCAAATAACTTCGAGGTGATGCAAATTTATGCAGCTTAAAAATGAACCAATCAAATTTTAACTCAGCAGGATTTGATTGGTTCATTTTCAAGCTGCACACATTTGCATATAAATTAGCATAAACTCAGTTATTTGCATCTACTTGACCTTTACTACTGTGTAGCCTCCAGATTCTGAATGACTGTAAGGTCTAGCCTGCACCATGGTGCTCCCTGCAGTCTATGTACTACCACAGGTCCCAGCATATACCACTGTGCTGTCTCTAATCTCTGTAGAACTGCAGGTCATAATATGTACCATTGTGTCTCTCATATCCTAGCATACACCACTGTGCAATTGCTCGAATCTCTGTAGAGACATGGGAGCCAGTGGACACTGCAGAATTAACTATCCAGTATTAATTTATAATTGTAAAAATGAGATACTAAGATTGCACAGCAAAGAAGCATGGCATTGAAGCATCACAGAAGATCAAACCATCTTAGTAAATGGACTAAACTGAAAATGATGGTGAATAAACTTGTTTGATCTCTTATAAGTGTTATATTTAGATCAAAGTATGAAAAAGTCATGTTAGCAGCTGTAGGGCTCATGTTTTTTAAGTAGCTGTAGCTGAGATACTGGAGCAGTTTCAGAGATGGATCATTAGTCTGGACTTAGATTGAGGCTGTAGGAGGGGCCCATAGACCCGCAATGAGTCACTGGAAGCTATTAACCACTTAATTTAACTTACTTTCCTGTATTTCCATTTCCATCGAGCGGCCGTTCCATGTCAGTTCACGGAGGGAGTCTCTGTGAACAGCCTGCGAGTCTCCGATCACGGCTCGCAGGCTAAATGTAAACACTCGGGGAAGAAATCCCCGGTGTTTACGTCGCACGGCGCTGCTGTCACAGCAGCGCCGTAAAGGAGATCGGCGATCACCGGCCTCTAATTGGCTGGGGATCGCCACCGTCTGATAGGCTCAAGCCTATCGGAGGCTGTACAGGACTGTACCGCCTATAGTGGGAAGGAGAGGGTGGGGGGAATAGCACTGCAGAGGGGGGCTTTGAGGAGCCACCCCCCGCGCAAAACACAAACAGCCGGCGGCGATCAGACCCCCCCAGCAGGACATCCCCCTAGTGGGGAAAAAAGGGGGGAAGTCTGATCGCCCTGCCTGCAACGTGATCTGTGCTGGGGGCTGAGGAGCCCACCCAGCACAGATCATAAGAAAATCATGCGGTCCTTAAGTAGTTAACATACACCAGACCTCTCTCCCACTGGTCCCAAAAAGTGCCAATACCTATCACAAAACACAACCGCCAATGACCGAAATCAACAGGAGAGGATGCGACACATTTCTGAACGTCTAACTTTTTTCTTCACTTCTGCTGGGAATACATTCTGTATTGTACCTGGCATCTCATCCCTGTTTGTATGGTGGTTGGGTGTCTTTGGGCAACAAAGATGGCAGAATGTACACTTGGTCATAAGTGTGTAGAAATAGCCTTATGGCAAGATGTACAGTATGTGCTGAAGATGTGTTGCATGTATGTACTAGGCCAGGATTCCTCAACCAGGGTTCCTTGAGTACTTTGCAGGGGTTCCTTGGCATTTTCCCCCATCATGGGGGTTGGGGGAGGTATGATAGAGAGCACACTGCAATGGGGGATGCTGTAAAAAGAAGCACTACATTTGTGGCTAGAATAATAAAGAACACATTAGTAACAAGCACTATAATAAGGAGACCTTGTAATGAAGGGCACTGTAATAGGGAGTAGTGACATAAACCGCTACACCAGCCTTTAAAGACCATGCCAGGGGTTACCTTGAGATCCCAAAATTACTTGCAGGGGTTCCTGGAGATTGAAAGCTATTTGCAGGGTTCTTCCAAGGTAAAAAGGTAGAAAAAGACTGCACTAGGCCTTAACGTAGCCATACATCTTGTGATTGTGATTCAGTCGGCAAATGCAATCGACTTTAATATGGTTGATCGAAAGTTGATGGACTAGTAACCCACACCCTACAAACGATAACCTATGCGATTCGCCTTCACATTCGATGTGACTGATGTTGCTTCTCCATGCTCTGAATGCAAAAATCGATGGAATGACGTGAACAGTAGCCGATTCCTGTGCGATGGACCGATACCTTGCATCCTGTTCCCTCGAGTAAGCTGAAATCAGCTACTTTTCATTGATTGGGAGTTCTGGAACACACTCGATTCCTTCTCGATTCGATAAAATAATCGAATGGTCAATTGTACTGCAAAATTGCTAGATGTATGGGCACCTTTATTCCCACCATACAACAGATGGACTTTAGATGAAGTAAGGTAAACTGATGTAATGTTGTGCATCACTTGATATTCCCATTGGCCACAGGAAGTGCTTTCCTGATCAGTATTAGGCCTCTTACACAGTAAGACGTTGCGTTTGATGCGACGTTAAGATCGCATAACGTGCCCCTAATGCAACACATTGAAGACTATAACTTGGACGTTATTTAGCCCTGCGTTTGGTGCGCCGTTTTCGTCACACAGTGATAGAACAAAAACGGTGCATGCAGTAAAAGAAAAAAGAAAACCTTAGTGAGCATGAGCATAAAAACGTGTATAACACACAGCATGCAGCACTTTCATTTAACGTGCAGCGTTAGACACCAAAGCAACGTCTCCACTGTGAACAGCCCATTGATTTTTCATTGCTGTAAGTTATTGTGTGTTACATGTTGTTGTAACGTGCGACTTTAAGGTCGCACTGTGAAAGAGACCTTATACCTTGAATATGGATCATGTATGAGCTAGTTTTAATAGTTTATCATCATCTCAATGCTTCCATCAAATCTGTCTGAGGCCCCTTTCACACTGGTGCGGTGTTTTCCCCGATTTGGTAGCAGGCCAACACTACGCCAAGGGAAGTCTACGGGGCATTTCATACCTAGTGTGATGCGTCCCCTACAGAAATGCCCATTGTGCAGCAAGAGCAACATGCGCAGTGACGTGCGGCGAACTGGAAGTCCTGTAAGTCTACAGCGACGCATGTTTTTATAAATTACAGTGTTCGCGATGTGCCTCGGAAGCGCGTTGGTGTATTTCTTTCAATACACTTTTGCGCCATTCGAATTCTGACCACAGGAAGTGGGCGCTAGAGAGCCTCAATTCTTGCTTTGCTTGCAGCCAGAATGGAGATTACCACTTACTGGCGCAGTAATCTCCATCAGCTATTTTTTTACGTTGCGATGCAATCATCCAATCGCACTGCTACAGTGGGATGATATAGCATACAGTATTTACACTATCTGCATCTGTCAGGGCTATGGAGAGTGAGTTGGAGTAATTTTGGGTACCTGGAGTTGGTGGTTTCATAAACTGAGGAGTTAGTCGAATGATTTTTGTACCGACTCTACATCCCTGGTCAGTGTTCCCTTGGTTTGTGTGGATTCTCTGGGCACTCATGTTTCCTCTCGCATCAAAAAAAACTGCTGATTTATTAATTAGATCCCTCCTAATTGGCCTAAGCACCATACAACCATGCATAATTACTGTAAAGGTCCATACACACTGAAAATCACAATTGTAAATGCGGTGCAATGTGATCTCAATTTTCTCTTGTGTGCAAAAACGTGCGTTCTCTAGAGCAGGGCTTTTCAACCGCGTACGCGTACCACCAGTGGTACTTTGCTGTTGGCCAGGTGGTACACACCAGGCTTGCCTGCTAGTTGTCTTGGCCCCATCTTGCCTCCACAAAGTTCATCTCCCCTCGCTGGCTCCTCACTGTGCTGCCCTGCAACATACTTCAGACCTCAAATCAGTGGTGAAGAGACAGACAGGCAAACGGTGCACAGTGGCAGTCTGGTTACTGCTGATCTGAGGTGTGAACTATTCTAAAGGGCAGCACAGCGAGGACCTCGGAGGCTAAAGAGGCTTCCTCCTTTCTCCACAGTAGAGCGGATCCAGCGACAGGATTCCCAAAGATCTCCTTGTCAGCATACCCGCATATGCAGTTGCAGTTCTCCGCTTGGATACTGGTGGAAACAGCCGAGCCTGATCGGGTTCGCTCTACTATGCATGCACACGGGTGGTACTTTTACATTTTCAGGTGATAAAAGTGGTACAATTAGTGAAGAGATTGAAAAGCCCTGCTCTAGAGTGGTTACGATTTCTGATGAGGAAAAACAAGCCCAGGTAGAATTTTGAAATCGGAGATCGGCATAAAATTGCTTAGCCCCACATTTGCTATGAGGTTTTCTTGCGCTTCCATTGATTTAACACAAACGCAGAAAAATGCTGCATGTGCTACCTTTGCTTTGGGGTTACAGTTCATTGCAGCAGTGTTCCATGGGCATTTGGTGATCAGCAAAATGCATGCACTTCAATCATCTAACGCAGGGAGGTCAAACTCAAATACAAAGTGGGCCAAAATTGTACACTGGGACCTAATCGCGGGCCAACCTCAATGTCTAATGGCCCTTTCCCTCCCTTGTATAGTTCCCTGGTGGCCCCCATTCCCTCACCTATACTGTTGCTGGGTGTTTAGTGCTTTCCCCCTCCTTCATATGGCTTTTCTGGTGATATAGGGCTTCACCTCCATTTTAGCTTCCCTGGTGGTCTAGAGTGGGCCAAACATAATGCAAAGTGGGGAATCCACGCGAGGGCCAAATTTAATGGCTTTGACGGCCAGATTTGGCATGTATGATCTAACGGAAGCACATTCAGTGAGAACGGGCCATAGACTCAGCAATCGCTGTTTGATCATTAGGGCAACAGTTTAGGGATCATCCTTGAATGGGCTTTCTGTTCCGCTATAGCCCTGCAGCGTGCACTGTTCACTGGAAAGGGGAGGAGGGATGAAGGGAATATGCATGAGCGAGCAGTGGCAAGCAGTGTGGGAGAGCCCCAGAACAATAGACTTGTTTACTGATCTGCTGAAATAAGATAGTGACTGTGGTAGAGATCAGATTACGGGCCTTTCTGAATGACAGTCGGTGACTATGGACTCTATAAAGCACTGTAGAAGATATCAGTGCTACATAAATGCATCATAACCATTACCGTGTAGGCCTGTGATCTGATTTCCTGTGGTTGCTCATTTAGAAGGTTTTAGTCCTCTAAGTTGTCCCTGTGGCTTTCTGAAGAGGCTGCTCCCGAGTGTCTACGCACTGTCAGAAGAACATGAGAAACTTGTACCCTTTTAATCCCTTAGAGCGCAGCGGTTGAGGTCACATGTCAGCTGAGCCCAGAGCACAGATGGAACAATGAATGTTCCCATAATCCAGTCCTGACTGAGGCTCGCTTCTAATGATCCAGTCAGATGGAGATGTGATATGAAGTAATCTTTTATATGTGCTGAGAAATCTTTTAATGCTTCCCAGGTGCAATATTATTTCCCCATCTGGCCACCTAGAAATCCGCTTCTGCTCTTGTGTAAATAAAATGGATGTAGTTACGTTCTGGAGATGACTGTATACAAATCTTTCTTTCTACAGGCAAGAAGTTTTGAATCAGGATGATACCATTGGCTAACTTAAATGGCTAACTTTAAAACTTTTATGTTAGCCAATAAATGATTGCAAATGATTGGCTAACGTAATGATGATGAATCCTGATTCAAAACCTCTTGCTTTTAGGTCGAATCCACACTATTAAAAATTTCTCCCATTCACTTTCATTAAAATTGCGGTAAAAATTGTGTACAAACTGCCGCGATCGCATATGTAAAAAGAGTCAATTTTTATGTGATTTTTTTTTTACAGTGATTTTAATGAAAGTGAATGGGGGGAAACTTTTAAAAAGCGCTAATCAATCACAAAGCGCTCAGAAAAGCGCTTAGTTTGGATCTGGCCTTATTGATGACTAAGCCCTTGTTCACATTGGGGAAGGTGCTGTACACTTTTCAAAGCGCATTTGGTTGTGCGCTTTGCTAGGTACAGCTTTTTCCATTGATTCTAATGTGCCATGTTCCCATCCATTGCCGGATTTACCATAAGGCACTGTAGGCACATGCCTACAGGCGCCTGATCAGGGGTCAAGTGGGGCGTAGACGCGGTTGGAAGACGTCCACCTCCTTATTTCAGAGGGTGGACGTCGTCCACCCTGGCATGTGTGGAGGGGAGCAGTGCAGAGAAGGAGAGCTGTGGGGACAGCGATGGGGAAGGGGGGACGTCTTCCCCCTCCTTCCCTCACCTTTGGGCTCCCTCGCTTTCCTCTCCAGAACGAAGTCTTGTGTGGCGGCTGGCAGCGGGCAGAACTTACCTCCGTCTCGCTCCAAGCGCCGGAAGATCTAGTGCCGCTGCTCTGGTCCAGACCAGACTAGCGGAAAATCCATTAGACCATCCCGCGCCTGCAACGAGATGGAGGTAAGTTCTACCCGCTGCCAGCCACCGCACAAGACTTAGTTCTGGAGGGGAGAGTGAGAGAGGGGGAGCCCCAAGGTGAGGGAAGGGAGGGGGGAGATGGCCCCCCTTCCCCGTTGTGCCCACAGCTCTCCCTCTTCTCTGCGCTGCTCCCCTCCTGCTGGGGGGGGGAGGGGACCTGGCTACCTATTCTGGGGACATATACACCTGCCTACATATACTGGGGACATATACGCCTGGCTACATATACTGGGGACATATACGCCTGGCTACATATACTGGCGACATGTACGCCTGGCTACATATACTGGGCACATGTACGCCTGGCTACATATACTGGGGACGTGTACACCTGCTACATATACTGGGGACATAATACAGTGGCTTGCAAAAGTATTCGGCCCCCTTGAAGTTTTCCACATTTTGTCAAATTACTGCCACAAACGTGAATCAATTTTATTGGAATTCCATGTGAAAGACCAATACAAAGTGGTGTACACGTGAGAAGTCAAACGAAAATCATACATGATTTCAAACATTTTTTACAAATCAAAAACTGTAAAGTGGGGTGTGCGTAATTATTCAGCCCCCTGAGTCAATACTTTGTAGAACCACCTTTTGCTGCAATTACAGCTGCCAGTATTTTAGGATATGTCTCTACCAGCTTTGCACATCTAGAGACTGAAATCTTTGCACATTCTTCTTTGCAAAACAGCTCCAGCTCAGTCAGATTAGATGGACAGCGTTTGTGAACAGCAGTTTTCAGATCTTGCCACAGATTCTCGATTGGATTTAGATCTGGACTTTGACTGGGCCATTCTAACACATGGATATGTTTTGTTTTAAACCATTCCATTGTTGCCCTGGCTTTATGTTTAGGGTCATTGTCCTGCTGGAAGGTGAACCTCCACCCCAGTCAAGTCTTTTTCAGACTCCAAGAGGTTTTCTTCCAAGATTGCCCTGTATTTGGCTCCATCCATCTTCCCATCAACTCTGACCAGCTTCCCTGTCCCTGCTGAAGAGAAGCACCCCCAGAGCATGATACTGCCACCACCATATTTGACAGTGGGGATGGTGTGTTCAAAGTGATGTGCAGTGTTAGTTTTCCGCCACACATAGCATTTTGGCCAAAAAGTTCAGTTTTGGTCTCATCTGACCAGAGCACCTTCTTCCACATGTTTGCTGTATCCCCCACATGGCTTGTGTCAAACTGGAAACGGGACTTCTTATGCTTTTCTGTTAACAATGGCTTTCTTCTTGCCACTCTTCCATGAAGGCCAACTTTGTGCAGTACACGACTAATAGTTCCCCTACCTGAGCTGTAGATCTCTGCAGTTTGTCCAGAATCACCATGGGCCTCTTCACTGCATTTCTGATCAGCGTTCTCCTTGTTCGGCCTGTGAGTTTAGGTGGACGGCCTTGTCTTGGTAGGTTTACAGTTGTGCCATACTCCTTCCATTTCTGAATGATCGTTTGAACAGTGCTCCGTGGGATGTTCAAGGCTTTGGAAATCTTTTTGTAGCCTAAGCCTGCTTTAAATTTCTCAATAACTTTATCCCTGACCTGTCTTGTGTGTTCTTTGGACTTCACGGTGTTGTTGCTCCCAATATTCTTTTAGACAACCTCTGAGGTCGTCACAGAGCAGCTGTATTGTACTGACATTAGATTACACACAGGTGCACTCTGTTTAGCCATTAGCACTTATCAGGCAACTGACTGCACTCAGACCAAAGGGGGCTGAATAATTACGCACACCCCACTTTCAACTATTGATTTGTAAAAAATGTTTGGAATCCTGTATGATTTTTGTTCCACTTTTCACGTGTACACCACTTTGTATTGGTCTTTCATGTGGAATTCCAATAAAATTGATTCATGTTTGTGGCAGTAATATGACAAAATGTGGAAAACTTCAAGGGGCCGATTACTTTTGCAAGCCACTGTACCCCTGCCTACATATGCTGGGGACATATACCCCTGCATACATATAATGGGGACAGCTATACACCTTGCTACATATACTGGGGACTACTATACACCTGGCTACTTATGGAACATATACACCTTGCCACCTATTCTGTGGACATTTATACCCCTGGCTACCTATTCTGGGGACATCTATACACCTGGCTACCTATTCTGGGGACATCTATACACCTGGCTACCTGTTCTGGGGACATCTATACACCTGGCTACCTATTCTGGGGACATTCTACACCTGGCGACCTATTCTGGGGACAACTATACTCATGGCTTCTTATACTGGGGACACCTATAGACCTGGCTACCTATCCTGGGGGTACCTATGTTGGGGAACTGCTGTCAGATTATCTGCATTTTTGGGGAGCCACTGTTAACAGATTAGGTGTATTTTGGGGAACCGCTGCCAGATTGTGTATGTTGGGGGAACTGCTGCAAGATTATATGTATTTTGGGTGATCCGCTGGCAGGCTTTGCGTATTTTGGGGAACTGCTTCCAGATTATGTGTGTGTTGGGGGAACTGCTGCCGCCACATTGTCTATTTTGGGGGAACCACTGCCATATTATCTGTATTTTGGAGGAACTTCTGCCAGATTATTTGTCTTTTTGGTGAAATACTGTCAGATTACCGTATTTTTCGGACTATAAGACGCTCCGGACTATAAGACGCACCTAGGTTTAGAGGGTAAAAACCAGGGAAAAAAAATATATACTAAACCTGGTGCATCCATGGTCGAGGAGCATCTTGTAGATGTTCTCCCCCACTTATTGTCCTCCTCCTTTCCCCCTCAGTGTCCTCCTCGTGTCTTCCTCCTGTTCCCTTGGTGTCCTCCACTCCCTTTAGTTTCTTTCTCCTGACTTCCCAGTTTCCTCCTGTCCCCCAGCGTCCTCATTCTGTCCTAATGCTGTCCTGCTTGTGTTCTCTTCGGTGTCCTGCTCCAGTTCCTCGTGTCCTCCTCCTGTCCCTCCAATGTTATTATATGGTCCACCAGTGTAATAATGCTATTCCCCTCAGTTTCCTCCTTGTGTCTTCCTCCTGTCCCCCAGTGTCCTTCTCGTGTCCTTCTCCTGTCCTCGCAGTGTCCTCATGCTGTTCCCCGTGCCTTATTACTGTCCCCCAGTGTCCTATTTCTGTCCCCCAGTGCCTGCCTATGTGCCCCCTAATTGCGCTGAGCGTGCAGTAATTAGCGGCATTAGAATCACTCACCGGATTCTGTCTGCCGCTGCCTCCTTTTGTCCGCTCGCAATGTCGGGTCCCCGTTGCTGCACTGTCACTCACTATACCGATCGTGCCCGCGATGAGCAGCGGCTCCTCTTACACACGCCTTCCCCCTGAAGCCGCACTTCCTGGTCGCGTGCGTGGCCGCGTCATTATCTCCAGTCATGTGCATAATGACGCGGCCACGCACGCGACCAGGAAGTGCGGCTTCAGGGGGAAGGCGTGTGTAAGAGAGGAGCCGCTGCTCATCGCGGGCACGATCGGTATAGTTAATGACAGTGCAGCAACGGGGACCCGACATTGCGAGCGGACAAAAGGAGGCAGCGGCAGACAGAATCCGGTGAGTGATTCTAATGCCGCTAATTACTGCACGCTCAGCGCAATTAGGGGGCACATAAGCGGACAAAAGGAGGCAGCGGCGGGCACAGATGACAGTGAATGATGCTAATGCTGCCAATTACAGCAAGGAGAAGGCATACCAACGGGGCCCCGACACAATGCGGGTGGTCACAAGGTGGGCGGACACAGGCAATAACGAGCAATACAAGCGGCTGCTGCCGCTAATTGCAACATGCAGAGGTACAGCAACGGCCCCGACACAATGCGGGCGGACAGACACAGATGCTTTGGTTGATATTCGGACTATAAGACGCAGGGACTTTTTCTCACACCTTTTGGAGGAGAAAAAGTGCGTCTTATAGTCCGAAAAATACGGTACATCTATTTTTGTGGGATACACTACGGCAGAGCTCAAACTTCCCCGGCAGACCTTTTACATCACTGCTAAAGTCATGTATATTTGGCCCCACCCATGACCACGCCCACATTATGCGTGACCATGCCCATTTTTTGGTGCCCGTTTTTGGGGTGAGTCCACTCACCTCTTTTCCTAGGACTAGACCCCTGCGCCTTATGATGGAAAGGTGGCTCACTCCCCTCCCCTTGTGCCTCAATCCCATGTTCCCTATGCAGAGTCCTAAACAGAGCGTTAATAAGAGGTTACTCACCAGGGCCTCTGCATTCCACTGACTAGATCTCCCTTCAGTCAAGGGCACCTCTAGCTACCAAATATTAGGGGACACCTCTAGCTGCTTAATACTGATAGCTCTGGCTACCTAATACTAAGGGGCACCTGCAGCTACCTACACCAGGTAGGTGAAGTAAGTGCGAGGTGACAGCTGGGCCAGCCAGCACATTTGCCGTGCGGTTCGGAGGAGGTTTGTAGGTCCATGGAGTGCAAAGTCTAGGGTGCCAGGACATCCATAGGCTCCTGTGATGTAAATACGGGCCTGTTCCCATCTATGTGCTTTACTATCCGGTTGACAAATGTAGGATTGCTTGCATTTCTGTGCTTTGTGCTTTGAAGCACACAGCAATGCAAGTGAATAGGTGTGCTTTTTCAGTGAATAGAAGCGCATAGCAATGTGCTTTGGAGATGTGTTTTTCACCTCTAACTAGAAAAAAATAATTTCAAATGAAACCAAATCTTTATTGACAACTGCTACTTCAAATAAGCAAAACGTGCTGAAAAAAACAACTTGTTTAAACGCATGTAAAACTTGTGGGTCTGCTTAAAGTGAACCTAAAGGCAAAAAAAAAAATGAGATGAACTCACCTGGGGCTTCCCTCAGCCCCCTGCAGCCAATCGGTGCCCTCGCAGCTCTGCTCCAATGCCTCTGGACCCGCCGGCGAACACTTCCGGCTTGGCCGTCACCGGCCGACAGGCATGGGAACGCGAGTGATTGTTTGCGTTCCCAGCCTGTATATCGCCCCCTATGCTGCTATTGCGGCCAGGAGGTCGCAATAGCAGCATAGGGGGCGATATACAGGCTGGGAACGCAAACAATCACTCGCGTTCCCATGCCTGTCAGCCGGTGACGGTGAAACCGGAAGTGGTCGCCGGCGGGTCCAGAGTCATCGGACCGGAGCTGCGAGGGCACCGATTGGCTGCAGGGGGCTGAGGGAAGCCCCAGGTGAGTTCATCTCATTTTTTTTTTTTTTGCCTTTAGGTTATCTTTAAAAAAGCACACTGAAACGCATAAACGCATGCTTCTTTTATCATGCGCTTAAATACATTTCTGAACGCTCCGAATGTGAGTGAGGCCTAACACGTTACAGTACTCTACTGGCTACTACTTTCTTTTTCCAAAGATTTTAGTTCGTGATTTTAGAAGTGATGCTATGTAAAAGCAATACACAAATTTCCGGAGTGATCTTTTGAAATATTGGCTGAGGTGATGCAATCAATGAAAAGTCAGTCCAGAACAATGAAATACAATACATCGATACATTATTAGTAAATTTGGTGAAGTAGTCTACAGAACGGGAGGACAAATTTATACTGTGATTAAATCTTGAGTGGTTCAACAAGCTGTTCTTTTTTTATTTATTTATTTTTTTCTTTCTTTCTTTATGGTTAAATGTAATCTTATTACAAATGCATCTTTTCGAACAAGGATCTGCAAACTCCTGGGTTTGTAATAACCTCTTATCGGTGGTCAACTCTGGCTGCAGAAAATATTGAATTTCCTTCCAGTTTTAAGTGTGATGAACATCTTAATGTGTATTTTGGGGGGAGATAGTGTTGTTAGGCACGACCTTTAAGTGAGTGTAAAGGTTGTGCAGCACCAGGGAGGTCCTTAGTTAGGCACCATCAGGGGGTTTTAGGGTTAGGCAAGCACTGCCAGGGGCTATCGGCATCAAGAGGGAGGTCTTTTCTCTCCAACTTGCCCGCCCCAAGCCCTGTGTGTGCTGGCTTCCCCCCCCCCCCCCCCCCCACACACACACAGGCGAGTGCTATTACACTCTCTGTACCCGAGATAGAGTGCCACAGAAGCACCACAACATGTCTCTGCCATGGCCCGGGTGTACGTATTATAACACCGCTGGTGAGTTGGGCACAAGGTGAGCAGAATGGCGGCTCACCCTGCTGCTGCTCAAATTCCCAGCGGCATTAAATACTATCCCCTCTCAGATTTGTAGCATCTTGGAGCGAGAAGTATTTTTGGGTTTCTGCGATTACATGTGCGTGGGCAGTGCACTATAGCATTGCTGCAATAGCGACACCCAACTCGCGGTACTGAATCCACCTGCTTCAGGGGCCGGTGCACACAAGGCTCCGAGGCTGAGTTGAAGTCCTGACAAGTCTTTATAACTTTTTATGAAAACGAGATTCATTTATGGTTTATACAATGCCGATTGATGTAGCGGAGCAGATGTGATGTTGTGCGGCAAAACCAAAGCTATCGATCATTGCTCAGCGGTAATACGGCACGAGTTTATCCGCCTGGTGAATTGTTGGGTGGGGCTCGGGGGCTGCTGTAAACCCCCTCTGGAGTAACAGCAGAGGTGGCTATTATCGCACGTCTCGGCCAACCTGAGGGCTAGTGCACACGAAAAACCGCTAGCGTACGCTCACCACTTTTTTGAAGTGATTTTCCTAGATGATTCTAGGCATATGCCTAGCAATTTTCTAATCACACCTGGTGATTTTTGGCGCGTTTTGGTGTAGCATTTATTTTTTGTTACATTAGGGCTGGAACTGAACAGCTTCTGTAACAAAAATGCTTGGAAAATCGCTGTGTTCTAGCGCTTTTCAGAGCGATTTTCCACTTTCCTATACTTAACATTGATGCTGAATCGCCTCAGAAAAGTGCAGAAATGCTGCAGGACCCGCGTTTGGGAGAAAATCACATCGCTCTGGTCTGATCCATCCCATTGAAATACATTAGCCAAGTGCTTTACAAAGAAGCGCTCTTGGTGTGCACCAGCCCTTAATCTAAGGTGTGTACAGGTCTTTAGACTACTCAGGTTGCTGGCTAAAGCTGCATGCTGTCAGTTTTGCACATTGGCCTGTGATAGAGCTTGGCCCTTTAGAACGTGGAAGCAATGAACAAATCTGGGCAGATGGCTGCATTATCACTCATAGGCTGTACATGTCATACAGAAGCTATTGTTGAAGTGGCTCAGCTGCAAGCTAGAAATAAAGCGTGTGCCTCTTAGGTGTTGTTTTTTTTTTTCCAAGAGAACTGGAGCAGGATGCCACTGTACACAACAGGAAAAAGACATTAAAGTCTCAGGATGGAATGTTTTGAAATGATTCCAGCAACCAAATGTTAAACAGCTGAAAAGCATCCGGCTTGATTAAGACGCGGAGGCAGGATCTCTTGTGTGTCATTTTCTGTTGTAAGAATGCTGCGACGGTTCCTGTCATCACAAGCCAGGGAGTGGCAAGATTAATTCAGCTATGCCCAAGTTGGCATGGTGTTTTCAGGCAGGGCCTAGGAACCGCCTTACGAAAGTGTCTTGTTCTTGCCTGGACGTTTCACTTTTTAGAAAACCACCACTGATGCTGACCTTCGTTTGTAGGAATACAGCTCTTTGACTCTTGGGACTTTGCCTGTGAAATATAGCCTAAATGCCCATTTACAGTGGTTTGCAAAAGTATTCGGCCCCCTTGAAGTTTTCCACATTTTGTCATATTACTGCCACAACCATGAATCAATTTTATTGGAATTCCACATAAAAGACCAATACAAAGTGGTGTACACGTGAGAAGTGGAACAAAAATCATACATGATTCCAAGCATTTAAAAAAAAAACAAACTGCAAAGTGGGTTGTGCGTAAATATTCAGCCCCCTTTGGTCTGAGTGCAGTCAGTTGCCCATAGACATTGCCTGATGAGTGCTATTGACTAAATAGAGTGCACTGGGTGTAATTTAATGTCAGTACAAATACAGCTGCTGTGATGGGCTCAGAGGTTGTCTAAGAGAATATTGGGAGCAACAAGACCATGAAGTCCAAAGAACACACCAGACAGGTCAGGGATAAAGTTATTGAGAAATTTAAAGCAGGCTTGGGCTACAAAAAGATTTCCAAAGCCTTGAACATCCCACGGAGCACTGTTCAAGCAATCATTCAGAAATGGAAGGAGTATGGCACAACTGTACACCTACCAAGACAAGGCCGTCCACCTACACTCACAGGCTGAACAAGGAGAGCACTGATCAGAAATGCAGGCAAGAGGCCCATGGTGACTCTGGACGAGCTGCAGAGATCTACAGCTCAGGTGGGAGACTCTGTCCATAGGACAACTATTAGTCGTGCACTGCACAAAGTTGGCCTTTACGGAAGAGTGGCAAGAAGAAAGCCATTGCTAACAGAAAAGCATAAGAAGTCCCATTTGCAGTTTGCCACAAGCCATGTGGGGGACATGTTGTTCCGGTCTGTACCTTTTACAAGTACGCTTACCAAGAACTAGTTTTAGTCTATGACTAAAGAATAAATATGGCAGTCTACATATCCTTCTCAATTCAGTTGTCTTAAAATTTCTAAGCGTTGACAGTTAAGAGATTCATTTTGTGTTACATACTTTCAATCAACAAGATTGTAATATGCAAATTAGAAGAGGAGTCGGTGGTATCCTAAACTGAGGAGTTGGAGTTGGTGGATTTTTGTACCGACTCCACAGCCCTGCATTGCCGCACAAAGAAAGTTGCAGGGCATGCTGGGTTGTCTTTTTTTTTTTTTTTCTTGCTTCTTTACTTTGCTCTCAGACTTAACTAATGCAGCCGGATTAACTGAAGCCTCTTTCTCCCCTGTTTCCCCCTGCCCACACCTCTGTTCCTCTTTTTGATTAGCCAATATTTCTCATGCTAAGACCATGCACTTTCTATTGCAGAGCTGGGTGGGAGTGCCTGAAGACTGGGAGGAGGGCAGGCAATACATACACAATCAGGCAGAGGAGAGTAAGGGAGGAAATGACATCAGGTTTGGTTTCCAGATGGACACAGTTAAAAATGGAGAATCCGAAGGTTTTTCTCTTTTTTTTACTATAGAAAAATCACTAAAATCAAAACTTAGACAGTGCGATACATATGTAAGTCATATGTAAGTACAGCAAGTATTTACGTGTGTGTATGTGTGTAAGCAGAGTAGACTATTAAGCAGAGCAGAACTAATGATCCTTTGGACTTTCTGGCAGTAAAAACTTAAACAAGAAACCGAGACCGGTTTAGAAAAGTGCTTCAGAAAACAGCACTGTAGCTTGTTCGGAGAGCTCAGAGAAGCAGAGAAACATGACTCATGTCTGTGCTACTAATGTTCTATTTTTTTGCTGTAGTACACATACAAATTATCTTAAGTTTTTCACTTCAGATTCCCTTTTAGGCTCAGTTTCCATGACTGCAAATCCTGTACATTTTCCCACATGTGAAATTGGATACAATAAATATTACAGCTCAATCTGCTGCATCTGAATTTGCTTGGGGTCGTTCGGTCAGCAGCATTTTTCGCATCACGCATGCTATATCCCCATAGCTGTGCATGGCACGGCTAGAGTGTTTTGGATGCATCCTTGCATCAACATGCATGATGGCACAAGTGAAAACGCAGCCTCAATCATAAAGAGACCTGGTTGTAAAATACATTAAAATGAAGCGTTCTATGAACTCAAGCTTGTTTGCAACTAGTTAGATTTAAGCAAGTGCTGAAAAGTGACAGCTGGTGAGAGAAAAGCTGTTGGGCATTGATTTGTATTCCTTCTGAGAGGCACTGAGATAAATAAGGTTTAGAATGATAAGTGGGACACAGTCCTGTGTGCTGTTTTTAATTGCAAAGTACCATCACTTCTATCACTTTAAATGTTCTATTTAAAGCGTCACTTGGAGACACAAATCAATCCACTAACCCACTTTAGCTCTGGTGTGATTAACCTTACTTTTTTGACAATGTAATAGCTCTGGGTCCACTTTAGTAGTTCCAATACTAAGATTAACAAACACTTGAGATCCACTTCACATGCATTAGTATCCTGCAAAAAGGTTTTTTTTTTCAAGAACTGAACCAAGATCATAGGACTGACCTATTTATTTGTGCAAATAAGTCTGGCTCTGTGAAGTCGGCACAGGACAAAAAGTACTGTATGTGTGTGGGTCTTTTTTCATTGTAATTTGCATAAATGTCTATATCAGCCTCATGATTAGTTGAGTCCTTGATGTGAGCAAGGCATGAAGTCCACACAGCTGCCCAACCTCATTTAGCCGCCCAAATATTATGCATACTCTTATCATTTGATATTTGTGATCTAATGATCTGATATTCTAAATGCTTGTTTTTTTCTTCCTTGCAGGCATTGGAAAAGTGAAACGGAAAACGAACATGCCAGATTCCTCTTCTACAGCAGAAGACAGCTTTTCGGAGACGGAGCGCTTGTATGATCTAAACATGCCCGCCTTTGTAAAGTTCACTTACTCAGCTGAGCGGGATGACGAGTTATCGCTGGTAAAGGGCACCAAGGTGATTGTAATGGAAAAGTGCAGCGATGGTTGGTGGCGAGGAAGTTACAATGGACGTGTAGGCTGGTTCCCATCCAATTATGTGACTGAGGAGAGCGATAGTCCGTCTGGTGACCAAGTAGGGAGTTTGTCTGAAAAATTAGCGGCGGTTGTCAACAATCTCAACAATGGACGAGCACTTCATGTGGTTCAGGCTCTGTATCCATTTAGTTCTTCAAATGAAGAGGAGCTTAATTTTGAGAAGGGTGAAATGATGGATGTGATTGAGAAGCCAGAGAATGACCCTGAGTGGTGGAAGTGTCGGAAGAGCAACGGCCTAGTGGGCCTTGTGCCAAAAAACTATGTCACCATAATGCAGAACTTTCAGCCCACTTCAGGTTATGAGCCATTGCCTCCTCGCTGTGACTACATTGGACCCTCTGTCTCTGGACGCTTTGCTGGACATCCGTGGTATTATGGAAAAGTAACGCGGCACCAGGCAGAAATGGCACTCAATGAGCGAGGGAACGAAGGGGACTTCCTAATTAGAGATAGTGAATCTTCGGTAAGTACTCTTGGGCTTTAGTTCTGGTCTGGTACGTTATAAGTGACCAAATTTTAGGAACCACCTATGTGCAAATTCTGTAATACAACTGAAACCCATATGGAATTTCCAAAGCAGCACTTACCTCTATAGAGGGAAACCTCTAGATAATCCAGGGGCTTCCCCCGTTTTCCTCCAATGTGCTGTTCCAGTGCTGATGTTCCTGGTGACCACCCCCTCCCCATGGTAGGTATGAAAGAGGTAAGCCTCTGGAAGATCCCTCTCCGGGGATAAGTATCAAACTTTTTTGTGTGCAAACCTGGAGTTACAGATTGCCCAGAAAGTTCATGGTGAACCAGAACTCCTAGGTGTGTTTAAGGGGCTAAAGAGGACCAACAAGCACTCTTACTAAAAAGGCTATTTATAAAAGAATTGTGCTTTGTTAAAACCAGGGCTGTGGAGTCGGTACAAAAATCATCCGATGACTCTGTTTATGTAACCACTGACTACAGGTACCCCAAATTAGTTTCACTACTTAGTCTCTTACCAGACCTGTGGAGATGGTACAAAAATCATCCGACTCAGACTCCTCAGTTTATGAAACCACCGACTCCAACTCCAGGTACCCAAAAATTGCTCCAACTCCACATCCTGCTTTAAACAGAATGTATTTGCGATTATTCAAGTTGGAGGAGTTATATGAGGTGTCCTACAATGCATCACTGCTGAATATGCAAATCGTCCATTGTCCCTGAAAGCTAAACACGCCTCCTGCTTTTGGGGACAACAAAGGGGGCGATTTGCATATTCAGCAGTGATGCATTGCGGGATACATCGTATGCTCACTCCAACCTAAATAATTCCAAATGCCCTTTGTTTTTACCAGAGCTGTCAGTATAGTAAGATTCAATACTTACCCGAAGTTTCCTCCAGCCCCATAAGCACATGTGAGTCCCTTGCCGTCCTCCCGCGGTCTGCTGTTTAGCCGCAGTCAGCCCCGGTAACTAGTTCAGTCGCATCAGTGTGGGTCTTTTGCGCATGCACGGACTTCCCACGCATGTGCAGAAGACCCCGACTAACGCGACTGAACCAGTTACAGGGTCCGATTGCAACTGAATGGCAGACCGCGGGAGGATGGCGAGGGACTTGCTTGCTTATGTGAATGGAGGAAGCCCTGGGTAAGTATTGAATCTTACTATACTGACAGCTCTGGTTTACTTTAAGAAGGCAAAATTCTGTTTTACATTGGCCTCAATTCACTAAGATTATGCTGGAGATAAGGCAATAGATAACTTGCCACCACACAGTGAGAGAGTTATCTCTTCATTCCTTAAAGCGGAATGTAACCCTGCATTTCAACTTTGCTCTAAAACATTATTTACAGAATATTGTATGCAACCAGCATTTTTTTTTTTAACTAGACTAGCATTGGAAGGGTTACACACAGAGCTTTAAAGTTCAGTGGAGAGAAATTCTGCCGTATCTGAAGTTTAGATAGATGCATTGTAAACACAATGTAACCAGTGAGGAACGTGACACACACTCTGACTGTGCAGGAGCTCCCGGACACAGAGAGAGTGAGTCACATTCCTCACTTGTTACATTGTGTTTACTTATTTCTCTCCATGGAACTTTAAAGCTCTGTGTGTAACCCTTCCAATGCTGGTCTAGTAAAAAAAAATGCTGGTTGCATAGAATATGCTGTAAATAATTTTTTAGAGCAAAGTTGAAAGGCAGGGTTATATTCCGCTTTAAGTTACCGCCTCTGTAGTTAAGGGCACTATGGCAAAAATTTAAACATTTTAAATATGTGCAAACATATACAAATAAGAAGTATGTTTTTTCCAGAGTAAAATGAGCCAAAAATTACTTTTCTCCTATGTTGCTGTCACTTATAGTGGGTAGTAGAAGTGACAGGTTTTGGACTAGCCAAGCTCAACACACACCATACAATCTTGGTTGTACAGATTTACCAAATCTTTGTAGTATAAGGGCCAACAGATTGAAAATACCTTGAATGATTGATTGGATAAGCTCTTATACTACATGAAAGTGGTAAGATTGAACAACCAAGATTGTATGGTGTGTGTTGAGCCTATGTCTTAGGCCTCGTTTCCATCTATGCGCTTCTGTCCGCTTCTGTCCGCTTCTGTCCGCTTTTCAGCAACATGTATCAATCTGTAACATTGATGTGCTGATAAAATGCGGACAGAAGCGGATAGAAGCGCACTAAGTGGAAACAAGGCCTAAATAGGGGAGTCTCTGGGATTTATTTATTTTCAGAAGCACTTAGTGAATGGCAGTTGCTCTGCCCAGCTGCCAAAAAACTGTGTAGCGAGCAGGGAAGCCGGCCAGCATCATTGTTTAAATCCTTTTTAGGGAATATCTTTATAAAGAATAAAAGCCATACTGAGAATCCCCTATGAAGAGATGGACTAGTCCAAAACCTGTCACTTCTGTAAGATTTCTACTGCCTACTAGGCCTTGTTTCCATCTGTCTGCTTCTATCTGCTTTTTATCAGCACATCAATGTTACAGATTGATACATGTTGCTGAAAAGCGGATAGAAGCACACAGATGGAAACAAGGCCTGTTGACAGCAACATAGGAGAAAAGTAATTTATGGCTCATTTTACTCTGGAAAAAAACATACTACTTATTTGTCTGTTTGCACATACCATATTTTAAATTTTACAATTTTTCGCCATTGTGCCCCATTAAGTTGCCTCCTCTGTAGATATTTTCACACGCAGTTAATTAACAGCCTGTATTTAACGTTAGAATTCTGGATTTATTTTAAGGATTTTGGAGTTAAAGTTAACCTCCAAACTAAAAATCTACTCAGCAGCATTGAAAAGGCCTGGTGTTTCTTTAACAGTTTCACAGCATCAGAACTTATTTTTTCTTACCCAAGCCTCATTTTTAGCTGCACAGAATAAAACTGCCCGGGCATTTTTCCCCTGATGCTGTGCAAAGCATGATGGTATTTCTGATGATGTTGGTCTGGTTCTGCTGTTTTGGTGCTAATTTTAAATTTGAGATTTGAAGGCTAGCACACGCAACTGGGAGGGGTGATCAGGACACATGACAGTTGGAACTGTCTTATGCTCCCTGTCACCTCCTTTCAACCAAAAAGATGGCTGCATTCATGAAAAAGATGGCTGCCCCCATGAAATCACAAACATTTGCCTGTTCTTTTAAAACTGGGTTGGTAAGAGATTATAATACCTATCTATAGTGATTGACATATCTAATGACAGTCAGTTTGTTTAGGCTGAAGTTCCCATTTAACTTAGACAGAAGAGTTAACTTTAGGTTTGCCTGAGGTAAAATGTTTCCTGAATACTACATGCCTCATCACCATGGTGATAACTATAGAAACGTTATTAAAGACAGTAGATAAGCTTAGTGAATTGAGGCCAATGTGTGTAAACCTCAGGTTTGCTTTAAAAGTGCTTGTTGGCTCCAGATGCATTCAATGCTGAATGCTATTTTTTTATGTGGAAACAAGCTTAATTGTACCTGTTTTCTGAAACCGGTTTAAAACAAAATTTTAAATATTTGAACCTGCATCTGGTTTACATAGTATGTAGGCCATATTGCTTAAAAAGGACTTGCCTCATTTGGTGTTATGGAAGAATTTGATGATGTTTCTGAGTAATTTTGATTGCAAATGAAAGGCTTGAATGACTGTTTAACACTTTGGTGTCCGACTATGTCATTTGGGATGGCTGGTACCTTCTCAGCTGCCCGACCTCATGCTAATATGTCCTGGTTACTGAGTTGGGAATAAAAGTATCAAGTAACTGCTGCTTATAGTTGAGGATTGTTAGCCACAGGACGCTGTTATTGTAAACTTGTGCATCCGAAGGGAATTGCATTTGTTAGGCAGTTGACAGCGGAGCAGCTGTGTCAATTGTAAAGGAAAAGAGACTGAATAGGAAAGAGTGAACCTGAGAATGTTTGTGCATGTGTGTCGATAGATGATTGATCGTCCATCTATGCCTGTAGTATCTTCGGGTCATAGTCAAACTTCCAGTTCCAGGCACTGCTAGAGGGGTAGATGTGACATACCTGGGCTGGATACTTGATACCCTTTTGCAAATGTAGGAATCATGGTAGTTGGTCTTTACTTTGCAAATATTCAATATGTTTCGTTAGCTCAGTGCATGACAATAGAGCACGACAAACATGTTGTTTTATTATTTGTGGCAACCCTTAAAGAGACACTGTAACATCAACAATATCCCCTGGGGGGTACTCACCTCGGGTGGGGGAAGCCTCCGGATCCTAATGAGGCTTCCCACGCCGTCCTCTGTCCCACGGGGGTCTCGCTGCAGCCCTCCGAACAGCCGGCGACAGACCCGACTGTCAATTCAATATTTACCTTTGCAGGCTCCAGCGGGGGCGCTGTGGCTGCTTTCGCTCCGAAGTAGACGGAAATACTCGATCTCAGTCGGGGCCACTCTATTGCGCAGGCGCCGGAGACTTGCGCCTGCGCAGTAGAGCAGACCCGACGGTGATCGGGTATTTCCGCCTACTTCTGAGCCGACAGCCGTCAGAGCGCCTGCGCAGGAGCCGGGAAGGTAAATATTGACGTCACCGCTGTACGGAGGGCTGCAGCGAGACCCCCGAGGGACGGAAGACGGCGTGGGAAGCCTCATTAGGATCCTGATGCTTCCCCCACCCGCGGTGAGTACCCCCCAGGGGACGTTTTGACGTTACAGATTCTCTTTAAAGGGAACCTTAACGGAGAGGGATATGGATGTTTCCTTCTCAACAATACCAGTTGCTTGTCAGTCCTGCTGATCTCTTTGGCTGCAGTAGTGGTTGAATCACACACCTGAAACAAGCATGCAGGTAATCCAGTCTTACTTCAGTCAGAGCACCTGATCTGCATGCTTGTTGAGGGGCTGTGGCTTAACGTATAAGAGACAAAGGATTAGCACGAGAGTCAGGAAACTGGTATTATTTTAAAAGGAAAAATCCATATCCTTCTCAGTTTAGGTGCACTTTAACACTTCCCCACCACAGGTTTTTTTTTCCCTTTAAAAACTAGAGCAATTTTCACATTTCACGCTCCTCCCATTCATTCACCAATAACTTTATCACTACTTATCACAGCTAAATGAGCTACACAATGTAGTTTTTCTCCACAGGTAAGGCCATCTTTGGGTGGTACATTTTTGCTAAGAATTATTTTATTTTTGTGATTTTTTTTTTTATTAGTGCAAACTTACACAGGGGCGTAGCTTGGGGGGGGGGGGGGGGGTGTCAGGGTAGGACAGGTGCCCCCCGGGCGCTAGGTCCCCAAGGGCGCCTGCCCAGCTGCAGTGTCAGGTTTGTTTTTTTTCCATTTTCCTCCGAGTCCGCCAGCGGCGCCGTTGTTCCGACAAAATAACCTACACATCGAATCTACACCTACATTCACTATCAAACGTATACCAGGACGGTTAGGGTCGGGGGAGGGGATAGTAAAATTCAATGGGATGTAGGTTAGTTTGACAGTGTAGGTTAGATTGTTGGAACACAGGGCCTGGTCTCCCCACTCAGTGTGACATCACCAGTGACGTCACATGTCATCGCCACACCGCTGCGCAGCGTCCATAGAAGTGGAACGCTGCGCAGGCAGAGAGACAGGCGCCGCATCCTTCCTAGAGCGAGGCTCAGACTAGCTAGACTAGACAGCGTGCGTGGAGATCAGGTGGAGGCAGCCGGAGGCGGGCCGGACCGGATTTAACTCGGGCAGCCCAGGCAGGACCAGAGCGAACACCGCACAGCTGCCATTGACTCACATCTGTCTATACAGGGCAGCCACAGGCATATTTGACGGTGAGCCGAGTGAACTTGAAGCCTGGCAGTGGCAGAGGGAGGGTGGTGGTGAGCGTGAGCCTGCCTGGGGGGGGGGGGGATTGATAGTGTTGGGGGAGAGCAGGCAGCAAGTAGGTATGTTTGTGTGACTGTCTCATCTATATTCCTTTCCTATAAACAGTTAATGGAACATGCTGGAAGGTTGGGTGTATGGTTGATTGGAGGAGGTGTGTGTGTGTGTGTGGGGGGGGGGGGGTTAAGAAGGTGTATATATAACATACATACTTATGTCATATATATCTTCTTACCCCTCCACCTCCTCCCAATCTATACCCAACCTTCCTGCAGATTCCATAAATTGTTTATAGGAGACATACTCAGGGAGGGTGGGTGAGGGATTGATTGTGTTGGGGGAGAGCAGGCAGCGATTAGGTAGAATGTCTGTCTCATCTTATATTCCTATAAACAGTCAATGGAAGGTTGGGTATATAGTTGATTGGAGGAGGTGAGGTGGGGGTTCCTTCCTGTACATTTGGCTCCCCCATAACCACGCCCACATTTATTATGTGGCCACGCGCGCTGCAGCCTTTACCTTAGGGGGCGCATTAAGTCTTTGTCCCCGGGCGCTGAAAGCCCTAGCTACACCTCTGAACGTACACGTGCCACTCGTAAAAACAAAGATGCATGTATCTATGCCCCTGGTTGGTAAGTGAGGTCTATAGGGGCGTAGATACTCGTACGCTTATCCCTTGGGGAAAAGTCTGGGCCTGTGTCTTTCCGTTGCTAGCCTGTAGGCTAGCAATGCAGTCTGTTGCTCTAGAGGGGAGAGTAGGGCCAACAGCACGGCGCATGATGGAGCATAGCCAATGTGGATAGACGCAAGACCAGGGACAGGAGAGGGGTGTCCAGGTTTGTAAACCAGGCATTCCAGACTAACATTGGGCTCAGCAGATCCTTGTTTTTGAGAGCCAATATACTGCTAAAGAGAGAAACCTGTGCATTCTACTATGTTATACACCACAGTTCCCTGTTTGTTGCCTTACAGGTACATTTCTTACCAGCCTCACAGTGTGGACTTACAGGTAACAGGATGTGGTGTTTTTCAGATCTAAAAAATTAAAATGTGTTTGGCACATCTTAGTTGAGTTTTCATTGTTAAGTTTTGGGTTTGAAGAACGCTAAAAAAGCCTGACCTGTTTACTTTTTAAAGATTTTTTTAGTTTAAAAAAAACCTGTTTATAATTATACTTGTTTAGTTTATATAGTAGCAAAGCTGTACAAAAGTTTTAGGGGTTAAGATGGAAGGAGCCTATAGAGAAGACAGAGTTGACAGGAAGAGATCTTTAGCCAAGAAGTCAGAGTGACCATTCAGAGGTGGTGATCACTGACTAACTTTGACAAAATTGATTGCGGCTGTAAATGTGTGATGTGATTTTATAATTAAAAAAAAACTTTGATATTATCATCTGTGGAAACTGGGATTACCTGTGGATAAACCTGGACTTTGCTGGGAGTACAGATTCAAAAACTTACCAGTGAAGCGGCTGATGAGATGCAAATCATGCCCGGCACACATTCAGATAGATGGAAGTGCATTTAATTGGTCCAATTCACAGCCCTGACTAAAATAAGGAACTCTCCATGTAGCTTCCTGTTTTTGTGCCCTTTTCCCCCGAAGTTTTTATCAATAACTTTGCCAAACTGTCAATTGATTACTGATAGGCCGGCTGCGGAGTTGTTCTTGGCATCTCAGCTTCCCTGACAAGTGTGTGATGACATTAGAGGTCAGGCAGTGCTAATGCTTTGGACTTGCAGATGAACTCCAACCAGTGAAAAATGTGGAATTATTTTTATGAGGGAAGCTCTCTAGTGGTGTTTCTTAGCTAAAGAATGCCTGAGTTCAGGTACCCTTTAAGAAGACCTTTTAGGCCTAAGCTGGACCTTAGCTGTGTGGGAAGCACGGAACTCCCAGTGTTGGTCTGTACATGAGCATCTATTATTAATATATGTTATTGTTTATAAAACTAACAAATTATGCATCACTGTACAATAAATTGGGTAGACATTACAATAATGTTACACATGTGCATTGCAGTGAAAAACATTGGTGCACAAAATAAAGATGTAAGTAAAGGTGGACATACATGGTACAATTTTTCATTTTTTTCGATTATATAATTTAGTTCGATTATTCCGTTAAATTGAATATAAAGATTTTTCCAGCATGTCCGTTCACATTTTTCTCTCAAAAACTGGATAATCGTTCGAATTTCTTGATCGAAAAAAAAATATTTTCAACTTTCTTCAATTTGATCATTTCGATTGAATAAATGGGAAAATCGAACGGTTTTATTGTACTTTGTATGTGCACCATTACAGTATGTAGATCGTAATGTAGGGATAGATATAGCAGATGAGTCATTGAGTACATATGGTGGCAGAGAAGAGCACATGGGGCGGAGGGCCCTGCCAAATAGGCTTACAATCTTAAGGGGTGGAGGAAAGGGACACATAAGAAGAAGGGGGGGGGTATGTCCAAGGAAGGGGGTTGGAGCTATTAAGGTAGTGGGTAAGAGATAATAAGCAGAGGGGTCTTTATGGCCTGCTTGAAAGAGCTGAAGGTGGGAGGCAAGCCCGGTGGGGGGATTCCATAGATTAGGGGCAGCTGTGGAGAAGTCTTGTAGCAGTGTGGGACTGGGAGGTGGAAAAGCTGAGGAAATGCACAAGTGATAACTTATGGTTTCTGCTGCTTGGCCAGCAGGTGGATTTCCTCAGCTTTTCCACCTCCAAGTTAGACATTGTCCTGGAGCCTCGCAAGTGAGAAAGGGATGCGATGACTGGACATCTGTAGAGTGTTGGAGGAGTGGAGAGAGTGTGTTGGGTAGTATCTCTATTATTTTGTGAGAGCTGTTTGTGTGCAGATGCCACTGCAGGGCGTTTCATACTCACTTTGGTAGTTTCTATACTTAACCTTCACCTGTAGAGGAGGCTGGAAACTATAACATGAATACCAAGTTAGGGTTAAAATAGTCACTAAAGTAACGTCAAAACCTTTAGCTATAATTGGTATTCTAGGACACATATCGGGTGCAATTTTTTTGTACTGTAAAATTGCATTTCATAATTATCTTTTAATTGGTGTCTAACAGTTTTCTCTTTCCCCCTTTAAAGCCAAATGACTTCTCTGTGTCGCTGAAAGCTCAAGGCAAGAACAAGCATTTCAAAGTACAGATGAAAGACAACGTGTACTGCATCGGCCAGCGCAGGTTTGCCACCTTGGAGGAACTGGTAGAACATTACAAAAAGGCTCCAATTTTTACCAGCGAGCATGGCGAGAAACTCTATCTAATCAAGCCCTTGTCTTGAGGGCCGCCTCGTGGGAAGTGAGTTTGGTGGAACGCCAGGATTGGGTGCATTCACTGAAAGACTGGGCTCGCATTGACTGAAACCCCCCACTAGAGAACCAAAGGCACCTCCTGGCCCTGCTGAGAAGGACATTGCCGTATTATTACTTTACTCTCATTATGAATCGGATTATGCTATCATTTTATTTTCTATTTGCTTGACACACTTCCACCCTTGTACATTTCCCTTCCTTTTTTCTACATTCTGCCTTATTATTATTGTAACATATCAAAGACTTGTATCAAAGTGCATCTTCCTTTTTGCATTTTGGGGTTCTGAGCTACGTGACTGTGGTTTGCCCCAGCAAACAGATTGAATAGCGGAACCCCACAGTCACATCTATTTGCTGCTTTTTGTGTTGTCCACTCTGTGCTTTGGACTGTGAATAAGAAGAGGCACGTTGCAGCCTCGATAGAATGGAGTTGTCACTGTGGATTTAGCCTTTGTCCTCTGTCTCACTTGCTTATGTATCAGACTGGCACTGTGTATGACTGATTGTTCTTTCATCAGCTTGCTGTTCTTCTCCAAAACATTTCATATTTATTTGTTTACAGTAAGTGGATTGTCTTCCAGGTCATTTGCCTAGTCCAATATTTAGTGCACCACAAAGTGGTCATACCAGGTGCTGCACATTATCCTGATCCTGAGGAGTCTCTGATACTGCCAACCATCTATTCTACTGGCTTTAGTGTGACTGCAAATTATAGGCAGTTCACCAATCTAAAGACAGCTGTACACTGGTTGATAGCAGCCCGAATGGATGGGCAAATAATCACACTCAATGGGAGATCATTCTGAAGTAGTAATCAGTCAATCCCCTTGACCTTTTTGGTCAGTCGTCAGTCAATAAAATGTCCAAAATTGGTTAGACGTTTATCAGTCAATATGCTGGGATCTGTAAGTTGCTATCAAATTGATCAAATCTGTCAGAACTTTCAATTCATGTATGGGCACCCTTAAAATGACCTGAGCACCAGTAACATTTTTTGTAAACCTCCCCATGAGGGAGGTTCATAATGGAGTGTGCTGTTGGGGTGAGATTACCTGTAGGTGTACTTACCTACAGGGTGCTGCTCCTCTGGCCCCTGGTCTGTATGGGATCCGTCATGCTCTTCAGAGAGCGTCCTCCGCTGCCGAATTTTTAAACTTCCCAGCAGTTTTGCGCACACTCAACAATCCATGCTGGGAAATGTCTCTGGTTGCGAGATAATTTCTGAACTCTCCTCCTCAGACTACATTGCACTGTGGTGCGTGAAACACTGCCGGGAAGTTTAAAATTCAGCTTCTGTGGTCGCTCTCTAAAGAACAGGGGTGGATCCCATACAGACTGAAGGCCAGAGGAGCAGCACCCAGTAGGCAAGTAGTGATGCTTACCCCAAGCTCTTCCCATGGCACATTCCACTACAAACATGCCTTGTGGCGAGTTTGTTTTAAAACAAAAACAAAAAAAAATGTTCTGGGTGTTAAGGTCGCTTAAAAACTTGTACACACACAAGGATGTTATTGGCCAAGGTGGCTGGTCGAGATGGTAATCTAGCGTGTCTGCAGCCGTCCCCTGAAGTCTGCCAAGGTTGTTTCATAATCCAGCAGCAATTGGCGGAGTTCACTGGTCCCAGCCTGACTTCCTGTGGAAGCACTCTGCTGTACCTGGCAGTGTTGTCCCTCTTCTCTTCATAGACACATGACACATCTGTTGTTGCCTAGCAATGCATTTGTACAACGTAAGGATCCTGCAGTGCCCCCTGCAGGATTAAATCTAATTCTTGCGTGCGACAGAAGTTGAGTGCAAATTGCATGCGTGTATGCACCTATGTTGCTGGACTCCCAAGTTATAGAGACTGATTTATGAAATCTGGAGGAAAGGGAACGGCACTTTGCTGGATGTAGAAACCAAGCAGATTGTTCTTAATGAACTGGAATATGATAAAAGATTGTAGTAACAGTTGTGAAGTGATATGTAGAACGGTTCAGATGTTAAGAACAGAAAACCTTCAAATGAAGGTGATTTATTAGAAAGGAATATTTCCTCACACACACTGGACTTTGTTAGGTACTCTCAGATAAGCAAACTAAACTACCCATTGTTATTTCTTACCATTCTTTCACCTGTGGTTGCAGCTTAAATAGGGCAGTAGGCTGCACTCCTAAGTTTTACTGATGTCAGACACCTTACTTTTGCTTTAGATGTGGATGGATGGTGCTGAAAGGCACTTATTGGACAGTAGATGGGAGGCTGACCTGCCCAACATGCACACAGTACTGCTGTCCCGTCTGCAAAAGACCTAGGCGATTGGGATTGAAAACTTTAATTGTTAAAGAAGCCAGAAGAATAGGCCGAGAACAGCCGAAAAAAGAGAAATTGGTACGCATTGCTATTTGAGTTAACAGGACACCCCTGAAAATGTAATTTCACTAGTCCATTTATACCGTAAGGCTAGTGTACCCGAGGTGACCCAAAGAGAAAGACCTGTATGTACAGTATCATACATACAAATAACTAGGCTGTATTTCTTTTATTGTTTGAAAGTTAAGCATTGTTAACCAAGATATGCAAGTGACAGTTTCTCTTTGTTGGAGTATAGCGTAACCCTATCTGAGTTCATATATTGTAGCTCTGTGACAACGAGACTATGAAAGACTAACATTCATATAGCCATACAAACCTACTACATTTTCAACCTTTCAAAGGAAATAAAACTGTGAGACTCAGTGTAAGTCATGTTCAGGAGTAGGAGGATAGATACAATTGTTTATCTCTTCAGTTTATTTTCACCTAGAGTTTCCTTTAAGGCTTAAGAAAAATGAGATGTAATTAGTTATTATGGTTAACTTCTTCCTCTAGGTTTGATAAATCGTGTCTGCAATAGGGACGTTTTGTGAGTTTTGAGGGTAATTGGCAGTTGCAATAACCCATAGTTGTAGCACACATTCAAAAATTATTCTGTCCTAATGTTACGTTTTTATTAAGTTTCACCTACATTTTTGAGGTGGAAAGGGTGGGATGAATCGAATGTGTAGTGTCCTTGCTCCCCCCCTCCCCCCCTTTCTTACCCCTTTCTTTGGGCCTCGATTGCTTCAGTTAGCCAGTATTAAAGTCCTCCATTGAGACGTTTCTCACGTTCAGCTAGCTCTGACTATAACTAGTGTGTGTTTAGAGAATCCTCAAATGGTGGTCAATAATGATCCAATCTTTTCTGTCCAGTCTTACCAAATCTATGTAGTGGAAGTGAATATATTGAATGGATACTTTAGGCGGGCCCTTATATTACATAGAAATGGTAAGGTTGGAGACCTTTCTGTGTGATACAGCTTGATCAGAGCAGACCGAAGATGAATTTCCAGAGTGCAAACTTTTTGTCCAACTGGTTATAGAGCAGAGGAGTCGCAAAGAATAATTGAGGCCAGATGGGTTCTAGAGCCAGGTGGATTTGGTGCCAGTGCCGGCATTCTCAGCAGAGTGCCTCACTAAACAGCTACTTCATTGCTTTGTTGCTGGCTGGACTGGTTACTGCCCTGTGTAATCAGTAGGAGTAGATAGATTCGCATGATCCTACATCAGCTCATCAATCTCATTGACTTCTCCAAATTATTATTTTGCCTATACTTGGCATTTGCACTGAATCCATGAGCATGGAATCCATTCATAGCCTTCTAGTTCTTTCATCTTCAAATGTTGTGGGCCTCCACTGTGCGTTAAGTTGAAGTTCGGGTGACAGATGAAAATGATGCATGTGTATCAAGTACTTACTACTAAGAGCGAAGTATCAGCCTAAGGAGTTATGCTACATCTCCAGTGGGATATCATAATTAATCCAGCAAAGCAGGACTGGAAGTTTTTAACATTGTCTGCCATTAGCTGGTAAATGATTGTAGGTCTAATCTGGTTTATATTCAAATATAGTGAAAAGCTAGCAAATTAGCAGTTGTGTGATTGCAGTCTTGTATGGGTACACGTAGTGGATTTTTTGAAATAAAGTTTTGATGTCAACAGTGCATATAACTACAATAGCATAACCACTATCTCACAAACTTCTCAGCAACACTTCGTATGATATACGCCCGTGGGGGGTTTCTGACCACTGAGGCGGGGAGCACACTTACAGAGGTGTTTTTTCCCCCCGTCTTTGTAGTGTCTTCTGTCCATAATTTTTCGGAAGCACTGCGAATGTGCACTTAGTGCAGAAATCTGTGTGATTCAAAAACGTGGGGCCATTGACTTCAATAGCCAGTGCAGCTGTGTGCGTTTTTGCCATCTGCAGAAAAAAAAGTGCATGATTCCAGCAAGTGTGCTCTTCCCTGTTCGAATACCAAGCATCTTTTCATTTATACCAGTCAGGTTACCTGGACCACTTATGATATCCCCACAAGAGATGCTTGGAGATCTCTGAAGCTAGTGAACTGAGACAGACTTTGACCATATACAGTGAGAAGTAAATAAGACTAATAAGACTACACCTGCTTGCTTGACATTCTGGAGTCTTTACCAGTACAGTACCGGGGGTGGCTGCACAGCATAGCTTTCTTCATTTGGTTCACTTGTTTATCCTGTCCTGTTAAAAATTCTCTGAATTGTGCCAAATTCTTTAGTCTCTCGGAATCTCTTCAATGTTAATAGTGGGAGACACTAACACATGTAGGTATCAAACATCAAATATTGTATTAAAATACTGGTATAATACTAAACCCACATGATGTGTATAGACTGTATATGAAAACAAAATTAGTTCACGGTTAGAATATTTATAGGCCATATTTTATGTTTTATTTAAATGCTTTATTGTTGTGTTTTATCTCTGGGAGTAAAATTACTATCTTTCCGAAATCAGTATAAGTGGTACAGAGAATTGCTAATGTTCTTGGAAGAGTATTCCACAAATGTCCACTTCCTTTGGACTTTTGCCTTCAGGTTGCCTATGTCCTTTTCTAAGATCACGAGACACCCCCTCACAAAGTGCAAGTACACTTAAAGGGCAGCTGAAGTGAGAAGAGTGTGGTTAAAAGGAAATAAATATGGCCGACTCCATATCCCTCTCACTTCAATTGTCATTTAATGCAGCTGCTTCCCTTCCTACCCTAGGAGGTTGCAACAACTATACAGGATTGCTCACTGGTTCTGTAGCTGTCCAAGGCTTCTCTCAGTTCAAATGTACTGTTTGCTTCCTTGCTGATGAAAGTTCTTGACTTTCTAACCACTCGATGGTGCAATTTAAATGATGAACACAGTGTTTCTCTATTTACAGTAATTGAGAGACTGACACTCTGCCTTTTATAGTTTGCCCTCTGGTGGTCGGAAGATAGGAAGATGATTTTCATCATTGGCAGTGAAACTCAACCTGGATTTCTTTTAACAATGATATTTATTTTTGTTGCGTGCTTAAAGGGTAGACCAATAATGTAACTGTAACAATGGAAAGTTAAGTATTTACATCCCCCATCCCACCCCCTTTCCCCATCAGATTTATCAGTGACATGAGCATATACTGTATTTGAGATGGTAAGTGACCTGCAAATAACTCTGACTTGCATTTAATTTGATCAAATTGTATACAGCTTGGGGCCATGTCATTCAAATGCATGTCTGGCTATATTTATTGGCACAATCCCAAGCTGCATACAATTTTCAATTTGTACTCAAGGAAGTTAATTTTAATCCTCTCTGGTACTTCCTAAATATTAAGCTGTATATCCATGTTGACTAGGTGACTGGACCACTTAAAGGAAATCCAAAGTGAAAATAAAATTATGAGATAATGAATTGTATATGTAGTACGGATAATAAATAGAACATTAGTAGAAAAAAGTCTCATATTTCTATTTTCAGTTATATAGCTTTATTTATTACATTGCCCCAGACTTTCACAGTTGCAGTTTAGAGTCCACACTCTGTATTTTGAGCTGTAAAACAACTCGGATCTAATGACCCTTTGAACTTTCCTGCAGTAAAACCTTATCTCAAGCGGTCTCCCGGTTTGTTGGCTTTTTAAGCTATTCAGAAAACAAGGCAGAGTTCGACCAAGTTGGTGACTAGCTGAGAGAAGTTCTTTTGCATAGATGACTCAAGGTTTTTTTTTTTTTTTTTTTTAACTCCTCCTGTAATGGAAACCATATAAAAACTTGTTTATTTGCTACTAATGTTCTCTTTATTATCTGTACTACACATATAATTCATTATGTCATAAGTTTATTTTTCCTTCAGATTTGCTTTAAACACTTCCCAACTGCCCATAGGTGTCGGCGGCAACCGGAGGTGTATCCCAATAGTCTGCCCTGCAAAACGGATCGCTTTAAAACGTCCGTTTTGGAAGTGGTGAATCAATTATAATTGATATAGAATGTTTACTTGCTGAATACTGTGCACTACTCTACAACATCTGAAAATGTTCAGGTTGCCATCCCCGCTAGCGCTATTGTAAACATCTGATTATGGTATGGAGACCTTTTCTCCCCAACTATAGATAACTGCTTTGTATAGCAGTTACCAGTGGCCTCCTCACTGAACTGACTGCTTAGGAATTGCCCATGACTTTACTGGGAATACATTTTTGGGGGCATACCATTTTCACCAGTGTTATTTGTATTATATAATTGAACTTCAGTGATTTTGGCTAGTGTTGGAACTTCTGCCAAGTTTTAATTGCTTTCTGGGTCTTGGGTTATCTGAAATCCAGTATTTATATTTGTCTTCTAAAGATTAAGGATATTATAGACTATCTCGAAAAACAGCAAATTCCTATATTACAGTTCAGAATAGCATTCCATCGGTTCTACAGGCACTAGACTAATCATTCTGCTACTTTTATTATTTTGTATAGCCTTAATCTTCAGAAGACCTTTTGAAAGATTCCCTTAAAGGAGAACTGTAGTGAAAGGTATATTGAGGCTGCCATATTGATTTCCTTTTTAGCAATACCAGTTACCTGGCTGTCCTGCTTACCCTCTGCCTCTAATACTTTTAGCCATAGACCCTGAACAAGCATGCAGCAGATCAGGTGTTTTTGACATTTTTGTCAGATCTGACAAGATTAGCTGCATGCATGTTTCTGGTGTTATTCTGCAGGCAGATAGCTCAGCGGGGCTGCCAGGTAACTGGCGTTGCTTAAAAGGAAATCAATATGGCAGCCTCCATATACCTCTCACTACAGTTCTCCTTTAAAGTGGACCTGAACTCTTGCACAGGACAGAAGGAAGACATAGAGAAATGCACCCTGTATGTATTTAGAGAGTTTGGCCTGTCTTAATTGCCCCCTCATCTGTCTAATCACAAGTTGTAATTTGATCTCTCTCCTGTGTCCGCTTACTGCCATGGCAGATAAGCTTGTTTAAAAGCACAGGATGTTAACAATATGTCTGTTTCCATGAAAGCAGGAAGTAGACACATTGCAGATTTATTGTAGGATTTGTATCAGCTGTAACAAATGTTTTTCTTTAAAGGTGGTTATTCTGTTGCATATCTTTTAGAGCAGAGAGGAAGTTCTGACTTCAGGTCCGTTTTAACCTCTATTTCCAGTGAGTGAAACCTGTGGGGTTTTCTCTACAGTAGGGATGATCAATAAAATGCAAATAATGGCAAGCTGATGCAGGATTATGCAACATTTGTATGCAAACGTATGCAGTTTGAAAATGGACCAATTGTGTTCTGCCAAGCTGCATACATTTGCATACACAGTTTGCATAATCCTGCATCAACTCTGCATTATTTCCATCTTATTGACTATCCTTGCTTTACAAATGGGATAACACCCCCCCCCCCCATCCCCCCTCCTTCCAAAATAGAGCCTTTTTTGCCATTGCAGTGTTGTGTTGGCAGTACCCTACCTAGTGGTTTATGTTTGAGTTTTCCGTTCAGTTCTAGGACATCTATGTGTGGAAGCGGACATGCAGTATCGCTGGCTTGCTGAGACAGTATGATGGCTACCACATGAGTGATTGGCTCCTGAATGCACTGTGTGCCTCATGTATCTGTGTCTAAGGTAATCATTTTCTGTACGTTTCCCACAGCAAATGGTCTGATGCATTCCATCCTCACCCACTACACAGATGGAGAATTTGGTTTATGTGAACGGCTCAGACAGCTATTACTCTTCCCTGATACCTCTGTCATGTATACTGGTAACTTCTTTGAGATATTAAAGAAGACTTTATTGGCTGAACATAAAATGTCTTCATCTGTTGTCTTTGTGAAAGCGGCATATGACATTTTACAACTGAATCTGTTATTACTTCTGTGTTATAGCATCCCTTATTACCCAGAAAGCACATCTTCTCTATGTTGGCCTTTCCCGTTACAAATTCCATTCCCTGCCTAAAGGTGGCCACTAATGATACAATTTGCTGAACATTCAATCACGAACGATTCTTCGTGTAAATAATCGTTTGGGACCACTAATGGACAAACATCCCCAAACCAATCCGATCAGATTAATGTAATCGATCCGAATTTCGGTTCGATCCCATTAATCTGATCGGACTGGTTAGGAGATTTTTGTCCATTAGTGGTCCCAAACGATCATTTACAATCATTCATACAAAGAATCATTCGTAATCGATCATTCAGTAAATTGTATCATTAGTGGCCACCTTCAGGGCTGGCTTACAATGAGGGTGATTGCACTGCGCTTGCCGAAGTGCTAATGTGGTTTCGCCCTATGAGGGAGCTCTTACAGCAGAAAGGTAAACCATGCACATGCCTTTAAAAATCGTTCTGAAAATTGCATTGCAAAATCATAAGTGCTTGGCGATTTGCATTTTACAGTGTAAACTAATCCTTGTTTATATCCCCACTGTTTGTGGTGTTATGCCACGTTGTAATGGGAATTATGCAACCCCTCCTACACACTCTAGTTGAAACTGACAACCACTGCGTCTGCCGGGAACACACACACACGTCTTAGGATGCATTGGCAAGAGTCAGATGATTTTTGTACGGACTCCAAAGCCCTGGTAAGTATTAGATGGATTTGGAAAAATTTGGGTCATGGAGTCGGTGGTTTCATAAACTTTGGTGTCCGATGACTTTCGTCTTTTGTACCGACTCCACAGCCCTGGCACTACTGGAAACTTGCCTTAAAGCGGATCTGAGATGAAAAACTATAACAAGTAACTTGTTTATATATCTTTTCTAAACTTTAGATCGTTTACACAGCATATCTAGCTGCAAACCGCTTCAACAGTTTATGATGATTTCATCCTGGGATACAATGACAGCAGCCATGTTCTGTTTGTCATCATTACACAGGTAATCTGCAACTGCATCTCCACCCCTCAGCCTGTAAAAAATTCACTCCGCCCTCCCCTCTGCCTCTGAAATCTCTGGCTAGTAACCGCCTCCTGCCCAGACTGAGCTCCCAGAAGCCCTTGCTACATGGGTCTGAGTGCCTTGGCGTTTTGGAGAAGCTGTGGGCGAGGCTTGTTTAGTTTATAAGGAATTAGAGTATTAAAATAAACAAACAAAAGTATTTGGATTGAGGAATGCCCTATAAACTTAATGGAAGGAACACAATTATGTAATGAATAACCGTTCATCTCGGATCCACTAAAGGCTACTTAAACAATAAATAAGGTTATGGGATTACAGAAAAGTGCTATTTAGGAGTGAGACAAGAGAGATGAAGAGGATACCATATTTATTTCCTTTTAAGCAATACCAGTTGCCTGACAGTCCTGCTGATCCTCTGCCTCTAATACTTTTAGCCATAGACCCTGAACAGGCATATGCTGATCAGATGTTTTTGACATAAAATGTCAGCTCTGACAAGATTAGCTGCATGCTTGTTTCTGATGTTATTCTAATGCTACTGCAGCCAAATAAATCAGCAGGGCTGCCAGGCAACTGGTATTGTTAAAACTGAAATAAATATGGCAGCCTCAATATTCTTCTCACTTCAGTTGTCCTTTAAAGCCAAAGTCAACTGAAATAGAAAAATTAAAAAAAAGATACCCATGGAGAAGGAGGGCTCTGTGTCCTATAGAGCCTTCCAATTCCTCTCATGGTCCTTTCGTTCCAGCGCTGTCGCCTCGTTCCAATTTGCCCCCATGGGAGGCATCGGAAGTCTTTGGGAGCCCAAGTGCTCCTGAAGATGGGTGGCGCTGTTTGGCGCCTGCGTAAGAGCGAGGCATGAGCACGCAGGCGTAGTACAAAGCTGAAGATTTCTGAAGCCTTCCGCAGTGGCACAGAGCAGTACTTGACCGAGTGCTTACTCGTGATTCAGATGAGCCTCAATTGCCGCAGGTGAGTGGCTGGATTACAAGGGGTTACCCATAATTCCGCTGTCCGCCCTGCGTTCCAAACCGCTTACACGCGCCCTATTGGTTGCATTGCAAGCCTCACAGCGACGCACTTCCTCCGTCAAGCTGTAAGGAGGAAGTGCACCATGGTGAGGTTTGTAACGCGACCAATAAGAAGCGGGCAAGCTGTTTGGAACGCAGGGCAGACGACAGAATTATGGGTAAATAACCCTTTGTAATCCAGCTGCGTCAATTAAGGCTCATTTGAATCACGAGTAAGCACTGGTAATTAGTGGTGAGTACATCCCTGCCTGTATGTTCACTCACTGCCTATACAGACCTATGGGTCTGTTCACATCTCTAACTGCATTATTCTAACTCTGCATAGAGGCTTTGAATTAATGTGTATTATAAAATGCACATTGGCCATTGCAGTTCACACACATTATAATGCATGCGTTATGCAATGTGCACAGTATTAATCCATGCTTAATCCTGGTACATGGGTGATTAGCAAACTGAGTGCAATAACTGTGTGAACTAGCACTAAATGCGTGCAAGCCAAGCATTGTTCCAAGGATACTTTGAGGCTGGTTTCAGAATGTACTTTGGCATCAGCGGTGCATTGTGCCCATCGCACTGCCAAAAACGGGCCTTCAGGGAACACAGTGTTAGTACACGGTGTGGTGTTCCCTGTCTGATAATCGTCCAAGCAGGAAGTGACTCACGCTTGCGGTCACTTCCTGTTTTGGGAATACGGAAGTTCTTGGAAGCGTATTGTAAAAATATGCTTCCGCGCATGCGCGACATTGCGATCTCAAGTTTAAAAAAAAAACCAGCATCGCCATACACTAACATGACTTCCGGGCCAAAGTAGGAGCTGCACGGTAACATAGTTTTGCGCTAGCGTTATTTTGGGCACTTAAGGTGCATGGTACCGCAGCATGGGAAGTATGAACTTCCCTATAGGGTGACATTAGGCTGCGGTAGCTGTTCAGCAAATTTGCCGCACTGCGCCCGTGTGAAAAGGCTCTATAGAACAACTGAAGTGAGAGGGATATGGAGGCTGCAATATTTATTTCCTTTTAAGCAATACCAGTTACCTGACAGCCCTGCTGATCTATGTGGCTTCAGTAGTGTCTGAATAACACCAGAAACAAGCATGCAGCTAGTCTTGTCAGATCTGACAATTTCAGAAACGCCTGATCTGCTGCATGCTTGTTCAGGATCTATGGCTACTGGTATTGTATAAAGGAAATAAATATGATTGCCTCCATATACCTCTGACTTCAGTTGTCCTTTAAGACTCCTCTGTTTTGTAAACATTTAGCTGGCTGCAGATATAAATATAAATGTATGGCAATTTTATAACTGAAGTGGAATTTGTTGTTGGTCTGTTGCGTTGTTCATCCTGCAAAAGAGGATCGATTCAGCCATTGGGGAAAAGATGCATTGCACAGTATACGTGGGGTGCAATCCAAATATCCTTCACTGCCACTGTTACTGCGCATGTTATGTGGCAACACACTGCATGCTTCACTTTATGGCAGCAGATAAGTCACACCGCACTGCCAACACCTTGATGTGAACGTGCTATTAATATATAATTGCATCGTGTTAGCAGTGCGTTTTATATTGTCCGACAACACACATCACGATGGCCAACTGGAGCCCATTCACACTACAAGAGCTTTTTAACCTCCCTGGCGTTCAATTGTTTCGGACTTTCATCCCCGGGAGGGCTATTTTTAAAAAAATTATGGTTTTAAATCATGTAGCTTACACTAGGCTAGCTACATGTGTCCCCTGATTACCCCAGTGCTGAGTCCCGCCCCTGATCGCCGCCGTCTATATTTACCGCTCCGGGATCCCACGAGAGCCGTAACTTCTTCATTCAGCTTCAGATCGGATATGCCGTCTGACGTCATCGACGTCGTGCGCAGTCCTGATCCTCGTCCTAGCAATACCTGGTGGTGATGGAAAAGGCTGCTCCAGCGCGGGCTCCGGGGGGGGGGGGAGGGGGTACATATAACGCCGCCGATCGGGGGGGGGGACTTTAGCAATCTGACAACACATGTAGCTAGCCAGGAGCTAGCTACGTGATGCACAAAAAGTTTTTTTTTTTTCCTTTTAAATCTCCCTTAGCCATGCTAACCCCTCCGGCGGTAATGGACGAGCTGAGCTTGTCCATACCGCTGAGGAGGTTAAATGCTAGAGATTTTAAATGCTCTTGTTAATGCAATGCTATGGGGGATTTTCACAAAATCACATCGCTCCAGTGTGAACACACACATAGGATAACATTAGCAAGAACTTTTAAAATCACAAGCACTTAGAAAAGCTTTAGTAGTGTGAATGAGCCCTCAGAGCTTGTTTACATCTAGGGCGTTTTCATTTTTCTTTTCTAAGCGCCGGCAATTTTTTTTCGTTTACGATCCGCTTAGCAAGGTGCTGCCTGTACCATTTTTTTCTGAGCGTTTTTGCTTAATGGAAGGTATAGGGAAATCACAAAGTGCTTGAAAAAGCGTTTTGTTTAGCGATTTCCCCAGCACTTTTATGATAAATACATTGTATTTATTCATTATCGGGTGAAAGTTCACTTCCTGACTGATGCCAGGAAGTGAAAAAATGTATCGCTCTGCAAAAGCGCTTAGAATAGTGATTTTTCTAAGCGCAAAGCATAGGTAGAACTTAGAAGGGGAGGAAAAAAAACTCTTAATAAATTGCTCAGCGCTTGTGATGGCGCTGGCGATTTATAATGTGAACAAAGCCTAAGGAAGACCACTACTGATACATTTTTTTTTTTTGGCCAATCTTTCCAGATCTATATAGCAAAAGGGTAAACTGAGTTGAGTATACTTTGAATGGGTAGATAGTTCCTAATATTACATAGAGATGGTAAGACTGAACAAAAATGATTGCATCATTGGTGGGCAACATTACGCCTCTGTTCCACCGGGAGCTGAAGGTGGTGAATTCACCAGCCAGGCGCTCCGGCCATGCTCCCTGCCTGGTCACTGATGTAAGTACTAAGCATACAGTTTTGGGCTTATCAGCATGTAAATCAAGGTCAGCAACAGCTGTTGTTAAGGTGGCCATACATCACGCGACTTGGCCGATTGACCGTATGATCGGTTGGAAATTGGTGCCACCACGAGCATGCCCAATCAATGATGTGACCAATTTTGGGCCTAAATTGGTCACATGAATCGATCTGACATGCTGCAAGATGTAGGCCAGACATGCTCAATATGTGCGGCAGTAATGGTCGCCTAGTGTAAAATGTGTCCGCCGCTTGCTACGCGCTCTTGTCATACACGTGGCCCATGTGGTTGCCAGGTTATACACAAGCACGTGTGTGATGTCACATGTGCTCACGTTACACCTGCAACCACGTGGGATGCGTGTGTGTGGATAAAGCACGGTGCTAGTGGAGGGCACTGCCAGGTAAAGTATACAGGAGGGGGCACATATTACATTAGGGCGGAAGCGGCGTTGCAAGACAAGATTCCCGAGAGATTTCGTGCTGAAATTGATCAGGAATTAGCCTGCGGTGTATGGGCTCGAACATCTTTCTCCGATCAGAGAGAGAGAGAGATCTCTCTCTTTGGTCAATCTGCCATCGTCTGATGCGTCTGATGTAGGGGCACCTTTTAGATTAGCTTTTTTATAGGTAGCCACACATTACAGATTACCACCTAATCCTGCAAAAACGTGGATCCCTCTCTGATCTGAATCCGATAAGAGAGAGATCTATTCCTGCCACATATAAAATATTAATCTGTTGAACTGCAGAGTGGAACGCTGTATGCTATGAACTGCTATAGGCTGTTGATCTACCATCACTGCTGGCCCTGTCCTGCTCCCGATCTGGCCAGATCAATAATCCAATAATTTGGATTTTCACTCCAAAGGAATCAAAATTATGATTGATCTGACATGGTGCATTTATTTATGGCAGATTTGCAAATTTGCGTTACCAAATCTGCCAGGAATTGATGTGGAAAATCTATATGTGTATAGCCAACTTAAAGGACAACCGAGGTGACATGATGAGATAGACATGTGTATGTACAGTGCAAAGCACACAGATAACTATGCTGTTCCTTTTTTTTTTTTCCTCTGCCTGAAAAAGTTACAGCAGGTATGCGAGTGTCAGTTTCTATCTGTGTCGTACTGGGTCAGACTATAGAATAACCCTCACCGATAAGCAATTACAGCCATAAAACACTTTCCTGTCAGTAAATAGCTTCTGAGAGTAGGAGAGAGCTAAAAAGGGTCATAGATTTGAGCTCTAGCATACTTCAATGAAGGTGTCGCCGAACAGAGATAATGAAACAGTAAAAATATAATAACTAGATTTAAATATAAGATGAAACTGTGTGATATCTAAAAAAAACGTCATTTTTAGGAGACTGAGGATAGATATAAAGCGTTTTTAATTCTGATTGGTCCTTTCAATTAATTTTAATTTTGTTTCAGTGTGCAGTAACTTCAAAACGCTAGCAAAATCGCTCTGTGCAGGTTTTGCTGAGCAATTATGCCAGCGTTTATATACTTTACATTGCAGAAGCGCTAATCGCTAACGCTAAACACGAAAAAAAATGCTGCATGTCCTGCGTTTGCGATTTGGTAATCACAATCGCTCCAGTGGAATTTAGCCCATCCATTAACATTAGCTGAGCGTTTAGGGAAATCGCTAGTGGTTTGAATCGCTCCCAAAACGCTCAGAAAATCGCTCTAGTGTGTTTGAGCCCTGAAGCTACCCAATAATGTGAAATGATTGTCTTTAAATTGAATGCCTATAAGTCAGCCTTTCTCAACCTTTCTATCCTGGAGGAACCCTGCAAATAACTTTTGGAACTCAAGGAACCCCTGCAAACATTTTTTTTGATCTCCAGGAACACCTGGTCTTTAACCACTTCACCACTGAGGGGTTTTACCCCCTGAGCACCAGAGCAATTTTCACCTTTCAGCGCTCCTTCCATTCATTCGTCTATAACTTTATTATTACTTATCGCAATGAAATGAACTATATCTTGTTTTTTTCGCCACCAATTAGGCTTTCTTTAGGTGGGACATTATGCCAAGAATTATTGTTTTCTAAATGTGTTTTAATGGGAAAATAGGAAAAATGTGGGGAAAAAAATTATTTTTCAGTTTTCGGCCATTATAGTTTTTAAATAATGCATGCTACTGTAATTAAAACCCATGAAACGTATTTGCCCTTTTGTCCCGGTTATAAAACCATTTAAATTATGTCCCTATCACAATGTTTGGCGCCAAAATTTTATTTGGAAATAAAGGTGCATTTTTTTCAGTTTTGCGTCCATCCCTAATTACAAGCCCATAGTTTATAAAGTAACAGTGTTATACCCTCTTGACATAAATATTTAAAAAGTTCAGTCCCTAAGGTAACTATTTATGTATTTTTTTTAATTGTAAATTTTTTAATTTTTTTTTAATTACAAAAAAAAAAAAAATGGGGAGTGTGGGAGGTAATGAGTTAATTTTATGTGTAAAAGTCATTTATTTGTATGTGAAAAATGTGTAGGGTGTAGTTTACTATTTGGCCACAAGATGGCCACAGTAACTTTTTGTTTTAATGCGACCTCCAAGCTTCCTTCCGGAAGCTTGGAGGAAGAATGAGGCGGCTGGACACGTGAGTTTTTTCTCACAATGATCGCGCTGCCCATAGGAGAGCAGCTGATCATTGTGGGGCTTAGATCAACGAACGGGAATGGATTTTCCCGTTCATTGATCTCTGGGCGAGCGGGCGGCGGCGGTTTTACTAGCGGCGGGCGGCGTGTTTACGAGCGGGAGCGCGGGCAGCGTCGGGAACGCGGAAAGTACGTGTTTCTCCGTCCCTGGTTTTTAAAGGATGGAAAAAGGGGTGGAGAAATACGTACGCGCGGGGGTAAAGTGGTTAAAAGTATGTGTGGCTGTTTATTTCACTACCCCCTATTACACTGCCACTCATTATACAGTCTCCTGATGCCCCAATTTAGTGCTTCTTGTTACAGTACCACCTACTATAGTGTGCTTTATTATGCTTCACCGCACGATGGGTGAAAATGCCAAGGAACCCCTGCAGAGTCCTCAAGGAATCCTGGGGTTCCAGGGAACCCTGGTTGAGAAAGCCTGCTATAAGTGTCCCTTACTTGGATGGTCAGTGGGATGCAAAGGATTCTGAGCTGAAGCAGGATTAATGACCAATCTTTCACCTTGGTGAGATTTGATTGGCCTAATTTCAAGTTGCATAAATGTGTTTTCTCCTGAGACAAAGAACTGCAGGAGATGTCCTGCATCTTTCTATGGAGAACTACTTGCATGATATGCTGAGCTCAGTTTGGCTTGCATGTTTGATCTTGCATGTTTTTGCAGAGCTTGTAGTACTGGTTTGTATGTGCATTCCATCATAACTGTAGTAGGGACTTTAGATGGCCACTAACAAACCAAAATTTGGATTTTCTTGTTGGTTGTGATAGATAGGAAACAAAGATTGGTTTGTTGATGGTGTAATGAACGATTTTTCTTCCGATCAGAATTTCTGATCGCTCAAATGATTTTTTTCGCTAGAACTTGGACCATTAGTTGCCACCTTAAAGGATACCCGAAGTGACATGTGACTTGATGAGATAGACATGGGTATGTACAGTGCCTAGCACACAAATACCTATGCTGTGTTCCTTTTTTTTCTTTCTCTGCCTGAAAGAATTCATTATCAGGTATGTAAGTGGCTGACTCAGTTCTGACTCAGACAGTAAGTGACTACAGTGTGACCCTCACTGATAAGAAATTCCAACTATGAAACACTTTCCTAGCAGAAAATGGCTTCTGAGAGCAAGAAAGAGGTAAAAAAATGGGAATTTCTTATCAGTGAGGGTCACACTGTAGTCACTTCCTGTTTGAGTCAGGACTGAGTCAGCCACTTACATACCTGATATTTAACGCTTTCAGACAGAGAAAGAAAAAAGGAACACAGCATAGTTATTTGCGTGCTAGGCACTGTACATACACATGTCTATCTCATCATGTCACATGTCACTTCGGGTATCCTTTAAGTTACAGTATGGGACATGGAGTGATGTGAATCCTTCAGTGTACTATGTCAGCGTTCGGTGAGCACAAGAGATAAAGTTTTGACATGATAGATTTTCTCAATTCTTTTAACCACTTAGGTATATCAGTCCAGATAGCCTGCCCTGCTGCTAGGAATACAATTCCAATTCATTGATCTATGTCTCCGTAAGAAAAAACGACGGCTTCTATGAAAAGGCGCGATTTTTCTATGTCCCACGTCATCCCTTCAGTTACTGTAAGCGAGAGCTTTCGCTTACAGGATGAAAAATCAAAAAATCATGGTGGCCATCTTGTGGCCAAATAGTACAACTACATCTACATGCATATTAAAAAAAATACAATCAATTACATTTAAAATTACCTGTTTGCCTCCCCACTCCAAAAAACTCAAAAATAAGTTTTTTTAATTAAAAAAAAAATGAAATTACAATTAAAAAACAAAAAACCATAAATAAGGGTCTGAACTTTTTTAATATGCATGTAAAGAGACTATATTACTATAATTTTTTTAATTAAAAGCTTGTAAATAGTGATAGACGCAAATTGAAAAAATGCACCTTTATTTCCAAATAAAATATTGACGCCATACATTGTTATAGGGACATAATTTAAATGGTGTAATAACCGGGACAAATGGGCAAATAAAATGTGTGTTTTAATTATGGTAGCATGTATAATTTTAAAGCTAGAATAGCTGAAAAATGAGAAATAATGAATTTTTTTTCTTAATATTCCCGTTAAAATGCATTTAGAAAAAAATACTTCTTAGAAAAATGTACCATCCAAAGAAAGCCTAATTGGTGGCGGTACAAGATATAGTTCAATTAATTGTGTTAAAGTTATTGGTGAATGAATGGGAAGTGAAAGTTGCTCAGATGCATAAGGTAAAATGACACTGTAGGTTGAAGTGTTTAACCACTTGCATACCAGCAGTCTCTGGACGCTTAGGCCTCTTTCAATCGCCCCCTATGCTGCTATAGGGGGCGATATACAGGCTGGGAACGCGAACAATCACTCGCGTTCCCATCCCTGTCGGCCGGTGACGGCCAAACCGGAAGTGCTCGCCGGCGGGTCCTGGGACATCGGAGCGGAGCTGCGAGGGCACCGATCGTCTGCAGGGGGCTGAGGGAAGCCCCAAGTGAGTTAATCTCGTTTTTTTTAAGTGACTTTAGGTTCACTTTAAAACAACATTAACGCAGAATAACTCACTGCAATGAAAAATCAATGCCCCATTCACAGTGCACACGTTGCGTTGGTGAAACGCTGCACGTTAAATGAAAGTACTGCATGCAGTGCGTTATACACGTTATTAGCTGCGTTAGACTGTTTGCACATGCTCAGTAATGACTTGGAAACATACTTTTCATTGCCTGTATGCTCTACTGCAGTGGTCCTCAAACTAAGGCCCGCGGGCCGAATGTGGCCCCCTGAGGCTTTTTTACCGGCCCCCTCACACAAAATGTATTACTTATAGATGCGGTCAGCTACATCTTTAAATATTGGTGGTCCACATATAGAATAGCAATGCTGGCACCACCCATCCACATGGAAGCCAGAAAGCAGTAATTCCCTGGTTTCCAATCAAATTCCACATCAGGTGACACTGCTGTCCACTGCAGGTTGTCATCTGGGTATGCTTCACTCTCTGTCCTGCAAAGACTTCTACATCAGTTAATGTATGTTCTGGCCCCCCAGCAGTCTGAAGTACGTTGACCCGGCCCTCGACCCAAAACATTTGGGGACCCCTGCTCTACTGTATGCGACGATAACGGGGCATTAAGTTGTGTTGCGACTTTTTTGGGGCACAGCGTTGTAATTTGCGTTGCGACTTTAACGTCTCATTAAAACGCAACGTCCTACTGTGAAAGAAGCCTTAAGGACCAGAGACTGCTGGTACCAAAGAACAGGTCTTTCCGACTTCTAGCTGCACAGACAGTTTACCTGTTGCTGAAGACCACTTGTTCTGCTGTCGCTATGACAGCAGATGATTTCATTAGCTCATGCTCATAGTGATCACAGGGTCAGGAACCAATGAAATCAGCTCCTGACTGGCTCACACATCTCTGCTGTCAAAGCGAAGGCAGAGCAAGTGGCTTGCGGCTCAACCGGTGGTAGCGGCGAGTCCGTACGGCACGGTAATTGAAATCTACGCTGTGTCAGAAATAAGCAGCCATAAACGGGGCAAAGATTTTAACCACTACACCCTTTTATGTTGTGCTTGTAAGTTAAAGGGAACCAGAGACGCCAGGAAAAAGGTTTTATACATACCTGGGGCTTCCTCCAGCCCCATACGCACGGATCGCCCCCACGCCGCCGTTGTCCGCTTCCTGTATCAGCCAGTTCTGGGTCCCGTAGTTTCAGCCACATCACATGGGCTCCCAGCATACCATTACGCGTGCGGCTGCAAACTGCGCAGCCGCGCGCGTAAGGGTATGCTGGGAGCCCCTGTGATGCGGACAATTGGCCGCGTCCGCCGGAAGTGACGGGACCCGGTACCGGCGGATCCAGGAAGCGGAGGATGACTGCGTGGGAGCGATCCAGGCTTATGGGGCTGGAAGAAGCCCCAGGTATGTATGAAATCTTTTTTTCTTTTTCGATGTCCGGCATCTCTGGTTCCCTTTAATTGTAACTTAATTGCAAGCAATGCTGAAGATATTGTGCTTCTATTTAGGTTTCAATTTCACATATAAATGCACTAAACTTTGCTTGTTGTTTTGTGAAGAACTGGCTGTTTCCAGTATACACATAACCGTTAAGTCTATAAATACCGCGTTGCATAGTAGTTTATTTGTTGTGTAATGTAATCCCAGAATTTTGGCAGACGGATGATTCTGGTATTTACAGATTTCTCATGCTTCCTATTCCCAATAGCCTTCCTGAAAGAATCCAGCTTGATGCTCACAACTTCTAGTGCACTTCAGCATGGAGGAGGCCCGTAACCGCTTGTACCCTGTTGCTGCCTGTATCGCAGCGTTTTAAGAGCTATGATAAAGAGCTTTTATTTACATTTTGGTGGTGCCGATACATCCTATTTGCTGTTGTGCTCTAGTTGGTACACTGGGGCTTATGACAGGCATACACGTCTGCGATTTATGCACCGGATCGAGCCTTTTAAAAATCGCTCCAATTCACTTTCATTAAAATCGTGGTAAAAATCGCCGCAATCGTGTAAGTGAAACATTGCTGTGATTTTTACCGCAATTTTAATGAAAGTGAATGGGAGCGGTTTGTTTTTTTTTAAACGCTGAAAGCGCTAATCAATCACAAGCACTCAGACAAGTGCTTATAGGAATACTGTAGGGGGTCCCCCACAGACATCCTGTGCCCGCGCAGCCACTTACTGATGCTCCGGCCCCGCCTCCGGTTCACTTCTGGAATTTCAGACCTAAAGTCTAAAAACCACTGTGCCGGCGTTGCCGTGTCCTCGCTCCCGCTGATGTCACCAGGAGCGTACTGCGCAGGCACAAACCATACTGGGCCTGCGCAGTACGCTCCTGGTGATATCAGCAGGAGTGAGGACACGGCAACGCAGACGCAGTGGTTTTCAGATTTTAAAGTCTGAAATTCCAGAAGTGAACCGGAGGTGGGGCCGTGAGCAGCTGCGCGGGCACAGGATGTCTGCGGGGGACCATTAGAAGTCCCGGGTAAGTTAAACTCATTTTCCCCCGACCCTCTACAGTATTCTTTTAATCATTTAAGCCGCCCGGACGTGATCCTCACGTCCAGGCGGCTGCTCTGCTGCAGTGTTGCTCTTCAGCGTGTTCCCGCGCTGTTCCCTGGTAGCCCTGAGATCAGTGAACGGGAACATGGTTCCCATATCTAAGTCCCCAGCAGAGAAACCGACTGTCTCTTATCAGAGGCCGCGCTCTTTTTAAAAAAAAAAAAAAGTTTTCCGTTGTCCTTATGCTTTCTGGAAGCGAGGAGGATATTAAAAAAAAAAAAAACTCAATGTGGCCAAATAGTAAAACTACATCTACATATATTTTTCAAGGCAATTTACACACATAAGGCCATATGCAATTCAGATTTTCTCCTGAGTTTTCTCTTAGGAGATAATTTTTCATCTTCTATTTAAAGGATACCCCAACTGAAATGTTACATAATGAGATAGACATGTGTATGTACAGTGCCTAGCACACAAATAACTATGCTGTGTTCCTTTTTTTCTTTCTCTGCCTGAAAGAGTTAAATATCAGGTATACAAGTGGCTGACTCAGTCCTGACTCAGACAGGAAGTGACTACAGTGTGGCCCTCACTGATAAGAAATTCCCCTTTTTTACCACTTTCTTGCTCTCAGAAGCCATTATCTGCTAGGAAAGTGTTTTATAGTTGGAATTTCTTATCAGTGAGGGTCACACTGTAGTCACTTCCTGTCTGAGTCAGGACTGAGTCAGCCACTTGCATACCTTATATTTAACTCTTTCAGGCAGAAAAATAAAAAAAGGAACACAGCATAGTTATCTGTGTGCTAGGCACTGTACATACACATGTCTATCTCATTATGTCACATTTCAGTTGGGGTATCCTTTAAAATAACTTTTCAACACTTTGCAACTGAAAAAGTCCGAAAAAGTAGGTGAAAAAGTACTATAAAAAATATTTTGAGTATTTCCTCCCTTGCTGATGGTTTAAAATGCATTTTATTGACAATTTTGAAAATATCACCTTGGAGAAAACTAAGGAGAAAAAGTTAATTGCATATGGGCCATAATCTTTTAAAATTAACTGTTTATTTCCCACACCAAAAATTACCCAAATACATTTTTAATGGAAAAAAAATTACAATTATGAAAAAAACTAAACAAAACCTAGTTAACTAAGGGGCTGAACTTTTTAAATATGCATGTGAAGGGGGTATACTACAAACATTTTTTAAATTATAGGCTTGTAAGTAGTGATGGACGCAAAACTGAAAAAATGCACCTTTATTTCCAAATAAATTATTGGCGCCATACATTGTGATAGGGACAAAATTTAAATGGTGTAATAACCGAGACAAACTGGCAAATAAAGTACATAGGCCAAAAACTGAGAAATAATTAATTTGTTCCATTTTTTTTCTTAATCTTCCTGTTAAAATGCATTTATAAAAAATAATTCTTAGCAAAATGTACCACCCAAAGAAAGCCTAATTTGTGGCGGAAAGTTATAAGTAGTGATAAAGTTATTATCAAATGAATGGGGGGGTGAAAGTTGCTCTGATGCAATCCCCGCGGGCTGAAATGGTTAAAGTGTGGCTGAGCCCTTAGTGGTTGCCCCTCTGTGTACTAGGTATAACAACAAATCCCTATAAATATTTTACTACTGCATTTCCTTTTTCTTAAAATTTGTATGAAACTCAGCATTTCTTCTTTTCTCTAAAAGATTTACAGCATAAAATCCACTACCACAAAAAAAAAAAATTGTAGCAGAACAGCATTCAAACAGTTAAACACCGCACTTTGTTTAGTGGAAAGCTCCTTGCTTTCTGGCCGCATCCGAAGTGGTGATAACATTATCCTTTGTTCAGCGTGCTGTAACTGAATTGCACTGAGCTCAGAAGCAGAAAGAGGTGAGAAATGATCACTAGACAGATATGAATATATAAATACGGCAGCTATGCAATAAAATGCAATGGCAGCTTTCAGAGCAGATAAACTGTACTTTGGAAATTTGTAAACAGACAATACTACTTACTACTCACAAAAGCAAATATGATTACTGTATGGGTAATAAAAAAAATAGGAAAACACATTTTTGTTGAATGTTATGTCAGTGTTTTATCTCACTTAAATAAGCACCTGCTTGCTACTTTTCCTGGTTCAGAAGAATTAACCTATTCCCCAGTTTTTTTTTTTATCCAATAAAGCAAATCTGGGCAAAAAAAAAATGTAAATACTTAATTGAGAGAGGGAACGCATCAACACTCATCCCGCCACTGTGCAGATTATGGAAAAATGCAGAGACCGCTGTAGGACTGCACGTCCAGACACCTGCCCACAGCATGGAGGACTTTAGAGTCACCATATTAAGGGGGAGATTCAAGTCAGGTAATGAAAGGACATGCGAATATGAATTCATGAAACTGTTCGGGACTTTGAAACATGGTGAATTATGAGAATTAGAAAGGTCTTTCCTGCCTGACAGGAAAGACATTCGAACTTTCACAAATACCAGACCCCCCCCCCCTGCAGCCCTCAGACCTGCCAATACATATGGTAATTTATGACCTTTTTCATTGTTTGGTTTTGACTTTCCTAGCTTTTATGCCCTGTTGTATCAACTGTTCTCATCTGTTACCACTTGTTGTTCTTTAACAGCTAATTTAATTACAGTTTGTGTATACCTGTGGTTAGGTGCTGGCAATTAGCTAAATTGTTTAACGTTTTTCTACCTATTGTATAGAGCCTTAAACCCAATCTACACAATACAATTCTTTGTGCGATTTGATTACAATTCTATTTACGATCTGAGTAAATCCGACATGTCCGATCGGGATTCGATTCAATGGCAAATCAAATTGAATTAAATCGAATCCCGATTGGACAAGTCGGATTTAATTGGATCGTAAATAGAATCGTAATCGAATCGCACAAAGAATCGTATCGTGTAGATGGGTCTTTAGAGTGAATAGATCTAAGCTTTGATGAGATCATTTACATTTCAAACAAAGAGGAAGACTACATGAGATCAGATTGCAGGAGACTCTACAAAATCATATATAAAGCCTGTGTATGTGACAGTATTTTGTATGGTTCTGATCCAGCTCTGAAACATGCCTGAAGAAGAAACTTTAAGTTTCGAAAGCTTGCAAAGAAATCTTGTACAGTTAGTCATTAAAGGTATCACCTAAACAACTTTTGTTGTTATGTCCTTGGAGCCTCTATATACCACTCAGGTCAGTTGTTCTTTAACCCTCCTGGCGGTAACCCCACGAACGTAGTCCGGGGTAAGCCGCACAAGAGGATTTCTCAGGCCCTGCTGGGCCGATTTACCGATTTTTTTTTTGCAACACACAGCTAGCACTTTGCTAGCTGCGTGTGCATTCTGATCGCCGCCGCTACTCGCCGATTAGCCGCCGCTCGCCGCGCAGCCCCCCCCCCCCCCAGACCCCGTGCACTGCCTGGCCAATCGGTGCCACTGAGGGGTGGATCGGGACTCCCTTTGACATGACATCGGTGACGTCATCCCGCACGTCACCATGGCGACGGGGGAAGCCCTCCAGGAAATCCTGTTATTTGAACAGGATTTCTTTATCGCCGGAGGCGATCGAAGCGGGTGGGGGGTGCTGCTGCACAGCGGCTATCATGTAGTGAGCCCTAGGCTCGCTACATAATTAAAAAAAAAAACTGCTGCGCTGCCCCCTGGCGGTTTTTAATAGACCGCCAGGAGGGTTAAAAGAACTGACTGTTTACTCCCTGCTTAACCTCCCTGCTGTTCAATTTCCCCAAGGTTTTTGTGCAAAAAGTGACTAAATTCATTTTCCTAACCTATTTTCTCCTGTAACGTGCCAAAAGCAGTATAGACATCTATAACTGTCAATAATGTCAGGGAGGTTTTAATCCCTCTGGCGGTAAACCTGAGTCAGGCTCGGGGTTTGAAATCCGCAACTCAGATCGGTCACCACAAGCTAGACTCGTGGTGACCACCGTGAGGTCTATGCAAGTGTAGCGCACTGCAGGTGTTTTCACTCACTCCCCAGGGATCCAGACACAAGCAGCCATTCTTCCTGTCTTCCGAGACTCTGCATTCCACGTGGTGAAATCACCCCCATGACGACAGACGGCAATCTCACTACAGGCTTATAGCGCCACCTGGAGTATGGAGTGAGAACTGCAGAGCTGGATCCCAGGGAAGTGAGAAAGTGTAGGGCAGGGAACCTATGGCTTGGGAGCCAGATGTGACTCTTGATGGCTACATCTGGCTCACAGACAAATCAGTAGGGGTTGATTCACTAAGCTACATTGCGCAAGCAGCGCAGCTTAGTGTGGCAGCGCAAGTAAAATTTTAAAAGTGCTGTAGCATGCACTTCTAACTAACCAGCGCTACCCCAAAACTAACGGCTGCTCCAATTGTCCCACTCTGGACCCTGTCAGGTCCAGTGACTTTTTAGAGTGAGATCCTCACACTTAGATTGGTCCAATAGGCTTCCCGTCACTTGACAGGAAGCCTATTGGACCAACGTGCGGAGATCTCGTCCTACATAGTGAATTAACCCTCAAGTCAGCTAGCTAATTGTACAAGCTATTAGTCGGTATTTCTCCTGTCTGGCTCTCGGGGAAATTGCTGATGTTGCTGAAACTCAAGAGAAGCTGAAGACGTGTCTGACACTTTCGCTGCCCGGCGGATCAACTGTATACACATCACCATGGGAACAGGAACGTGAGCCCTACTGTGCCAGTTTGAAACATATTGTATGGCTCTCACGGCATGACTTTTTAAAATATGTGGCGTTTATGGCTGTCTCAGCCAAAAAGGTTCCTGACACCTGGTGTAGGGGCTGCCGCAGGCTCTCTGGCGGCATGATTGTTTTACAGTTTTAGGGTATAAAAGCATTTTAAAAAATGCACTGCTTTTAGACCCTAAAATCTGGAAATAACCATACCGCCAGGGAGGTTAATATATCAACCCCTTGACTAGTGCCATTAAAGCAAAATAATCTGTGGTTTTTATCACCTCATCAGTCAATGGTTCTATTGTTGTGGCTAATAAGTAGACTCACTGGAACAGAAAGTAAGTGGTAAAAAAACATCAGGGTCCCAAATAGTAATAAAAACTTAGTAGGGGTTCTATCCCTTGCAATGCTGTCCAAAACAAAAATAAAGTGTTTTTCCTGAAATGGTTTTTGCATTCTGAATAAATCTGATAGACTTCATAAAATGAGGTCAAAGCCAGGCGTGTATCAAAGAAGGGCGCCTGGAAAAAAGGGCGCGGGGTATAGCCGAAATTGTAAGTTTTAATGCAAAACCATATTTTTCGTTTAAGAGGTTGTAAACGAAAATTTAGTGCTAAATAGGTTAAATAAACGGAAATGAAATGGCAAAACATCGTCTATAACAACAAACGAATTCTGAAAAGAAACATCAAATAGCGTCTATAACAAAAACGATATTTACACTTGTATTAAGCATAGCAATGCAATGGTAGGTTTTACAGATATTTTACTGTAATTATACCTAACTGTAGGCTCACACAGATCTCTCCCTAACCCCTAGACCCCCTCTTTGTTTAAATATACATAATTTAATAAATTGTATATATTACATATATTGTGCTGTAACTATACCTAACCTTACTCTCACACAGAACCCTCCCTGTACCTATCCCTAACCACTAGACCCCCCTGGTGGTGCCTAACCCTAACCACCCCCCTGGTGGTGTATATTGTACTGTAACTATACCTAACCCTACTCTTACACAGAACTCTCCCTGTACCTATCCCTAACCCCTAGACCCCCCTGGTGGTGCCTAACCCTAACCACCCCCCTGGTGGTGCCTAACCCTAACCACCCCCCTGGTGATGCCTAACCCTAACCACCCCCCTGGTGGGGTCTAACCCTAACCACCCCCCTGGTGGTGCCTAACCTTAACCACCCCCCTGGTGGTGCCTAACCCTAACCACCCCCCTGGTGGTGCCTAACCCTAACCACCCCCCTGGTGGTGCCTAACCCTAACCACCCCCCTGGTGGTGCCTAACCCTAACCACCCCCCCCGGTGGTGCCTAACCCTAACCACCCCCCTGGTGGTGCCTAACCCTAAGACCCCCCATGGTGGTGCCTAACCCTAACCACCCCCCTGGTGGTGCCTAACCCTAACCACCCCCCTGGTGGTGCCTAACCCTAAGACCCCCCTGGGGGTGCCTAAACCTAAGCACCCCCCTAGGGGTGCCTAACCCTAACTACCCCCTGGTTGCGTATATTATACTGTAACTATACCTAACCCTCCCTGTACCTATCCCTAACCCCTAGACCCCCCTGGTAATGCCTAAACCTAACCATCCCCACCTCACAAACACCCTAAACACATATAAACAATAATATATTTAATCCTTAAAATACTTCTCTACAAACATGAATAAAATAATTTATATATTTGTAATAGAATAAATAGCCTTCAAATAGCCTTAAAATCAGGTATACATTAATATTATAAATAGAGAAAAGTATATATTAATATATACAATACAATAGATAGCCTTACAATCATGTACGCATTAGAAATCTTAAAATAACAGTAATATGAAAAGCGATATTTTAGTAACTATAATCAACGCATTGTAAGTGTAAAAACAAAGTTAATACCAAAAGCGATGTATTTCTAATACAATCAGGCTGAGAAACGGTATTTAAGCATTATACATATGAAAACAAATGTTTAAATGATCAAAGAAGTGTAAACGAAAATTTAGTTGTTATACTTTTGTAAGCGAAATTTTAAAACTAAAAAATAAGTAAAAACTGATATAAGCGAAATTTAAAAACGAAAAAATAAGTATAACACAAACTCAAAACGAACTTGTAAACGATATTTGTTATAAACCTTATTTTGTAAATGAAAACTTTTGTTAACACGATCCCTGTAACCGCTATTTCTCGGGCGCCCTTTTTTCCTGTTGGGCGCTTTTTGTCCACTATCCCTGTGCGCCCTTTTTTACTAGCACACAAAGGCAGATAGAATATTTCCTGTTTATTTTCATTGTGGAAGAAAACCTCTTTATGTATATGTAGTACATCAGGCAGTAGGTTTCGGTCCTGTATATTGTTGTATTTCTAGTATTGGATTTTGCTTGACCGTGCTGATATGTAATTTATGTTCTGAGCAATGTCACAGTGCCGCCAAGTGGTTATATGGAAATAAAAAGCAAAACCTTTTTTTGAGCACTTATACATAGTACTAATGTGCTGTACTTTAACATTAGCAAAAGCTATTTGTATGCTTAAAGGGAACCTTAACTGAGAGGGATATGGATGTTGCCTTTTAAATAATACCAGTTGGCTGGCAGTCCTGCTGGTCTATCTGGCATCAGTGGTGGCTGAATCATATACCTGAAACAAGCATGCAGCTAATCCAGTCTGACTTCAGTCAGAGCACCTGATCTGCATGCTTGTTGAGGGGCTCTGGCTAGAAGTATTAGGGTAGGTGCACACATAACAACGTGAAAGGTCGCGTTTTATGTCATGTGCGTTTTTTGTGTGTGTTTTTGGTGCATTCTCGTTTTTTACCGCAGGCGCGATTTTCAAGCGTTTTGCGTGCATTTAATGCGTTTGTGTTCATTTTTCGTGCGTTTTTCGATTGCGTTTTATGCAAATAACTAGGGAGACAACAGAAAGCCAAAATACATCACAAAGCAATTTAAAACCCCCCGCATATAAACGCACGAAAAACGCATACCATTGCGTTTCCATCGACACAAAATGCTTGAAAACCGCATCTGCAGAGAAAAAAATGCAAGCGTAGTAAAAACGCACACAAAAAAATGCACATAGCAGAAAACGCTATCTTTCACGCTCTGTTGTGTGCATCCTCTCTCTCTGCTTGATCTGTGAGCTTAGAAAGATAGCATAAGAATTTAACCTCCCCGGGGTTTAATTTTCTTGCAACTTTTGTACCAAAAGCGGTACCAAATTTTTAAATTTTTTTTTTGCGTTTATTTAAATTATAAGCATTAAGCATTTTTGCGGACTGCTTGCAAGCGGTTCGTACAATATATATTATTTTTTATTTTTACATTTTTATCTTTTTTTTTTTTTTTTGCAGCTATGGGCAGTAATGCTTGCCCGAATTTTTATTACATTTGCCACCTGATGTGATGACGCTGTATGTGACTGACACCAGGGGTCACACGCAGCATCATGAGAAGGACAAGCCTGAGGACATGATCGCTGGTGGACAGGAAGCGGACGAAAGAGGAGGAAGAGAAGATCACCGCGGAGAAGACGGGAATACGCACGCAGAGAAGCTGCAACGTGCACCGAGGGATTCTGCATGGCAGCGGCGCCGCAGGTGAGTACTAGTAATTACTGGACGAACCTGACTCGTCCTTAACGATTCCAGCTATTTTTTTTTAGGACGAGTCAGGCTTGGGAGGTTAACGTTAGGAAGATTAATCAAAAGAATTAAGTACTAGAAATAAAGTAACAACATTCATGCCTGCACCACTTTCTAGCAATGGATTTGATCAAACTGCATTGCCTAATGCAGGGGCGTCTCACCCACCAGGCAAGTATAGGCGGTTGCCTGGGGCGCCACGAGGTGGTGAGGCGCATTCCCCCGCCTCTGCTACCGTGACCATGTTTTTTTGGTTTTTTTTTTAATATTATATTACCTCCCGACTCAGTCCCCGGTGCTCGGCACGCTACCATGTGCTCAGCAGTGCCTCCACCTCCACTTTTCCCCAGCCAATAGAGCAATCAATACTGCTCTTCTCTGCCAGGCTCCTTCTTTAAAGCCGTGCCCCTTCTTCTCAGTAGCCACACAGGTAAAGTGTTTACCTCGTGTGGCCCAGCCTTTAACTCTGCCCCACGCCAGTCAAACCAGGAGCCAGCGGCCAGCCAGCTTATGCCCCCGACAGTCTGACCCCCCACCTGTGTCACTGGCTGCACACAGACACTGGAGCGAGACAGCCAGGGGACAGATGCAGTCACAGAAAGAAGAATGTGATGTGTCCGTGTTGGAGCCCCGCCCCCGCACAATACAGCAACACAGCCCGGGAGAAGGGAAGTTTCTGCTCCAGAGTAGTGATGGGAATTCCAGCTCTTTTCAGAGAATCGGCTCTTCTAAATCGGCTCCCATTAAAGAGCCGGCTCTTACGGCTCTGAATCGGCTCTTCATTAAATATCACTACACACCACTCAGAATCGGAGTAAAGCCCCGCCCCCGTCTCAATGACAATTCCAGACTGCTTCTCTGACTGGGGCAATCCCTCCTTCTACTGCTCTGCTCCGCCCCATACACTCCTACAAGCTGCAAGAGGAGGACTACATCTCCCAACATGCCTCAGCGCCCTTTATTGCAGAGCAAAGCAGAGCTCTGTGGGGCGGCTGAGGCATCGGCTCTTTCAAAACTGAGAACCGGCTCTTGTCGTTCGCAGCAAAGAGCCGGCTCTTAGAGCCGGCTCATTCGCGAACGACCCATCACTACTCCAGAGATGATAAGCTGCATGCACAGGCAGAAGAGAAGGTATGCAGGCAGGCTGCTAAGAACACTTCCTGTCCTGTGTGCAGACTCCCAGTACTGTTATAACTGCTAGAAGGTGCCCTGCTCTTTTGAAACTAGAGTTTTCTTTGAAAGCTGGTTAGGCTGTAGGCTGGTAAAGCTGTAAAGCTGTGCTTTAGTGCTGTGCTGTCTCTCCCTCTCCCCTCTCTGTTCCTCTGCCCCCTCTTCCATCTTATGCTGTCTCTACCCCTCTCTGTTCTTCTGCACTCTCTTCCATCTTATGCTGTCTCTCCCACTCCCCTCTGTTTCTCTGCACCCTCTTCCATCTTATGCTGTCTATCCCTCCCCCTCTCTGTTCCTCTACCCCCCTCTTACATCTTACGCTGCCTCTCCCTCTCTACTCTTTCCCTCTGCTCGGATTACGTGTATTGTGTTAGGTCCTGGTTAGGTTTCTCTTCAGTCCCTGTTGACCCTCCCACGAAGGAAGAGGCGTTACCCAGTAGTGGAGTCTAGGTGACCACGGGTCTTCACCCACACCCCCTTGAGGGGAGTGCAGGACCACAACCCCAGGAGGGGGAAGTGGAACTTAGCTGCCTAGTGCCCTACCAGGTCACTACTGGGATAGCCTCAGCGAGTGGTCAGGAGAACAGGTGACACTAATTGTGGAGTATGCTGGGTCAAACGATGATTGTAAATCCAGGCCAGGCAGAGTGCAACAGAGGTCGAGGTCACAAGCCAAAGGTAAGGGCAGGCGGGTATCAGCGGTATCGGGTACACAGGCCAAAGGTCGGGGCAGGCGGCAGACAGCGGGAATCCAGGAACAAGCCAGAGGTCAGGGCAGGCAGAGATCAGCGGAAGTCGGGGTCACAGGCCAAGGTCACAACAGGGAATCAAATCAGAATCAGAAATGCAGGAACACGGTTCACCAAACAGGCTAGCCAAACTGTCAGAACGAGCAGCACTGCAGTAAAGGGCAGTGCTGCTTATATAGTTGAAATTGGCGCTGAAATCAACGCCCTGCGCATGCGCGGGACGTGCTCAGTGCTCTGCGCATGCGCATGCGTACGCGTACACGCGCGCAGCGGCACACGCGCATGCGCGCGCAACTTCATGCGCGCGCAATACTTTGCGCGCATGCGCACTGCGCGCCGCGCGCTGCAGCTGAAGTGAACACAGGACAGCGAATGAGCCCCTGCGCGTGCGCACCAGGGAAGGCATCCCCGAATGTCGTGACCGGCCGCCATGGTGAGTGTGACATTGCCCCCCCCCCCCCAGGGGCAACCTCCGGGTGCCCCTAGGACCTGGCCTATCAGGGAATCTTAAATGGTACCTTCTCACCAGTCCAGGAGCATGTACATTGTTTGCAGGTTCCCAGGAATTCTCCTCCATTCCATACCCTTTCCATTTAATGAGATATTGAAGGGAATTTCTCACTCTCCTGCTGTCCAGAATCTTTTCTATCTCGAATTCTTCTGAGCCATCAACTAGAACTGGCGGAGGAGGAAGAGAAGACCGGCCCGGAAAGCTATTAGGCACCACCTTCTTCAGGCAGGAAACGTGAAAGACCGGGTGAATTCGTAAGGATGCGGGAAGAGATATCTTGAATGCCACCGGATTAATTTGCTGCAGGATAGGAAACGGACCGATGAATTTTGGTGCTAACTTTTTAGAAGGGCAGTGAAGTTTGAGATTGATAGTCGATAACCAGACTAGATCCCCCGGGATAAGAGCTGGAGTTTCTCTTCTGCGTCTGTCAGCAAATCTTTTTCCGCTCTCTTGTGCTGCTTTCAGAGCTTGGTGAACAATATCAAAGTTCTTTTGGAGCGATGAGAGCCTCTCCTGTACCCCAGGACAGGGTGAGGAAATATCCAACCCAGGCAAGAACGAAGGATGGAAGCCATAGTTGATAAAGAATGGAGACTTATGCGTGGATGCATGTGCGGAATTATTAAAGGCAAATTCAGCCGACGCCAACAGCGGAAACCAATCGTCTTGGGAGGCGGAGGTAAAGCACCTGATGTATTGCTCCAAGGTCTGGTTCGTCCGCTCCGTTTGCCCATTGGACTGAGGATGATACCCAGATGAGAGGGAAAGATTAATTCCCAGGCCCTTGCAGAGTTCTTGCCAAAACTTAGAGGTGAACTGCGACCCACGATCGGAAACAATATCCGACGGCAATCCGTGGAGACGGACAATTTCTCGGATGAACACCTGAGCAGTCTCTGCGGCAGAGGAAATCTGTTTGAAAGGTAAGAAATGGGCCATCTTTGAGAACCGGTCTACGACCACCAGGATAGTGGTAAACCCTTCAGAAGGAGGCAATTCCACCACAAAATCCAAGGCAATGTCCTTCCATGGTCGAGTTAGAACAGGCAAGGGATTCAAAAGGCCCCAGGGTCGAGTACGGGTGCTCTTGGAACGGGCACAGATCTCACATGAAGAAACAAAGGAGTTGCAATCCTTGGAAAGTTCCGGCCACCAGAAATTTCTCTGGAGAAGTTCTCGAGTCCGAGTGACCCCAAAGTGTCCGGCTAGACGGTTGTCGTGACAGGATTGAAGAACAGCCAAACGAGCGTCAGCGGGCACATAGATCTTGTCCTGGAAGTAGTAAAGACCCTCCTTTAGCGGTAACTCTGGAACCGTGCTGAGACAGGAGGAGACTTGTCTGAGATGATCCAGCAAGCTAGACTGCAGGAGAAGAAAATGTTGAGAGGACAAGATGTTCTCAGGAGTGGGATCAGCAGTAGCTTCTGGTTGGTACATTCTGGACAGGGCATCAGGTTTAGAGTTCTTAGCCCCAGGACGATAAGTCAGATGAAAGTTAAACCTGGAGAAGAAGAGGGACCACCGGGCTTGTCGGGGTCTCAACCTCTTCGCAGTCCGGAGATACTCCAGGTTCTTGTGATCGGTGAGTATCAGAATAGGTTGCTCCGCACCCTCCAGGAGATAACGCCACTCCTCGAGAGCTGCTTTAATCGCCAAGAGTTCCCGGTCAGCCACATCATAGTTCTTTTCAGCTGTGCTCAACTTCCTAGAAAAGAAAGCTACTGGATGAAGAACAGCCTTCGGGCCGAAACGCTGGGACAGGATAGCACCCACGGCCACTTCAGAGGCGTCCACCTCCAACACAAAGGCTTTGGAGGGATCAGGGTGTTTCAGTATGGGTGCGGAGGTAAAGCGGGCTTTCAGCTTCTCAAACGCGGATTGAGCTTCAGGAGTCCACCGAAAGGTCTGACGAGTACTGGTCAGCTGAGTGATAGGAGCTACTATCCGTGAGAAGTTCTGGATGAATTTTCTGTAGAAATTGGCAAAGCCAATAAAACGCTGTACAGACCTTCGATCCACGGGGACAGGCCAATCGAGGATAGCTGAGACCTTCTGAGGGTCCATCTCCACTCCTCCCGGGGATATCTTGAGGCCTAGAAACTGAATATTCTCCCTATTAAATTCGCACTTTTCAGGCTTGGCATAGAGTCCGTGCGTGCGAAGACGACTTAAAACTTTCCTCACATGCTTCTGGTGTTCTTCTTGGGATGGAGAAAAGATCAGGATGTCGTCTAAATAGACTACCATGAAATTATCGATATAGTCTCTGAAAATATCGTTTACAAAGTGTTGGAAAGTTGCCGGGGCGTTGCACAGCCCAAAGGGCATCACCAAGTACTCAAAATGCCCAAACCGGGACCGGAAGGCAGTTTTCCACTCATCTCCCTCGCGGATTCGGATCAAGTTGTAGGCTCCTCGCAAGTCCAACTTAGAGAAGATGCAAGCGGAACGGAGTCTCTGAAACAAGTCAGGCATGAGAGGTAGAGGGTACCGGTTCTTGATGGTAATCTTGTTGAGTTCCCGGTAATCTATACACGGTCGAAGGGAGCCATCTTTTTTCTCAACAAAGAAGATTCCAGCCCCAGCAGGAGAAGTAGATGGCCGAATGAATCCCTTCCTAAGATTCTCTTCAATATAGTCTTTAAGTACTAGAGTCTCAGGTTCCGAGAGTGGATATGTTCTTCCGTAAGGAATGGGAGCTCCCGGTTGGAGTTCGACAGGACAATCGTACGGACGATGAGGAGGAAGAGTGTCTGCTTTAGATTTGTCAAAGACATCCAAGAAATCATGGTATGCTGCGGGGATGATGTCTTTCTTAGGAGAGTTCAAACAGAACAGAGTCCCCGCTCGTGGAAAGCAAGAGCGTCGGCAGTAGTCAGAGGGAAAGGATACCTCGTGAGAAACCCAATCGATGGTAGGATTATGGGTCTTTAACCAGGGCATGCCTAGGATCGCAGGAAACAAAGGAGAGGGCAGCAGATCAAAGCTTAGATATTCCTGATGCTCCCCTTGGATGGTGACCAGAAGTGGCAAAGTTTCCATAGTGATAGGGCCGGAGCCGATAGCTGATCCATCTGCCAGCTGGATGGCTAGAGGTAGGCGTTTCCGGCAAGTGGGAAGCATAAGTTGTTGAGCCACTTGACAGTCCAGAAAACAAGAACAGGCTCCTGAGTCCACGATGGCCTTAATCGTAACGGTTCTTCCTTGCGGGCCCTGTAACGAGAGGGTGAGTGGTATATGAGAGGAAATAAGCGGAGGAGAAGGAAAACCACTAGCGCATATTAGAATCTCAGGCTCACCAGTGGGTCTGACCGGGCAGTTGATGCGGAAGTGACCGGACGCCCCGCAGTATAAGCATAGATTGGACGACCTCCGGCGTTGTCTTTCTTCCTGTGAAATGGCCGGGCGAGCCAGGCCTATCTGCATTGGTTCAGGTTCGTCTTGGACTGTAGGAGTAAAAGGCACAGGGGCAGAAGATACTTTAGGAGCAGGCAGGCTCCAGGCTGGTCTGACAGCTCCTGATCTCTCGGCCCTTCTCTCCCTTAGACGCCTGTCTATCTGGATAGATAACTGGATCAGATCCTTTAACGATTCAGGAACTCCGACCCTGGCAAGCTCATCCTTGAGTGTATCTGAGAGGCCTTGGCGAAACTGGAATCGGAGCGCGGAGTCGTTCCAGGTGGTGTCTGCTTCCCAGCGGCGGAAATCCATAACATACTCTTCCACCGGTCTCCTGCCTTGCTTCAGAGATTGAAGAGCAGTCTCAGCCGAAGCTGCCCTCCCAGGGTCGTCATAAATCTCCGCCATAGTTTCAAAAAAGGTATTGAGACTACTGAGAGAAGGATGACGTTGCTCCACCAACCGAAGGGCCCAAGCTTGGGGTTCCCCTTGGAGAAGTGAAATGACAGCTCCAACTTTTATCTCCTCATTCGCGTAGGTACGAGGCATCAGTGAGAAGTGGAGACGACAGGCGCTCTGAAACCACCTGAACTTGGAGCGATCTCCCGAGAACCGCTCAGGTAAAGGTAGTCTGGGTTCGGGCAGAAGGACAGCAGCCCCCTCTACTGGGGCTGTCCCATCACCGGCTGGAGGAAGCATCGCAGGAGCAGGGACAGGGGCCGAGGCAGGAGCCGACGCTCCGTCAGCAGCGGGAAGAGTGCCGCGAAGTTGGTCCCGGATCTCCTGATAACCCTTCTGGACTTCATCGATGGAGACACGCAGTTGCGTGACCAGTTCATACAAAATCTCCACAGGAGAACGAGCTCCACTAGTGTCCATCCTGGCTGCTCGTTACTGTTAGGTCCTGGTTAGGTTTCTCTTCAGTCCCTGTTGACCCTCCCACGAAGGAAGAGGCGTTACCCAGTAGTGGAGTCTAGGTGACCACGGGTCTTCACCCACACCCCCTTGAGGGGAGTGCAGGACCACAACCCCAGGAGGGGGAAGTGGAACTTAGCTGCCTAGTGCCCTACCAGGTCACTACTGGGATAGCCTCAGCGAGTGGTCAGGAGAACAGGTGACACTAATTGTGGAGTATGCTGGGTCAAACGATGATTGTAAATCCAGGCCAGGCAGAGTGCAACAGAGGTCGAGGTCACAAGCCAAAGGTCAGGGCAGGCGGGTATCAGCGGTATCGGGTACACAGGCCAAAGGTCGGGGCAGGCGGCAGACAGCGGGAATCCAGGAACAAGCCAGAGGTCAGGGCAGGCAGAGATCAGCGGAAGTCGGGGTCACAGGCCAAGGTCACAACAGGGAATCAAATCAGAATCAGAAATGCAGGAACACGGTTCACCAAACAGGCTAGCCAAACTGTCAGAACGAGCAGCACTGCAGTAAAGGGCAGTGCTGCTTATATAGTTGAAATTGGCGCCGAAATTAACGCCCTGCGCATGCGCTGGACGTGCGCAGTGCTCTGCGCATGCGCACGCGTACACGCGCGCAGCGGCACATGCGCATGCGCGCGCAACTTCATGCGCGCGCAATACTTTGCGCGCATGCGCTCTGCGCGCCGCGCCGCGCGCCGCAGCTGAAGTGAACACAGGACAGCGAATGAGCCCCTGCGCGTGCGCACCAGGGAAGGCATCCCCGAATGTCGTGACCGGCCGCCATGGTGAGTGTGACATATTGTCTGGTGAAACGCTTCCGCATTACGATTATTTTCTGACAACGCTGCCCCATTACGATTATTTTCTGGTGAAACGCTGCTGTCCTATGATTAATTTCTGGTGAAATGCTGCTGCAATAAGTGTATTTTCTGGTGAAACGCTGCCACCTTATGAATATTTTCCGGTGAACTGCTGCTGCAATAAGTGTATTTTCTGGTGAAACACTGCCGCATTATGATTATTTTCTGGTGAAACGATGCTGCATTATGATTATTTTCCTGGGGGGGGGGGGCGCCACAGGTTTTCTCGCCTGGAGTGACAAAATGACTAGAGGCACCCCTGGCCTAATGCATCAACGGTAAACCTGTATATACTTATGTACGTGTGATGCCTCAGGTTTTTTTTTTTGTTTTTTTTAATACGTTTTCCAAAATCTCAAGTAAAGTTTTTTTCACGTTGACATTGTGGGGTGTTGTGTGTAGAATTCTGAGGGTAAAAAAATAATTTAATCCATTTTGGAATACGGCTGTAACGTGACAAAATGTGGAAATAGTAATGCGCAGTGAATATTTTCCGAATGCACTGTAATTGCGTTGCGTTAGTTGAAGGAGAAAAAGGGTTGATCTTTTTTTTTTTTTTCTTTTGCCAGTTTCTTTCCTAAAGAAAAGGTGTACATTAAGGTGTTCGAATAAATCCATGTGTAGATAAATGCACTGCATGTACAGCATTATAAACAGATTACAAATGATTAGTAAACTGTACATAGCACAGTTGCATTATAATAATGATTATTAATTTTTTTTATTTTTTTTTTACATTTATTTATTTTTGTGCCAGTCTTTCTTGAAAAATAAGCATATACTAAGATGATGAATTGTGTACAGTACGTTTCAATGTAAAGAAAGCCATGCCTCCTCCCCAACACCAAAGAAGGGGAAAGAATTGCAAAGCAGTGAATTGTATACTGTTCTCACATAAAGGTTAAATAATTATGACTGATTTTTACAGCTATATTTGCATTTCATTTAGATTTTTTCTAAGAGATACTGTTTTTTTAACCATGCTGCTTGCTGTATTAAATGTGTGGTGCTTTTGAAAGGAGAATTGAGACTGATATTTCTGGTGATTGTGCAACAGTGTTTAGCAATGTCTATGCTGCATTTAAAACACGAAAGGCTTTTTTTGTGTTGCTAATATGTAAAAAGCTATCGCCCAACGTGGGGCTCGAACCCACGACCCTGAGATTAAGAGTCTCATGCTCTACCGACTGAGCTAGCCGGGCTGTTACAAGCACTGATTACCATAATATCCTGTGGGTGTGTTTTACAATCCTCGTGTCTTAAAATAGAAGCGCAGCTGCATAAAGCTCTGAAAGCTTTAGTGTATATCAAGCATTGGTGGTTCAGTGGTAGAATTCTCGCCTGCCACGCGGGAGGCCCGGGTTCGATTCCCGGCCAATGCAACAGTGTTTTTCTTATTTCTATACATATCATAAAAGCTCTTGTAATTATCTATTTGAACACTATTTGCAGCAATTTTGTATTACTATTTTTTTTTTTAGTAGTTATCACACTATACTTTTATTTCCTAATTTTTCTGTTTTTGTTGTTAGTATTATTATTAGTATGTATTTTGATTTAACCTTTCTTCCCTACAATTATTACCACCTTTGGAGAATAATTTAAGATACAAGTATAAAGTAATTAGTAAATTTAGCTAATGCTTCTTAAAACCAGTTCCTTAAGTTTTCTGAATTAGCCTTTTAATGTTGCTAATGGAAAGAAAGTAAAAGTTAGAACTGGTCACATAGAATTATGTAATAATTTAAGCTTTTCTATTAAAAGTACACTTGGCTGTGAGTTAAGTACTTAGTAATGCTTCTAAGTTTACGTAATCTGATTTTCTTTTAACTGCTTCTTTATGTTGAAAGGAAATTTGCTCCACAGAGAAGCCACTCAGTTACCAGAAGACTTCCTTTTGTTAAGAAAGAAAAAAAAAAAGTTCAGCTACACATGAGTTTAATCCCGCCTACAAATGAGAGTTAACCCTTGCCATCTGTTTTACAAGGAACCATTATATTGCAAATGGTACATGCTGACAAAAGGTTAAAGACTGCTATATAAATGTTTAGCAGTACAATTGATATGCTAATAATATTCAATCAGTTTGGTTTCTTCAGTCTCTTGAAAGTGAATTAACAATTTTCTGTGGAGTTTGGACAGCAAGTGAATTGGCTACATGATGTGAAATTTAGAAACGATAAGCATCAATATCATGGTTTTGTACTTCACTGAGCAATACGGTACATAATTTTTCAAAGTGTGTTTCTAATAGACTTCTGCTACTTTCTGGTGTATTTTTATACATACTTCCTAGCCAATATTTTAATTGGGGAGGTTTGGAGAAGGGTCAGACCGTCTGTTTATTGCTGTGTGTCCACAGTCGGCAGAAATTTCCCCATTCCTTGTCCTGTTTGTAAATCTGCCCAACAAACACAAAAAGAAAATCAATTAGTCAATGTACAAAAAAAAAGAAAGTTTGAAAATTATTTGAAATTAATTAAACCACATTTTGCAAAGAAATCCTGGGGAAATCGAATGCCAGGAAGGTTAATAAATCCTTGCTGTATTGATTCAATAAGCATAGGTTCTTGCTGTGAGTATGGTGCTTGTGACTGCATCATCAGTAACCTTTAAATAACTATCTTTGTGTTCTTATATCCAGACTTGTGGAGTTGGTACAAAAATCATCCAACTCCTCAGTTTAAGAAACCACCGACTCCAGGTACCCAAAATTGCTCCGACTGCAACTCCTTGACTCCGACTCCTTAGTCTAACTTTTACAAAAGCTATGCATTTGATACAAAAATCATCCGACTCCTCAGTTTATTGAAACCACCAACTCCGACTCCAGGTACCAAAAAATTGCTCCGACTCCACAGCACTGCTTATATCACCCAGCTAAAGGATGCAGATTTTGCTAGTGCTACACAACAGCAACTCATTAGAGGATACATCTCGGATTTCTAAAAAAAAAAAAAAAAAAATTATTTACTGTACCTGGGGATTCCTCCAGCCCCTGGAAGCCTATGTGTCCCTCGCCACAGCTCCGCTCTAAGCCGGTGACCGCTCTGTAGCAGCTGCCAATCCCTGCCAAGCCAGCTGCCTTTGCGCGAGAGAGTGGCCCCGCCGCTTGCTGACACGTTCTGTGCAGGCACAGGAGTACTGCCCCTGTGCACAATGCTCCCGGCCACGGGAACACGACGGCGAGTGGCAAGGCCACACATGAGCAGAGGCAACCGACCTAGCTGAGTTGGCGGCTGCTACGGAGGGGACCTAGGGAGACCGGTCTGGGTGAACCTGTAGTGAGGGACACATAGCTTTCCAGGGGCTGGAGGAAGCCCCAGGTAAGTGAATCTTAATTTTTTAGAAATCCCGGATTTATATTTTAAGAAAATAATGGTGCCAATTTGCTGGATTATCTTACTTATTTCCCCCAACCTAAGTACATTATTATTATTTATTGTATTTATAAAGCACTAACATATTATGCAGTGCTGGACAATAAATAGGGATACAGACAATGCAAGGGGTGACAGACAGAGAGGTAACAAACTGTTATACAACACTGCACAAGGCTATACAAGTAAACATATTCCTATGTGTCAATCTGTTCTTTCTTTGCTGTTCAATATAAAAATATCAGCTATTCATTTTACTTAACCTCCCTGGCGGTAAGCCCGAGCTGAGCTCGGGCTATGCCGCGCAGGGGGAGATCTCAGCCCCTGGTGGGGCGATTTGTGCGCTGTAAATTGCTGTGCGCGCAGCCAGCACTTTGCTAGCCGCGCGCACAGCTTGATCGCCGCCGCTCTGCGGCGATCGGCCGCACGCAGCGGCTGAAGAGGGCCCCCCCCCCCCCGCCAGAGCCCTGCGCTGCCCGGACCAATGAGTTCCGGGCAGCGCTATGGGCTGGATCGGGTGTGCCTGACGTCAGGACGTCGGCTGACGTCCATGACGTCATCCCGATCGTCGCCATGGCGACAGGAGAAGCCAAACAGGGGAACGCGTTATATACGCGTTCCCCTGTTTGCTATAGATGCCGGCGACGATCGGACTAGAGGGCCACATGCGCCCTCTAGTGGTGTTTCATGTAGCTACCACTCTGGTAGCTTTACATGAAACAAAAAAAAAAATTTAAAAAAAAAGGATTTTTTTAAATTAGAAAAAAAAAAATTAACCGCCAAGGAGGTTAATAGGCAGCTAAGACACAGATCAATATCGGCTTTTTAATGAGGAGAAACTTTTATTTTTTTGTATAAACGTTTCCATTCAGGAATGAAGATTGTATTTTTATCACTGGGCAGCTAGTTGTAAGTATAGTGACTGGCCAGCAGGTGGAGATCTGTGATCAGAAAACAATCGCTTTAGTGTGTCTTCATGAATGAAACCAAAATGTTAAAACATTTGAGTAGAGAGTGGTTTTAAAAAATCCTGAGAATCTCCTATGAGTAGATGGACTAGTTCAAAACCTGTATCATCTGTCAGATTTTTATAACCTACTGTAAGTGACAGCAACATAGGAAAAAAATATAGTGCATTTTACTGTGGAACAAATGTATATTTTATATACAGTATATACGCATACACATGCATTTTAACTTTTACAATTTTTTTGCATTCGTAGTCCTTTAAGAAGATTTGTACAAAAAATTAGTGTCTTATAGTACTACCAATCATTTCAGGCGATAGAAAATCTTATAAACACAGAGATCTGGAAAGGGTGATTGAAATATTGGCATTTTTTATGCTGAGGAGCCTCTTCAGGCATTCATGTAATAATGGTGCCTGGAAAAAAAAAAGACGCATGCGATTGCTGCTAGTAGAATATCTGTATAATAATCGATATTGTACTATTTAATTCCGATAGGAAAATATTGGTAATCTTTACCACTATTTTTCTATGACTTAAAGAGACTCTGTAACAAAATGTTCAGCTTTATTTCTTCTATCCTATAAGTTCCTATGCCTGTTCTAATGTGGTCTGTCTTACTGCAGCATTTTCTAGTTGCACTGTCTCTGTAATAAATCTTATCTTCTGTCGGGCTGAGGCTGGAATGTGTGGAATGTGCAGCACTGCTTGTCTGCTTTACACACCCTCTCCAAGCTCTGCATGAGTCACACAGTAAGCTGTTTGTAAACACTGCCTAAAACTGTTAATTACAAGCCAGGATTGCAGCAGGGAGTGGCAGAAACAGCACAGAGGGGCCCAGGAGAACATAATGAAGAGAATGGTATGCTTTTTATTGTAAGAATTTTAGAGTACAGATTCTCTTTAACCTAACCCTGCTCTCACACAGCCCTCCCTCTATAGATGCCTAACCTTTGACCCTCCCACTATCGATACCTGACCCTTAACCTACCCTCTACCGATGCCTAACCTTTAATCCCCCCCAGGTGGCGCCTAACACTTAACCACCACCCCCATGTCGCATAACTTTAACCTAACCCCCCGCCACAAAGCTACAATTTGCGGCATTGGAAATTTTGGTGCACGGATGCGCCCGATAAAATGCGGGTGCTGAGGCTTCCCACTATGCAAACTGTGACATTACATAGCTGGCACAACGCCTGCTATGTAATGCTGCAATTTGCATAGTGGCGCCCCTTTTTTGAACACGGCTCCTGTGCCCATTTTTCCAGCTTAACCTCTTCAGCAGGTTTATGCCGCTAAATTCGAAAAGTCTCATGAAGAACTGATACATGTATTAATCAGTGGAGTTTCACTTCAAGGAAGGTACTGCTGATTCAGGCCCTCTCACACTTGGGGCTCGATTCACTAAAGTGTGATAACGCACGCGCAAACATCGTTACTTCACGTGAAAAGCGCAGGTGGTCGCGCACAAACCTTTGCTTATCATGCAAAGTAAAGCTGTTTGCACTAGTGAATCGAGTCCTTGCTGTGATGCAATTGTTTTTCAATTGCACCACAACCTTCCTTTAAGGTCGCACTGCGCAGTACATTGTGGGCATAGACTACTATTCAAGCATGCCTCACCTCCAGTGCAAATGGGCATGATGTACTGTTAACACAATGCATGCAGTGCCTTATTGCGTCACAGTGGCATAGAGATCACCATAGCAGCGGTTATGCTGATATGTGGCCCATAGCCAAAGGGGTCTGGTGGTCTCATCTGCCATTAAGGGAGTCCACTGCCTCATACCTATACTTAAGGGAGGCTAATCTGGCTACTTATACTGGGGGCACCTCTGGCTATCCATACTAGGGAGTACCTCTAGTTACTATAATGTGTCTACCTATACATGGGGGTGACCTTATACTGGGGACTATCTCCAGATCCCTATACTGGGGGGCGACATGGGGCATAAAGGTACCTTATAAAAAAATGTTGGGGTGCCTCAATCAAAATTTTGCTATGGTGCCCCATAATTTCTAGCTACTCCCTGCTGCATCAATATTCACTGAGCCACACTGCAATCATTGTGATAGCCCCATAGGGCTATCATTGTTTCTGTGTTGTGATGCACAGGTTTTGCATGACGCAGTGGTGTAAGTGTGAAAGCGGCCTTCAAATTTTCCATGAGAGCACTTTTCATTTTTCAGTAAAACTCCAATGTACCAGTGTCACATATGATATATATATATATCCTACTAATATAATAAATGGGAAAGTTTGGATGTTTGTTACTCGATCACGCAAAAACGGCTGAACGGATTTGAATGAAATTTGGCACACACATAGTACATTACCTGGAATAAAGTATAGGATACTTTTTATTCCCATAACCAAAAAGAGACAAATACTGGAAAATGTAAACTGCAGCCATTCTTACACTGTTACACTGGAGGTGTGTTTAACTTCTAAGGGTAGAATGGTTAATTTGCAGCAGTGATGCCCTGGGAGAAATCTCAAGCTCACTCTAACCTGAATTATCGCAAATTATTTTTGTTTTAAGAAAGCAAACTTTTGTTTTTCTTAACATCTTAGTAAGGGGGCTTTTAGGACCATTGTAGTCTCTTACACACTCCAATGAGTTCTGGGTCACCATGAGCTTGCTGGTTAGTCTGTACCTCTCGGTGTTACAAGCCCTACTGCATAGAGCCAAATTAATCCATGCCATGCACTGATGAGGATCAAACAATCTAAAACAGTCTGTATGCATGTTGGGTTATTATGGCTCTGTACAAATTAACAAGCTGACACATCATTGCATTCCAGCAGTTCTGGAGGTGTGTTTAGCTTCTAAGGGTAATAATGGTTAATGTGCATATATTCAGCAGTGGTGCCTGGGAGACATCTCAAGCTCACTCTAACCGGAATTATCGCAAATTCTTTCTGTTTTAAGAAAGCAAACTTTTGTTTTTCTTACACTGTTAATGGTAGGGTTCTCAAACTTTGCACAGTTGGTCGTTGGGTGACTAGGATTATTATTCAGAAAAGTGGTTGGAGCCTATAAAAGCCAATCAAAATTCACCTATTGATTTTCAAGGGGTATATTTACATTTCTGCCATTCTTGCACTGGCACAAACCTCAAACCTGGTACAGATGATCATTGGGTGACTAGGGTTCAATTTCAGAAAGGGAGTGGAGCCACAAATAGCCAATCAGATTTGTTTCATTCCAATGCAAATTATTGTTGCCAAACACCGCAAAGCTCACAAACTTGGTAATTGAGTCATTGATTAATTGTGTGTTAGGGTTAGGAAAGTGGGCACAGCCAACACCAGCCAAATACATAAGTGGGCAACGCAGGGTCATAAGTGGGCGGAGACAAATACAAATTTTACTGGGGAAAATGTAAACAGCAGCCATTCTTACACTGTTAATGGTAGGGTTCTCAAACTTTACACAGTTGGTTACTGGGTGACTGGGGTTAATATTCAGAAAAGTGGGTGGAGCCTACAAAAAACAATTAAAAATTACCTATTGATTTTTCAGGGGAATATTTCATTGCTGCCATTCTTGCACTGTTAATGGCACAAGCCTCAAATCTGGTACAGTTGATCGTTGCGTGACTGGGGTTTAAATTTATATAAGGTGGTGGAGCCCCAAACAGCCAATCTGATTTGTTTCATTTTAATGCAGGTTATTGATGCCAAAGACCGCAAAGCTCACAAACTTGGTCATTGAGTAAATGGGTGTTAGGGTTAGGAAAAGTGGGCGCAGCCAACACCAGCCAAATACATAATCGGGCAATGCTGGGTCATCAGTAGGCGGAGACAAATACAAATTTCACTGAGAAAATGTAAACTGCAGCAATTCTTACACTATTAATGGTAGGATTCTCAAACTTTGCACAGTTGGTCACTGGGTGACTGAGATTAATATTCAGAAAAGTGGGTGGAGCCTACAAAAGCCAATCAAAATCTACCTATTAATCTTTAAGGGGAATATTTAATTGATGCCATTCTTGCACTGTTAATCACCTGTCCCTGGTACAGTTGGACATTGGGTGATTGGGGTTCAAATTCAGAAAAGGGGTGGAGCCACAGCCAATCAGATTTATTTTATTTCAATGCAAATTATTGATGCCAAAGACCGCAAAGCTCACAAACTTCGTCATTAAAGGGAATGTCCAAGCAAAATAAAAAAATGAGTTTCTCTTACCTGGGGCTTCTTCCAGCCCCATGCAGCCATCCTGTGCCCTCGTAGTCACTCACTGCTGCTCCAGTCCCCTGCTGGCAGCTTGCCGACCTGGGAGGTCGGCGGGCCGCATTGCGTACATTTTTACGCATTCCCGATAGTGCAGGAACATTTACACATACATTTTACGCATTACTGGTTCAATGCGTAAAAATTTACGCATTGAACCAGTAACGCGTAAAATTGTATGTGTTAATGTTCCTGCACTAGCAGGAATGCGTAAAAATGTACGCAATGCGGCCCGCCGACCTCTGAGGTCGGCAAGCTGCCAGCGGGGGACTGGAGCATCAGTGAGTGACTACGAGGGCACAGGATGGCTGCATGGGGCTGGTAGAAACCCCAGGTAAGTGAAACTCATTTTTTTATTTTGCTTGAACCTTCCCTTTAAGTAATTTTGTGTTCGGGTTACAAAAAGTAGGTGGAGCCAACACCAGCCAAATACATACCTGGGCAATGCCGAGTCTTCAGTGGGCGGAGATAAACACAAATTTCACTGGGAAAATGTAAACTGCAGCCATTCTTACACTATTAATTGTAGGGTTCTAAAACTTTGCACAGTGGGTCACTGGGTGACTGGGATTAATATTCAGAAAAGTGGGTGGAGCCTACAAAAACCAATCACAATTCACCTATTGATTTTCAAGGCAAATATTTAATTGCTACCATTTTTGCGCTGTTAATGGCACAAGCCTCAAACCTGGTATAGTTGATCATTGGGTGACTGGGGTAAAATATTTAGAAAAGGGGTGGGGCCACAAACAGTGAATCAGATGTGTTTCATTTCAATGAAAATTATTCATGCCAAAGACCACAAATCTCACAAACTTGGTCAATGACTATTGACAATTGTGTGTTAGGGTTAGAAAAAGTGGCCACAGCCAACAGCAGCCAAATACATACCCTGGAAACAGTAGGACATCAGTGGGTGGAGAAAAATACAAATTTCACTGCCAGAATGTAAAATGCAGCCATTCTTACACTGTCTGTCAATGGCAGGGTTCTTAAACTTTGCACAGTTGGTCACTGGGTGACTCGGATTAATATTCAGAAAAGTGGGTGGAGCCTACAAAAGCTAATCAAAATTCACCTATTGATTTTCAAAGGAGTGGAGCCACAGCCAATTAGTTTTATTTCATTTCAATGCCAATTATTGATGCCAAAGACCGCAAAGCTCACAAACTAGGTCATCATTGAGTAATTGTGTGTTAGGATTAGAAAAAGTGGGCAGAGTTAACACTAGCCAATTACATACCCGGGCAACGCCGGGCGACCAGCTAGTATATATATATATATATATAACTACGCTGATGTTTCTTTTCAGCTTATTATTCTATCATCAGGGGTGTAACAATAGACCCTGCAAGGGATGCAGCCGCAGGGGGACCCAAGAATAGCAGAAAAGAACTTTATTTTCCCCGAGAGACTGTCAACTAAGGGCACGAACAGAAAAAGCTTTCTGTTCTCTGCACAGTTGTTCTAATGACTGCGGTCTGCTCAGCTGCTAATAAGGAATCATACAAAGTTTTGTAGACAGTCCATATTCAGTGTGCAGCAGGCTCTTGTATGCAGCTTCGCCCTGCGCCCTCCCCTCCCTCCACAAGTGCTCTGTACTGTAGTAATGATGGAGAAGTCTGCAGAGCCAGTTCTGCTCCATCAGAGATGGACAGAGTGAGTGTAAAAAGCTGAGGCTGGGAGCACACTCATCTGTCAGTTTTCTGTGTTTTTTTTGCTTGCGTTTTCAGTACACCATGTGCATCTGTATGTGTGAAAACATGCACGTTTTGTAACAGAGGCTAATGTAATTGATCGAGAAAATGTGTGCAGTGCTTCACTGCTGTCTGTTTTTATCTGCATGGGAAAAACACATTCAAGTGTGCACCAGCCACCTGAACATTGGTTCTCAGTTTACCTGTGCAGAAAGCAGGAGGGGCGCCCATGCAATGTATCACAGGGGGGCCCAGTGATTTCTAGTTACGCCCCTTTCTATCATCCTGGATGACACAAGTTTTGAATGAGTTGAAACATTCTTTGTTGTTGTTTCATATCTTCGTGTCATCTTGGCCACACCTTCCAGGAAGACGGCTCACATTGTTGTGTATAACAAGCTTTCCAAGTATCAGTTTGTTTTAGGCATGAATGTGTGCAGTGACAGCTCGCCTCGCTGCCTCTGTTCAGAGTATGGCCATGCAGCCCTATGTAGTTTCCTGGACTGTCAGGACTGGGCTATGTAATAAGCTGCGTAGAGAATGGGAAGGCTCCAAGGATGCTTTTTTCAAGTGATGCTGGTTTGTTTGACTGCTGTCGGTGTGGCTTTTTCAGGTAAGATCTTGATTTATATCTCACAGAACAATGTGACAGAAGACACACTTTACTAAATAGGGCAACGTGGGTTCTTCACTTACAGACGTTTTTTCATGTATTTTAACCATATAGATTTTTGTAGCTAGTACAAAAAGACTTGTAAGAATTATCCCTGGTAAAGCAATAAACTGGCTGCTGTGTTGGGTAACATTTATCAAGTGAAAAGCTAAAAAAAATTGCACAGACTCAACCACACATAAAGCTCCTACACACTGCAAAATTGCAGGAGTGACGTCAACAAAACTTCAGAAACCGAAAAAATGCAAGTGCCATCACTCAGAGGATAAGCAAATACAGGCAATCTTTATTGGTATATGATGCTCCACCATTCATTTTAAGTGGTTTTAGATGTGTGTTTCTTAGATGTTTTTTCACTCACATCCCAATAAAGATTACCTGTCTTTGCTTATCCTCTCAGTGATGGCACTTTTTGCATTTTTTCGGTAACATTTATCAAACAACAATCTGATTGAATCACTGAATTAGTAACTTAAACTGTTGCAGATTTTTTTCTGTACCTTTGTGACCCCGTCACTTGTCACTGTGACAGAAATGTTGGTGACACTTAAAACAACTCTCCCTGTAAGCAATACAACAAAGATCTCGGACTCAATCCCTCCTGCCATAGCTTATTGTTCACACTCAATTTCTATGTTACCCTTTTTATTGTTCGTCTTGACTATACTCCTTCCTTCCTTCCTTCCCATTCATTCCCCAGCTTGCTGAAATGGGAAAGTTACTTATTTTAGCACAAAATTATGTAAGAGGCAAATAAACTCTCCTGCCACCAGAGGCGTATCTAGAGGGGTGCAGGCATGGATCGTGCCATGGGCACCATGGGCGCCATGCATGCTCCTTTGCTTCGCCACTTTGCCTGCTCCTGTGCTTCGCCACTTTGCCTGCTCCTGTGCTTCGCCACTTTGCCTGCTCCTGTGCTGTGCCTTTCCTCAGATCAGATTAATTCTGTTATCTGGGGCTACTTAATTTTATGTAGGGTGCATTTGTCTTAGTGTTAGGAAAGTGGACAGAGAGGGAATAGGAAGACATATTTCCGAAAAAGTAACTTCAGCAATATCCCGAGCCAAAAAACACAGACAACCATAATAACACATGTTCGTAAGAGAGGAGAGGATGCCGTTTTTAGAGGGTAAATGGGCCCTGACGGAGGAAGGGGGGCGCAATTTCAGTGTTTGCCATAGGCTCTATATTACCCAGGTACACCCCTGCCTGCCACACCTCCTCTGAACATGCAGATCCTTATAAGTGTTCAGCAGAAACCTCTGCTAGTATGTGAACTAATCCTAGAACGTACATCGCCTGTTCCAAAAAAAAGTTGCCACCTGCATGTTGCTAAGAAATGTGCCTCCCACTGGATAATTACTTCATGGATGATGATATTTCCCAAAGAATGAGGTCAGCTGCCTACCTGGATATACTGACTACTAGTCTACTACTAGCTTATTCTATCCCCCCTAATGGCACAGGCATATTCCAAGGTGACAATGCCAGGATTCACTGTGCTCAAATTGTGAAAGAGTGGTTCAAGGAGCATGAGAAATCATTTTCACATGTGAATTGGCCACCACAGAGTCCTGACCTTAACCCCATTGAGAATCTTTGGGAGGCGCTGGGGAATAATTTGTGCACCATTTGACTCTCCAATCACCTCTACAAGATCTTGGCCAAAAATTAATTAAACTCTTGTTAGAAATAAATGTGACATTGCAGAAGGTCATCAAAACAATGCTGTAGCAAATGTGTGTGAAGCAGGTAAGTTTGGCGCTGGGCGCCTTCATAGCAGCAATGCGTGCCCCGCGCAATACTAATCCGGGAATCCAGTGATCGCCAGACCTTGAATTACACCTGCCTCCGAGTTGCTACTACTCAGAGGGGGAATAGTATTTAAAGCTGCTGGTGAGTTTAGCAGCAGCAGGGAGAGACATCATTCAGCTCTCCCGCCACCCAACTCGCTGGTGGCCAAATCATGCATACGCAATGTGTGGCATAATCATAGTTAAAGGCGGTCCATTGAAGTATTAGCGTGTGGCTTTTTTTTTTTTTTTTTGAACAGGCAGTGTAGTTCCAGGAAGTAAAGAATTTAACCTATCAAAGCAGCTTCCATCTCCCTTGTTGGCTAAGAATGTGGCTCAGGTTTCTATATCTCTCCTGGTCTTAGCTCCAGTGCACGACTGCTAGGCAATAAATGAGCATGGACACTCCACCTGTTGGGAGCTAGCGGAGCTGCAATCTTTGCTGGGAAGGGAGGCTTAACACACCACACCAACGATAAAAATATGGTAAAATAGTGGCATGGGGTGCTAAGAGTTGCTGGGCTCATGTACCTAGCTTTTTATTTAGATTTAGTAGGACTTTAAAGTGAACCTGAAGTGGCCCAAAAAAAAATGGTAGACACCTATTATTATTTACTATTCATATAGCGCTGACATCTTACACAGCGCTTTAAAGTATATAGTCTTGAAGAAAACCCATGCAGACACAGGGAGATCATGCAAACTCCATGCAGTTGGTGCCCTGGCTGGGATTAGTTGAATTAGGGACCTAGAATTCTCTTAAACATACAGTATGTAGCAATTGGTGGCAATAGCATGTACGGCGGCTTTGCTATTAACCGCTAAACTCGTCACAAAATTATGAGAAAATTACGAATGATTATAGTTACAGACGAAATGAATTACGATTTTACCCTTAATTTCGCATTACGATTTTGCATTGTTGCGAATTTGGATGCCAAATGACGTCTATGCGAAATTTGTGCTCATCACAACTTCTAAGCCAGACATCAAGTTTGGAACATTGGGCTTGATTCACTAAAGCGGGCTAAGTGTTAGCACGCCAGTGAAAAGCCCCTTAGCACGTGCAAAGTGGCTTTGCACTCGCTAATATGCGCGCAAAGTTTAGCGCTGCGGGGTGCACACGAAACGTTGCACCGTCCATGTGCAAAATAGCCTGATAAGCGTACTTTGCACACAGACAGCGTGATGTTTCGCACGCACCAGTGCGACGTTTCGCGTGCACCAAATAGCGCGTGATCAGGAACAGCTTTGCCCATGCACACTACTTAGCACCCTAGTTTGCACGTGCAAAGCTTTTAGGCGCGCTAACTGTGTTAGCACGCTTTAGTAAATCAAGCCCATTGTAAACATTTGAAGTATTTAAATGCTACATTTATTTACACAGATCTGTATGAGAAACAGTGACCTGGGGTCAAAATCAAAACAATCTCTAAAGTTCAGTTTTTATTTGACTTTTAAAAAGTTCTCAAAACCAGGACAAGGTGGGATGTACAAGTGTAACAGGAAGAGAGCACAGCTGCTGCTCAGGAAGTGCACACCTGTCTAGGCCTGCTTCTTGGGCAGATATGACTGGTTTTGAAGTTTGTCTCTAAGATTGCATCTCTGGTTAATGTAGGGCAAAGGTTAAGGCAGAACTCTGGTTTAAAGCAAAAGCTCTGGTCTTTCTAATAGCTTTATTTTTTTACATCCGTAAAATAAAACTGAAATAATTTTTCTTTCGTTTGATCCCATCTCTGCCATGCTCTAGATAACATAATTTTAACAATGCGCAGAGATGTCATGTTTACTGTCTGTTTCACTCTCTGTCCTCTTTAGGCATACATAGAAAAAGGGTGCCTTGAAATTTTGGTGCTGGAAGAAGTTGCTAGTAGAATATCGGTAACATTACTGATAATCTACTGTTAGGTTCCTGATAATGCTAGAATAGAATAGTAGAATATCACTAATGTTACCGATAGTTTTACCTATCCTACCTCTCCCACTAAAGGTGGCCACTAACGGTCCAATTTCTAGTGAAAAATCGTTCGAGCGATCAGAAATTCTGATCGGACGAAAAATCGTTCACTACACCATCAACTAACCAATCATTGCTTCCTATCTATCACGACCACCAAGAAAATCCAAATTTTCGTTCGACGAAAATTCATTTGGCCGACATTTTTTTCACTTGTTCATAATGGATTGTGTCCACCAATGGAGATTATTTACAACCAATCCGATCAGAAATTCTATTATATCGTAAACAGCGCACATATATAGTCCAACATGAGTTTAAGACCCAAGTCCACAAGTCCTTTATTGTACTTGACTCGCAGCTGTGACTGGAACAGGAGAGTGCCTTTACAGTGCGTACCACCACCACACCCTAAGGATGGATCACTCACCGCAATTATATGACCCACTATCAGACTGGGTCAAACAGCGCCTGCAGGGATATCAAGGCCACCCTCTGCCTGTAACGATCATCAGTAGTCCACTTCACAAACTCAATGCTGGCTCCATACCCAAAAGCACCTCAAAAGAAACCAATAGGCTCCATAGCGTAAAACCGTAAAAATATTTATTAAAATATTAAGCCGATCCACTCACATGCTTTATCCATTATATTAAGGCATTGAGTTTTAACGGGCTCAACCCCAATCGTGGGCCGTCCGGCAGGCTCTCAGCTGCGCTGTCTCGCTGGGCTCCGGCTCCTACACACCACGCCAAGCACACTTCCGCCTCCCGCGTTCCACGTACGTACGTCCCAGCCCGACCGGTTTCGTCACTTCCGGTGACTCATCAGGGGCATACGTGTACGTGGTTACGTGTGAATTTTATCCCGTAGAAACCCTCCCACCCACTGCGTCAAATGACGCCTAGGGTAAAGGCGTAAACCCGTACTTTTACTACGCATAAGGAAGTATGCGTGACCAATAGGAAATAGCGCGTCTCCATGGAAACGTATAACAACTATACATTTGAGCACTCAGCCCATCGAGAACAGCGACTGACAGCCCGCTGGTACATCACAAACTTACTCTCTCTACATATCATGAACAGTAATACTTTAGTTTATAATACAGATTTTTAACAATCCTCCTAAATGTCCACCACCTATTATTCGTTAAATACAATTAGCCAAAATCACTAAGGGAACAGAAAAAACCTAAGGCGACCATGGAACACATTATCTACCCCCCAATGCAATACATATTCCTTTTAGCATTCAAGTTTGGAGGAACATACCATCCCCTCTCTCCAAAACAATAGTGAATTCCCCTGTAGGTGTTAGCTCCCAACAAAATTAATATATATTCCCCTCTTTTTGTGACCTACACCAATAACCCATATTAAAATGATAATTCATAATTTAAATATATATATTTTATTATAACCTAAACAATAATACCCAAACAATGTGACTACATGGAGATCAGGGAGATAGCTTCCTCCAGCTATTACATTACTACATACACCAACCCTAATCGTTACTCAGATAACATACCAGGTCAATATCTATGTTGAGACCTCTCGGCCTCAATGTATTCAAGTGGTGAATCCACCAGGTTTCCCTTTTGGACACCTCCCTTGTAAAGTTACACCCCCTCCAATTTCGTTGCACCTTTTCTAGCCCACAAAATGACAGCAAAGCAGGGTTACTTTGATGAACTTCTTTAAAGTGTGCTGAGAGACTATGACCCACCAGGCCATTCCGGATATTACGTACATGCTCCCCTATTCTCTCCCTCAATGTCCTGGTGGTTCTCCCCACATACTGGTACCCGCAGGGGCACCAGGTCAAGTAAACCACCCCCACATCATTGCATGATATAAATTGGTGACCTTTTGATCATACAGTCCCGTTACTTCTCGTATTCTTGATGCCTGTGCCTCCCTACATCCCTTGCATCTCCTGCATGGGAAGAAGCCAGTAGTTTGCCACCCATATGGTCTCTCTTCCCTTTTCCTTGGCTCAACACAGCTAGGGGCCAAATAATCTCTCAAATTACGACTCTTCCGATATATAAACCTTGGTCTTTCTGGCAATATGCGTTTCAATTCGGTATCAGATAAGAGTATATCCCAGTATTTATAAAAAATATTCTGCACAGATCCAAATTGGCAGTTATAGTCTGAAACAAAAGCCAGATTATGATTATCTTCATTCTCCCTTCTGTGCCCAAACACTAAATTTGATCTATCCATATTTCTAACTTTATTTTGTTCCTCTCTTAAGAAGGACTCCCCATACCCCTTTTCCAAAAACCTATCTACTAACACCCGTGATTGTGTATCATACTCAGATAACTTGGTACAATTCCGCCGTATACGCATGAATTGACCTTTGGGTACATTTTTTATCCACTGTGGATGGTGTCCACTATTCACTGATATGTACCCATTTACAATAATAGGTGGTGGACATTTAGGAGGATTGTTAAAAATCTGTATTATAAACTAAAGTATTACTGTTCATGATATGTAGAGAGAGTAAGTTTGTGATGTACCAGTGGGCTGTCAGTCGCTGTTCTCGATGGGCTGAGTGCTCAAATGTATAGTTGTTATACGTTTCCATGGAGACGCGCTATTTCCTATTGGTCACGCATACTTCCTTATGCGTAGTAAAAGTACGGGTTTACGCCTTTACCCTAGGCGTCATTTGACGCAGTGGGTGGGAGGGTTTCTACGGGATAAAATTCACACGTAACCACGTACACGTATGCCCCTGATGAGTCACCGGAAGTGACGAAACCGGTCGGGCTGGGACGCACGTACGTGAAACGCGGGAGGCGGAAGTGTGCTTGGCGTGGTGTGTCGGAGCCGGAGCCGGAGCCCAGCGAGACAGCGCAGCTGAGAGCCTGCCGGACGGCCCACGATCGGGGTTGAGCCCGTTAAAACTCAATGCCTTAATATAATGGATAAAGCATGTGAGTGGATCGGCTTAATATTTTAATAAATATTTTTACGGTTTTATGCTATGGAGCCTATTGGTTTCTTTTGAGGTGCTTTTGGGTATGGAGCCAGCATTGAGTTTGTGAAGTGGACTACTGATGATCGTTACAGGCAGAGGGTGGCCTTGATATCCCTGCAGGCGCTGTTTGACCCAGTCTGATAGTGGGTCATATAATTGCGGTGAGTGATCCATCCTTAGGGTGTGGTGGTGGTACGCACTGTAAAGGCACTCTCCTGTTCCAGTCACAGCTGCGAGTCGAGTACAATAAAGGACTTGTGGACTTGGGTCTTAAACTCATGTTGGACTCTATATGTGCGCTGTTTACGATATAATAGATTGTGTATAGTTAATTAGATAGCGCACCACCGTTTTTTACACTCTATATATTAGCGCAGTGTTTATTTTTATACTTATCGATCAGAAATTCTGATCGCTCGAATGATTTTTCACTAGAAATTGGACCGTTAGTGGCCAGCTTAACCCTCCCCACACCGGCTCCTAACACTAACCTACCCCCTACCTACGTCTAATACTAACACCGGCCCCCTCCACCTCCACCTGTTCCCATTCACTGATCAACGTGCTTGTGATCAATGCTCACCAACATCAATGAGATGTCGGTGGTCATTGAGAAAGTGAAAGTAAAAACATACACTATTTACAGTGTACTGTTCACAGTACACAGGAATAAACTGAGGGGGACATCTAGTGGCCAAATAGTAAAACTACACCCTAGTACATTGAACTAAATAAAAATAAATAAATTACAATTAACCCCTTACCTCCCCCACTCTCCCATAGTTACCAAAATAAAACATTGTAATGAGTGACGGATGCAAAAACTGGAAAAATACACCTTTATTTCCAAATAAAATATTGTCGTGTTACATTATACTTGGGACATATTTTAAACGTTGTAATAACTGGGACAAATGGGCAAAAATGGCAAAAATGGAAAAATGGTCCGCCATCCAACTTACAGCATCTGAGCCTAATATAGCGCCGAAGACCATTAGCAGAGACAATGTAACACCTTGGTCAAACTTCAAAGAAATTGATGAAGAAGTCACATCAAGCATCCTCCTTCACGTCCGCCTAACTACCTGTGACCTAGATCCTGGCCCAACACAGTTCATGTTGAACTGCCCCGACCTGTTCGTACCGGTATTCCTAAAAATTGTTAACTGTTCCTTAAAATCAGGGATATTTCCTGCTTTACTGAAGGAAGCAATCATCAGGCCTCTCCTCAAAAAACCCTCCCTGGACCCAGATGCAATGACCAGCTACAGACCTGTCTCTAACCTTCCCTTTCTGGGCAAGCTAATTGAAAAAGCTGTTTACCTCCAGCTAGAAGCCAAAATCCTACAAAACAACAGTTATGACCCATTCCAGTCTGGCTTCAGGAAACACCACAGCACTGAAACGGCCCTCATCCAAATATGCAACCACCTGCTCATGGCAAGAGACAGAGGAGAGTGCTCCATCCTCATACTGCTAGACCTTTCTGCAGCCTTTGATACAGTTGACCATGACATCTTGATAAACAGGCTACAGGAATACTGCGGCATTGATGGCATAGTTCTTCAGTGGTTCCAATCCTTCTTGAGTGGCAGAACCCACAAAGTGTCTATGGGGCCCTTCCTGTCCACCCCTGTATCACTTAGGTATGGGGTGCCCCAGGGCTCAATCCTCTCTCCCCTGCTTTTCACGATTTACATGTTACCGCTGGGAAAACTAATCCAAAAACATGGCCTGACATACCACTGCTATGCAGACGACACTCAACTATATCTTTCCTTCAAGCCTGGTGTGACAGACCCAACTCTAACTATAAACGCCTGCTTACGTGAACTACAGCAATGGATGAATGACAACTGGCTGAAACTAAATGCAGACAAAACTGAAGTCCTTCTGATAGGAGGGCAGAGCATGATAACAAAACAACTTAACTTGCAGTCTTCACCACTGGGAATAGGAGGCACGGATCTGCGCAGCTCTGATCATGTGCGTAGCCTGGGAGTTCTAATTGATTGGGATTTAAACTTCAGAACTCAAATCTCTGCTGTGGTGAAATCATCCTATTTTCACCTGAAGAACATTGCAAAAATCAAGCACCTCATACCCCCAGAAGATCTGCCAACCTTAGTCCACGCCTTCATCACATCCCGACTGGACTACTGCAATGCTCTCTACACTGGCCTTCCAAAAAAGGTCTTGTACCGACTACAGCTGATACAGAATACTGCTGCCAGACTGCTAACCAACCAACCCCGTCACTGCCACATAATGCCAGTCCTGCACTCCCTTCACTGGCTACCTATAGAATGGAGGGTCCTATTCAAGATCGGCCTACTGACATTTAAATCCCTGAATAATTTAGGCCCTGGATACATGAAAGATATGTTGCAGCTGCGTAGCAATCCCCGCATTCTCAGATCAACAGGTTCTAATAATCTAGTCATACCCAGAGTCCACTTGGAAACTTTTGGTCCCAGAGCCTTCTGTCATGCTGCCCCTACGTTTTGGAACTCCTTACCTCAACAGATCAGGACAGCTCCATCCCTGGACGTGTTTAAATCCAGACTGAAAACCCACCTGTTCAGTTTGGCATTTGCAGAAATATAACTTTTGTTGTGTGAATACTTCATCCTACTAATTACTGAATCTGAGAGAGCCTAAGCGCTTTGAGTCCTATGGGAGAAAAGCGCTATAGAAATGTTATTGTATTGTATTATTGTATTGTAAAAAAAAAAGTGTGAGTTTTATCCACAGCAGCACGTTATATTTTAAAATTATAATAGCCGAATTATGAGAAATAAAGATTTTTTTCCCATTTTTTCTTATTATTCCCTTTAAAATGCATTTAGAATAAAATACTTCTTAGCAAATCGTACCACCCAAAGAAAGCCTAATTGATGGCGAAAATAACAAAATATAGATCATTTTGTTGTGATAATTAGTGATAAAGTTATTGGCGATTGAATGGGAGGTGCACGGAAAGGTGTAAATTCCTCTGGTTTATAAGGGGGAAAACCCGTTAGTGGTGAACTGGTTAATCAGCTTCCATACAGATAAATCTTGAGCTATTGAACTTGTTATCTGCTCCCTGCACTCTGGTGTGTTTTGTTTTTCTCCGCCACACAGAGTTTTGCAACCCTAATTAGTTATCAGGAAGAGCTATGCTATGTTCTGACTGTAGAGAAGCTGCCGTTTAGAGTGCTGGGTCCTTTTAACCCTATACAGTAAGAAAAAAAGGAGCACATCCTAAGCAGAATTGCGTCTGTCCATAAACATAATTATCATGTTGCATATCACTCCAGGTACTCTTTAAGTAATTGCTATTCAGGGCCGGATTTAGACACCTTATTATGAAAAGGTGTCTCACTCCCCTCCTCTAGTGCCTCCATCATCCCTTCCCTGTGCAGAGTTTCAAGCAGAGTGTAAATGAGAGGTTACTCACTCTGCTCTAGGCATTCCACTGACGAGATCTCCCTTCAGTTGGGGCACCACTAGCTACTTAATACTGAGTGCACCTTTGGCCTATTAATGCTAAGGGACACCTGTAGCCAGGGGCGTAGCAATAGGGGTTGCAGAGGTTGCGACCGCATCGGGGCCCTTGAGTCAGAGGGGCCCCCCGAAGGGCCCTTCCTCAACTACAGTATTAGCTATCTATTGGTCCTGTGCTCATAATAATCACTTCTATAGATGCTTTGAATAGTGGTAATAATTAACAAACTGTTCCCCATTCCCTGCTGGCACCTCTGACACTGTAGTTGCCATTGGCAGGTTTTGGTGCGCCGCATCAATTGCTATGTATAGATTGCTTTGGGGGGCCCTATTGTAAAACTTGCATAGGGGCCCACAACTCCTTAGCTACGCCACTGCCTGTAGCTACCTATGATGGGTAAGGAAGAAGTAACAGTTGGATGCGGTTTGGTGGGTGTTGGTAGGTACATGGAGGGCGGAGTCTAGGGTGTCAGAACATCTGTGCCTATAGGCTCCTGTGATGTAAATCCGGACCTGTTGCTATTGCAAAGCTTCAGCTGAGGTCTGCATTTCTAACATGTAAGTTTACTTTTAATGCATTCTTTACAAACTGGTTCCAAAAGAAATCTGCTTGGTTATACAGATCGATCTCATAGCTGAACTTGCTCACCCAGTTTATCTGTTTATCAGCAGGTGACAGATGATATTTCTCATCTATGTCTTAAAGTTGCCTGCATTCAAGTACATGTCTGGTCTGACCACCTGCAACAGAAGACCACTTCAAGTATCCCCTAAACCCAGCTCAGCACCACTAGGGGTACACATACCACCTGTTGTGACCGTAGGATCTACACTATCCTCAGACATCTAGCAGATTGAATAGGTAGCTACATATGTCTCTTTAGTCTCTCCTCTGGGAATTGTACTCAGGTCTGCTGATTTCACTTGAGTCAGACTACTGGTTTAGAGATCTCCAAACAACCAATGCATTCTCTAGCATGTAGTGGCTACAGACAAATATGATAATGAGCTGCACAGCATACTGGCACATGGCAAAGGGGGATTCAAGATTCAAGCACTTTATTGTCATTGTGTGACACAAACAAAATTACTTTTCATGACAACCCCACGGTGCAGATAGAGAATATAGTGATAGTAACAAAGGTAGAAAGAGAAGAAATTATACGAGTATGTCAGGTATTACAGATATTTAACAATTTGTACACAGTGTTAATTATTTCAGAGAGGATTCAGAGTTCATCAAGTTTATGGTGGATGGGAAAAAGCTGTTTTTCAGTCTGTTTGTATGCGGATTGATTTAAAACATTTACCTGATGGAAGGTACTCAAACAAGGCGTTTCCAGGGTGAGTGATGTCCTTAAAGTGCACCTTAAGCCTACTAAAAAAAAATGAGATTTACTCACCTGGGACTTCCCTCAGCCCCCTGCAGCTGATCGGTGCCCTCGCAGCCCCGCTCCGATGCTCCTGGACCCGCCGGCGACCACTTCGTGGTCACTGGCCGACAGGCATGGGAACGCGAGTGATTCTTCGCATTCCCAGCCACAATAGCACCCCCTATGCTGCTATTGCGGCAAGAAGGCTGCAATAGTAGTATAGAGGGCGCAATTATGGCCAGGAACACGAAGAATCACTCGCGTTCCTATGCCTGTCGGACGGTGACAGCGAAACCGGAAGTGGTCGCCGGTGGGTCCAGGAGCATCGGAGCGGGGCTGCGAGGGCACCGATCAGCTGCAGGGGGCTGAGGGAAGTCCCAGGTGAGTAAATCTAATTTTTTTTTAGTAGGCTTAAGTGTTCTTTTAATAATGTTTTTGGCCCTTTTAATACAGCGAGTCTTATATAAAAGTTCCAGTGATGGTAGTTCAGTGCCAATAATGGCTTCTGCTGTTTTAACAACTCGCTGCAGGGCTTCTCTAGTAGCCTTCGTGCAGCTGTTGTACCAGGCCGTCATGCAGTTGGTCAGAACACGTTCTATAGTGCATCTATAGAAATTAACCAGCAGCTTCTGTGGGAGGTTAGCGCTCCTTAGTTTTCTCAGAAAGTAGAGGCGTTGTTGTGCTTGTCAGTTACAGCTAAAGCATTTTCAGAGCTTCCTAACATAGGTGTTGGGCTTTTCTAGGTGTGAGAGGGCAGCATGGAGAGCTACACAGATGGCGTCCTCAGTCGATCTATTTGTCCGGTAGGCAAACTGGTGTTGATCTAGATTTGCTGGGATGGAGGCTTTGATGTGTGTGGCTACCAGTCGTTCAAAGCACTTGGCGATGACAGGGGTTAGAGCAACTGGTCGGTACTCATTAAGACAGGTTATCCTGGGATTTTTTGGGACCGGGAGAGAAAAGTAGTGGGGATAACACCAGGAGAGCAAAAGGCTTTTGAGGAAAAATCCTGTATCCAAGTGTGTGTGTGTGTGTGTGTGTGTGTGTGTGTGTGTGTGTGTGTGTGTGTGTGTGTGACAACAACAACAAATAACATTTTTAAAGCCCCTGTCTACTGTAGGACTCAAAGCGCATGAGCATGGCTCAGACCAATAATTGGTTGATTGGTTAATTGTGGTATAGAGTTGGGCCGAACGGTTCGCCTGCGAACGGTTCCATGCGAACTTCAGTGGTTCGCGTTCGCGTCCCGCAGGCGAACCTTTGCGGAAGTTCGGTTCGCCCCATAATGCACATGGAGGGTCAACTTTGACCCTCTACATCACAGTCAGCAGGCCCAGTGTAGCCAATTAGGCTACACTAGCCCCTGGAGCCCCACCCCCCCCTTATATAAGGCAGGCAGCGGCGGCCATTACGGTCACTTGTGTGCTGCCTGCGTTAGTGAGAGTAGGGCGAGCTGCTGCAGACTGTCTCTCAGGGAAAGATTAGTTAGGCTTAACTTGTTCCTGTCTGGCTGCATACCTGTTCTGTGAACCCACCACTGCATACCTGTGCTGTGAACCCACCACTGCATACCTGTGCTGTGAACCCACCACTGCATACCTGTGCTGTGAACCCACCACTGCATACCTGTTCAGTGAACCCGCCACTGCATACCTGTTCTGTTCAGTGGACCCGCCACTGTATACCTGTTCATTGAACCCACCACTGCATACCTGTGCTGTGAACCCACCACTGCATACCTGTTCTGTGAACCCACCACTGCATACCTGTTCAGTGAACCCGCCACTGCATACCTGTTCTGTTCAGTGGACCCGCCACTGTATACCTGTTCAGTGAACCCGCCACTGCATACCTGTTCTGTTCAGTGGACCCGCCACTGTATACCTGTTCAGTGAACCCGCCACTGCATACCTGTTCTGTTCAGTGGACCCGCCACTGTACACCTGTTCAGTGAACCCGCCACTGCATACCTGTTGTGTTCAGTGAACCTGCCACTGCATACCTGTTCTGTGAACCCGCCACTGTATACCTGTTCTGTTTAGTGAACCCGCCACTGTATACCTGTTCTGTTTAGTGAACCCGCCACTGCATACCTGTTCTGTTCAGTGGACCCGCCACTGTATACCTGTTCAGTGAACCTGCCACTGCATACCTGTTGTGTTCAGTGAACCTGCCACTGCATACCTGTTCTGTGAACCCGCCACTGTATACCTGTTCTGTTTAGTGAACCCGCCACTGTATACCTGTTCTGTTTAGTGAACCAGCCACTGCATACCTGTTCTGTTCAGTGGACCCGCCACTGTATACCTGTTCAGTGAACCCGCCACTGCATACCTGTTGTGTTCAGTGAACCTGCCACTGCATACCTGTTCTGTGAACCCGCCACTGTATACCTGTTCTGTTTAGTGAACCCGCCACTGTATACCTGTTCTGTTTAGTGAACCCACCACTGCATACCTGTTCTGTTCAGTGGACCCGCCACTGTATACCTGTTCAGTGAACCCGCCACTGCATACCTGTTGTGTTCAGTGAACCTGCCACTGCATACCTGTTCTGTGAACCCGCCACTGTATACCTGTTCTGTTTAGTGAACCCGCCACTGTATACCTGTTCTGTTTAGTGAACCCGCCACTGCATACCTGTTCTGTTCAGTGGACCCGCCACTGTATACCTGTTCAGTGAACCCGCCACTGCATACCTGTTGTGTTCAGTGAACCTGCCACTGCATACCTGTTCTGTGAACCCGCCACTGTATACCTGTTCTGTTTAGTGAACCCGCCACTGTATACCTGTTCTGTTTAGTGAACCCGCCACTGTATACCTGTTCTGTTTAGTGAACCCGCCACTGCACACCTGTTCTGTTCAGTGGACCCGCCACTGTATACCTGTTCAGTGAACCCGCCACTGCATACCTGTTGTGTTCAGTGAACCTGCCACTGCATACCTGTTCTGTGAACCCGCCACTGTATACCTGTTCTGTTTAGTGAACCCGCCACTGTATACCTGTTCTGTTTAGTGAACCCGCCACTGCATACCTGTTCTGTTTAGTGGACCCGCCACTGTATACCTGTTCAGTGAACCCGCCACTGCATACCTGTTGTGTTCAGTGAACCTGCCACTGCATACCTGTTCTGTGAACCCGCCACTGTATACCTGTTCTGTTTAGTGAACCCGCCACTGTATACCTGTTCTGTTTAGTGAACCCGCCACTGTATACCTGTTCTGTTTAGTGAACCCGCCACTGCATACCTGTTCTGTTTAGTGGACCCGCCACTGTATATCTGTTCAGTGAACCCGCCACTGCATACCTGTTGTGTTCAGTGAACCTGCCACTGCATACCTGTTCTGTGAACCCGCCACTGTATACCTGTTCTGTTTAGTGAACCCGCCACTGTATACCTGTTCTGTTTAGTGAACCCGCCACTGTATACCTGTTCTGTTTAGTGAACCCGCCACTGTATACCTGTTCTGTTTAGTGAACCCGCCACTGCATACCTGTTCTGTTCAGTGGACCCGCCACTGTATACCTGTTCAGTGAACCCGCCACTGCATACCTGTTGTGTTCAGTGAACCTGCCACTGCATACCTGTTCTGTGAACCCGCCACTGTATACCTGTTCTGTTTAGTGAACCCGCCACTGTATACCTGTTCTGTTTAGTGAACCCGCCACTGCATACCTGTTCTGTTCAGTGGACCTGCCACTGTATACCTGTTCAGTGAACCCGCCACTGCATACCTGTTGTGTTCAGTGAACCTGCCACTGCATACCTGTTCTGTGAACCCGCCACTGTATACCTGTTCTGTTTAGTGAACCCACCGCATCAGTGCGCATACCTGTGCAGTTAAGTAAACCCACCTACCTACGTGAGTGCACGCAGTGTGATATACCACTCCGTGCATACCCGATATGGACAAAACAGGTAGAGGAAGAGGTAGTGCCAGAGCCAGAGGAAGGCCACCCGGCAGGTCTGCGCGAGGTCGTGTAAATGTAATTTCGTGTGGACCTGGCCCACAGTACAGTGCTCGGAAGAAGGCACGTCCCATCACCTCCCAAGATTGTCAGGACGTGGTTGAGTATTTAGCGACACAGAACACCTCATCTTGCTCAGCCACCAGCGCTACTACTAGCACCACTTCCGCTGCATTTGACACTTCGCAAGAATTATTTAGTGTTGAAATCACTGATGCACAGCCATTGTTGTTACAGCCAGATGAATTTTCACCAGCTAATATGTCTGAGTTACGCGGCAACACTATGGATGTAACGTGTCAGGAGGATGAAGGACCTACTGATGGTGCAAGTTTGGATTTGTCTGAGGCAAGCGAAGCTGGGCAGGATGACTACGATGATGACGGTAATAGGGATCCTCTGTATGTTCCCAATAGAGAAGATGAAGAGGGGGACAGTTCAGAGGGGGAGTCAGAGAGTAGTAGGAGGAGAGAAGTTGCTGAAAGAAGCTGGGGCAGCTCTTCGTCAGAAACAGCTGGTGGCAGAGTCCGGCACCATGTATCGCCACCTATGTACAGCCAGCCAACTTGCCCTTCAGCATCAGCTGCTGAGGTCCCCATAGTGCCCACATCCCAGGGTGGCTCAGCGGTGTGGAAATTTTTTAATGTGTGTGCCTCAGATCGGACCAAAGCCATCTGTTCGCTCTGCCAACAAAAATTGAGCCGTGGAAAGGCCAACACTCACGTAGGGACAAGTGCCTTACGAAGGCACCTGGAGAAAAGGCACAAACAGCAATGGGATGGCCACCTGAGCAAAAGCAGCAGCAGCACACAAAAGCAAAGCCACCCTCCTTCTCCTCTTCCTCCTCCATCAGGTGCATTATCTGCTTCTGCCGCTTTCTCCCTTCCACCTTCACAGGCACCCTCCTCCACTCCGCCTCTGCCCTTGAGCGGTTCCTGCTCCTCTGCCCACAGCAGCAGTCAGGTGTCCGTGAAGGAAATGTTTGAGCGGAAGAAGCCAATTTCGGCCAGTCACCCCCTTGCCCGGCGTCTGACAGCTGGCGTGGCGGAACTGTTAGCTCGGCAGCTGTTACCATACCGGCTGGTGGACTCTGAGGCCTTCCGTAAATTTGTGGCCATCGGAACACCGCAGTGGAAGATGCCAGGCCGCACTTATTTTTCGAGAAAGGCCATACCCCAACTGCACCGTGAAGTTGAGAGGCAAGTGGTGTCATCTCTTGCGAAGAGCGTTGGGTCAAGGGTACACCTGACCACGGATGCCTGGTCTGCCAAGCACGGGCAGGGCCGCTACATTACCTACACAGCCCATTGGGTGAACCTGGTGGTGAACGATGGCAAGCAGGGCGCAGCGGACCAAATTGTGACACCTCCACGGCTTGCAGGCAGGCCTCCTGCCACCTCCTCTCCTCCTGCTACATGCTCTTCGCTGTCCTCCTCCTCCTTGGCTGAGTGGCAGTTCTCCTCTCCAGCTACACAGCCCCAGCTCTGCAGGGCCTATGCTGCATGCCAGGTACGACGCTGTCACGCCATCTTAGACATGTCTTGTCTCAAAGCGGAGAGTCACACTGGAGCAGCTCTCCTGGCTGCTCTTAAGAAACAGGTGGATGAGTGGCTGACCCCGCACCACCTGGAGATAGGCAACGTGGTGTGCGACAACGACAGCAATCTGCTTGCCGCTTTGCATATGGGGAAGCTGACACACATACCCTGCATGGCACATGTCATGAATCTAGTGGTTCAAAGATTTGTGGCAAAGTACCCTGGCTTAGCGAATGTCCTGAAGCAGGCCAGGAAGTTCTGTGGGCATTTGAGGCGGTCTTACACAGCCATGGCACGCTTTGCGGAAATTCAGCGCAAAAACAACATGCCGGTGAGACGCCTCATTTGCGATAGCCCGACTCGCTGGAACTCGACCCTGCTCATGTTCTCCCGCCTGCTAGAACAGAAGAAAGCCGTGACCCACTACCTCTACAACTACAGTAGAATGAAACAGTCTGGGAAGATGGGGATGTTCTGGCCCGACAACTGGACACTGATGGAAAATGCATGCAGGCTCATGCGGCCGTTTGAGGAGGTGACCAACCTGGTGAGCCGCAGTGAGGGCACCATCAGCGACTTAATTCCCTACGCTTACTTCTTGGAGCGTGCTGTGCGTAGAGTGGCGGATGAAGCTGTGAATGAGCGTGACCAGGAACCGTTACGGCAGGAACAGGCATGGGACCAATTTTTTATCAGACCCAGCTGTTTCCTCAACACCTGCGGCAGCACAGAGGGGGGAGGAGGAGGAAGAAGAGAAGTCGTGTGCAGAAGACGAGTCAGACTCAGAGGATGATGAGCAAGGTGTTTCTTTGGGGGAGGAGGAGGAGGAGGGGACAGCGGCAGGAGAACAACCTCAGCAGGCATCGCAAGGGGCTTGTGCTGCTCAACCTTCCCGTGGTATTGTTCGCGGCTGGGGGGAGGAGGTTGACTTACCTGACGTCACTGAGGAAGAGCAAGAGGAGATGGAGGGTACTGGATCCGACTTTGTGCAGATGTCGTCTTTTATGCTGTCCTGCCTGTTGAGGGACCCCCGTATAAAAAACCTCAAGGGGAATGAGCTGTACTGGGTGGCCACACTACTAGACCCTCGGTACAGGCACAAAGTGGCGGACCTGTTACCAACTCACCGGAAGGTGGAAAGGATGCAGCACATGCAGAACCAGCTGTCAACTATGCTTTACAATGCCTTTAAGGGTGATGTGACGGCACAACGCCAGCAAGGTACCACTGCCACTAATCCTCCTCCCGTGTCCACGCAGTCAAAGACAGGACGCTCCAGCGATCTCATGGTGATGTCGGACATGCGGACGTTCTTTAGTCCAACGCCTCGCCGTAGCCCTTCCGGATCCACCCTCCACCAACGCCTGGAACGGCAGGTAGCCGACTACCTGGCCTTAAGTGTGGATGTAGACACTGCTGTGAACAGCGATGAGGAACCCTTGAACTACTGGGTGCGCAGGCTTGACCTGTGGCCAGAGCTGTCCCAATTTGCCATCCAACTTCTCTCCTGCCCTGCCGCAAGCGTCCTGTCAGAAAGGACCTTCAGCGCAGCTGGAGGCATTGTCACAGAGAAGAGAAGTCGCCTAAGTCACAAAAGTGTTAAGTACCTCACCTTTATCAAAATGAATGAGGCATGGATCCCGGAGGGCTGCTGCCCGCCCCAAGACTAAGTCAGTCCCCGCACACACAGCATCTCTGCCTGCACGCCGTGTGACTGGCTGCCTGGCCTGCCCCAAGAAGACTAAGTCGCTCCCAGTCCCTCCACACAGCATGTCTGCCTGCAGGCCGCTTGACTACCTTCTCCGCCACCACCAACAGGGTCCGGGACTCCAGGCGGATTGCTGAATTTTTTAGGCCGCTGCTAGCAGCGGCCGCTGTAATAATTTTTCTGGTGTGTGTACATGACTGCCTAATTTTTCTGGCTGCACTGCGGGCAGCTGCAACAACAAAAGAAAAGGCATGTACATGCGCCCATTCCCCTTCGTGATCATTACCTTGCCGTGGTGAAGGGGCTTGCGTATCACAATGAAGCAATGACCGGCGCCTAGATGAGTGTCTCGGGGGGCACACCCACGATAATAAGGTCGTTGCCTCATTGTGGTCAGACCAAATTTGATCAGCTGGACAGTCACTGTTCTGTCATTCAGCTACATCAGCCAGGCGACCATATGGGCTGTAAAGCCACCAAAACCTGCACTCTCGCCATGGTGCGCACCAGTCCAGCACGGCCGTCACTACACAAACAGCTGTTTGCGCTGCGTTACACGGTGAGTTTGGTGTGTCAGTGTGAAGCAGTACCTTAATTACACTACCTGATTGATGTATACACATGCAAGATGTTTGAAAGCACTTTAGGCCTGTCATTTAGCATTTAATGTGATTTCTGCCCTTAAAACGCTGCTTTGCGTCAAATCCAGATTTTTCCCCGGGACTTTTGGCATGTATCCCACTCCGCCATGCCCCCCTCCAGGTGTTAGACCCCTTGAAACATCTTTTCCATCACTTTTGTGGCCAGCATAATTATTTTTTTTTTCAAAGTTCGCATCCCCATTGAAGTCTATTGCGGTTCGCGAACTTTAACGCGAACCGAACCTTCCGCGGAAGTTCGCGAACCAGGTTCGCGAACCTAAAATCGGAGGTTCGGCCCAACTCTATTGTGGTACAGAGGAAGAACTCTAGTCCGGAAATGCCAGGCTAAACAGGTCGCTTTTAGGTCTGGATTTGAATAACTCCAAGGAAGGGGCTGTCTTTACTGGGTGTGGTAGGGAGTTCCAAAGAGTAGGGGTAGCATGACAGAAAGCTCTGTCTCCAAAGGTTTTGAGGTGCTGCTGATCTGAGATTGTGAAAGGTGTGGTGCAGCTTCAGCAAATCCTTCATGTATCCAGGGCCCAAATTGTGTAGGGATTTGAATGTCAACAGCCCAATCTTGAAGAGTTTTCTCCATTTTACAGTTAGCCAGTGCAGTGAGTGAAGAATCATTGTAATGTGTTTGTTAGCAATCTGGCAGCAGCGTTGTGTACTAATTGCAGGCGGTACAGGTCCTTGTTTGGGAGGCCTGCATAGAGGGCATTGCAGTAGTGCAGCCATGATAGTGATGAAGGCGTGAACTAGGGTTAAAAAAATCCTCTGGGGGATTGAGATGTGTAATTTTTGCAGTGTTCTTCCAATGAAAGTAGGAAGATTTGACTACAGCCGAGATTTGGTTTCTGAAGCTCAATTCCCCATCGATTTACACACCAAGGCTGCGCACAAGGTCGGAGCTGTTTATGTCTGAATTCCCAATCCGGATTGGTGTTGATTTAGAATAGAGCTGTTTTGATGCCAAATTCTGGCTTTGGACAACAAGGACCTCCGTTTTGTCAGCATTCAGTTTCAACCAGTTGTCATTTACCCACGGCAGAACCACTGGAGGACTGAGCCACTGATGCCACAGTACTCCTGCAGTCTGTGTATGTGTGTAAAGGGCAAAGGGAGCTGAACTGCTCATAGGATTGCAATGATAATAATCTCTTAGCACATATTTAAAATTCCATGTGAAACTTGAGTCATTTGATCATTACCTGCTAATTCCCTAAAAGCTAACTCTAGTAACTTTACTAGAAATATTTTATCTTCCTCCTTGTCTTGTGTGATAGATGTCAGCAAGGAAGCACTGTAGCAATGTCAGCAATGAGCAGGAATTGGTGATACCTCTCAAATGGTATTAAAGGACAACTAAAATGGGGGAATATGTTGGCTGACATATTTATTTCTTAACCTCCCTGGCGGTAAGCCCGAGCTGAGCACGGGCTATGCCGCGCAGGAGGATTTTTCAGGCCCTGCTGGGCCGATTTGCACACTTTTTTTTTTGCAACACGCAGCTAGCACTTTGCTAGCTGCGTGTGCACTCTGATTGCCGCCGCTCCGCGCGGATTAGCCGCCGCCACTCGCCGCGCCACCCCCCCCCCCCGCAGACCCCGTGCGCTGCCTGGCCAATCAGTGGCAGGCAGCGCTGAGGGGTAGATCGGGACTCCCAATGACATCACGTCGTCGGTGACGTCATGCCGCCCGTCGCCATGGCGACGGGGAAAGCCCTCCAGGAAATCCCGTTCTTTGAACGGGATTTCCTGATCGGAGATCGCCGTAGGCGATCGAAGAGGGCGGGGGGATGCCGCTGCACAGCGGCTATCATGTAGCGAGCCCTGGGCTCGCTACATGATTTAAAAAAAAAAAAAAAAAAAAAAAACTACTCTGCTGCCCCCTGGCGGTTTTTAATAGACCGCCAGGGAGGTTAAACAATGCCAGTTAGAATGACCAGGCATCTTGCTGAGCTTTTATGCATCAGTACTGCCTGAATCACATACCTGAAACAAGCATGTGACAAATGCAGTCACACTTCTGATCTGCATGCTTGTTCCAGGTTTATGGCTAAAAGTATTATAGGCAAAGGACCAGCAGGACAGCCAGGCAATCTGCATTGTTTAAAAGAAAATAAAGATGGCAGCCTCCATATGTCTATCAGTTCAGTTGTCCTTTCATGACATTAGTGAGAGGGGTACTTTCCCCTTCTTAGAGGGATAGTTCCTTTTACTTCTAGTTGTGTGGTTGGAGAAAGGTGAGGTGAAATCCCCCCCACAAAAATACATACAGAAGTAAATATCTGACAGATGTTATAACCTTTCCGCACTCTAAATAAAAGCTTATTAAAAAATAATGGCCTGAGTTCTAATTAAATGAGTAGCTTTCACATAACAGTCCCGTGTGAGAGGCTAAGCAGCACTTTACATTGCCTTGCTTATTTTGTCCTGACATCCTAGAGTTAGGCCCAGTGCACACCGAGTGGTTTCAGCAGCGATTCGCCAACTGCTTCCGCTAGTGAAAACGCTTGGCTAAAGTATTTCAATGGGATGGTGCACACCAGTGGATTGAGGTCTTTAGCAAACCGCAAACGTGCCTCCTGCGGCACGTTTGCGGTTTGCAGAAGCGTTTCTGCCTCAATGTAAAGTATAGGAAAAACGCAAACCGCTCTGAAAAACACTAGATCAGAGCGGTTTTCCAGGCGTTTTTGTTACAGAAGCTGTTCAGTAACAGCTTTTACTGTAACAATATTTGCAATCTGCCACACAAAAACGCTCCCAAAAACGCTCGGCATGTTTAGGAAACGTCTCTAAACATATCTAGAATCGCTCTGAAATCTGCTCCAAAAACCGCTAGCGTTTTGAGGATCTGCTAGCGGTTTTGGTGTGCACTGGGCCTTACCCATATCTGCAGCAGCAGGTCATGTGCTCACTCAGAGCTCCAAGTGTCAGACTAAAGACATTCACGCTGATGCCATTCAGCTGCTATATACCTGAGAGCAGAAGCTAAGAGGGGGTGTAACCATGCAAGTGTGAGACCCTGATCTGTAGAGCGCGCTGCAACTGAGTTAAAAGACAGGAATAACCTCCAGTGATCCACAATGATGAACCCAACTAGAATACCCTCCAACTCCATAGATAGCAATAAAATGTAGAGATGGCCTGAACGGTTCACCCGGCGGGTAGTTCATGCGGATATCAGCTACTTGCGCCCGCGGCGGGTAGCGAATACATAGAGCGTTCAACCCAACTCCTATACCTCGTCATTGGGTTAAACTTTGACCCTCTACATCACAGTCAACAGAAACATGGCAGCCAATTAGGCTGCACTCACCCACGGACCCCCCCCCCCCCATAAAAACGCAGCAGTGTCGGCCATGTTCTCAGCCTGCTGATGCTGTAGTGAGAGGAAGGGAGAGACATTTGGAGCTAGGGAAAGCATTAGTTAGGCTGTTGTTAGCTTGCTCCTCGCTGAATTTTGTTGCTGAAAGCACCCCAAACCAGCTCTTTTGAGAGCTAATGTTCCTTTGATGTGTTTTTGTTTGTGTCACCACAGACAAGCATAGATACAGCACTGTCACAGCTGGGTCTAGTTGCTGTACTGTGCCAGGCCCAGCACACTCTGTATTACCATTGCATAGCTTTCCACTGTATTTGTGATTTAACTTACTAACTTACTACATAACTGTCTTTGTGGGTGACACTGCATAGATACAGCCCAAAGACAGTTGCCAGCCAGGCCAGCTGAGATTTGTAGTCCCACCACTGGCAGCACACTGTATTACCATACCATTGTATATCTTTCCACTGTATTTGTGATTTAACTTACTAAAGCATAGCTGTCATTGTGGGTGACACTGCATATAGATACAGCCCACAGACAGTTGTTGGTGGGCACACCCAAGATAATAAGGTAGTTGCTTCATTGTGGACAGACCAAATTCGATAAGCTGGACAGTCATTGTTTATCTGTCATTGAGCTACCTCAGGCCGACCATATGGGCTGGAAAACTACCATCGCCTGCACTCTCGCCATCATGTCACCAGCACGGCCATCACTACCCAAACAGCTGTTTGCGGTGCGTTACACAGTGAGTTTGGTCTGTCAGTGTGAAGCAGTACACTACCTACACTACCTGATCCATGTCTACACACACAAGATGTTTTCAAGTACTTTAGGCCTCCAATTTAGGAATGCAATGTGATTTCTGCCCTTTAGGGATTATAACCCTGCTCTGAGTCAAATCCGCAATTTTCCCAGGGACTTTTGACCTGTATCCCACTCTGCCATGCCCCCCTCCAGGTGTTAGACCCCTTGAAACCACTTATCCATCACTTTTGTGGCCAGAAACAGTGTTTGTAGTTTTTAAAGTTCGCCTGCCCATTGAAGTTTATTGCGGTTCGCCGGTTCGTGGACTTTTGCGGAAGTTTACGTCCGCGAAAACCCAAAATCTGAGGTTCAAGCCATCTCTAATAAAATGGTAAGAAAAGGAAAAATTATATCATAATACTTTTAAAGTATATACATTATATGGTAAAATCTGTGCAAACATTCAAACTCATCACTCATTTGCATTTTTGGAACATTTAATTTTAATTTGTGGAACATTTAATGTGGAGAAGGTCCCCTCGTTTCAACTGCTGAGGACTCTCCACTGTCTTCCATTCAGACTCAAGAGTATCACTGCAGCCAGACACTTATATTGGAGAATGAAGCCTAACATAAAGTTGGCATTTATTTATGTTGAGAGGTATTCAGAAGAGAGAAAGTCTGGGGCTGGTCATATACTAAACTTAAAGTGGACCCAAACTCTTGCACAGCACATGATGAAAAGTCTTATTCCACGTAGAGTTGCTAGACAAAACCCATTGCTGTGTCCTTCTTTGTTTGTATAGCCCAATCAGTAGCTGTAAAAGACTACAGAGAAGTTCTGCCTGGAGCACTGCAGCTCCCTAGTATTAAGTAAGCACTGAGGATTAATCCTTCCTGTGTTCCCTGAAATGTAAATCCAGGTTAAAACTTCAGGGTGTTTAGAACTTCCAAAAATTGTAATGTTTTTTTTTCCATTAAAGGATACCCGAGCTTAAATAAAACACTGTTCTTTTGCTTACCTCTGGCTTCTTCTAGCCCCCATATGCTTACATGTTACTCTTGCTGCCCTCTGCTTCTCCTCATCAGCTGTTTGGCTTACTAGAACAGCCAAGTCTCACAGTACTGTGCATATGCTGGACCGATAAAACACATCCTCTCCCATTGCCGGGAGTATTCTGCGCATGTACGACTATGAGGCTTGCCATAGCGTGCTTGCGCATAGCACTCCCAGCCATGGGAACGCAATCAAGGATGTACGTATGCACAGTACTGCGCGATTTGAATGATCTAGCTGGCAGAACAGCTGAGGAAGGAGGAGGACCGGGAGGGCAGCAAGGCACATACAAGCATACCAGGCTGGAAGAAGCCCCAGGGAAATAAAATAGCAGTCTTTTATTTAAGCTCGGGTATCCCTTAAAGGTTATCATGTGATCGCTAAGCTATTATGGGAGAAAAGCGCTTAACAAATGCTATTGTATTAGAGCAGAGAGGAAATTCTGATTTTAGATCCACTTTAATAAACCATTTGCTTATGCAACTTAATTGATCTGTATTTTGCATGTACTAAATGTAAGCATGCTGAATCTGCACATGACCCCATAAAAAAACTTTTTTTTATAACAGCTATCATTGTGATTCATAAAGTAAAAAAAAATAATAGCTATGTTTTAGTGATTTGTTCCATCCCAGGATTGCCACACAGGTGCTTGGATGAGATAAGTTTGCACAATATCAATGACAGGTACTATGTTGTAACATATTTATAACATGTTTGTAACATGTCACACCAGATGTTGTGTAACATCCTGTACCATGAATTTGTTATTGTGTTCTCGATACTAATGTTTCCCTCACCTTATTACCAGTTGCAGGACAGCATGACTCAGCTAACTCAACTTCCTAATACCAGGATCTTCATTCATATTTTTTTAAATTCCCCAAACAGGCAACAGTGAATAAAAACCACTACAAGGGAAAACTATTCTGTGTGTGAACCGTGCGAAAGGGGCTAAAGCCTGTCTTTGTTTTTCGTTGCTGTCCATGTCCCCCAATTCAAGTGTGAGCACAGAGTGTTATCTTATTAATCGAGACTGACATACACTGAATCAGGTTATTTTACTGGATGTATAAAATAAAACAACTATGCCAATATTCATTACACTACTGCTACACTTGGATTATACATCTCACTTCTTCTGCACATGCATTATACAACTCCTACAACTGCACCCTTTCCCCCATCCCCCTCCCTTAACACACACACACACACACACACACACACACACACACACACACACACACACACACACACACACACACACACACACACACACACACACACACACACACACACACACACACACACACACACACACACACACACATCCCTACCACTCCTGGTGCCCCATATGCATTGCATATATCTCTACTCCTTCTCCTGTAGCATACACCCCTAGGCCCCACCCACAATATACATCTCTGGCTGTACCCAAGCAAAACATCTCACCTTAAAGGGGCACTATGGTGAAAAATTGTAAAAATTTTAAATATGTGCAACCATATAAAAATAAGAAGTACATTTTTTTCAGAGTAAAATGAGCCATAAATTACTTTTCTCCTATGTTGCTGTCACTTACAGTAGGTAGTAGAAATCTGACAGAAGTGACAGGTTTTGGACTAGTCCATCTCTTCATAGGTGATTCTTAGCAAGGCCTTTATTCTTTATAAAGATTCCCTAAAAAGGATTTAATAAATGATGCTGGCCAGCTTCCCTGCTCACTACACAGTTTTTTGGCAGTTGGACAGAGCAACTGCCATTCACTAAGTGCTTTTGAAAATAAATAAATCCCTGAGAATCCCCTATGAAGAGATGGACTAGTCCAAAACCTGTCGCTTCTGTCAGATTTCTACTACCTCCTGTAAGTGACAGCAACATAGGAGAAAAGTAATTTATGACTCATTTTACTCTGGAAAAAAATGTACTTGTTATTTGTTTATGCTTGCACAAATTTTACATGTTACAATTTTTCACCATAGTGCCCCTTTAACACTTTATGCCACCCAAACCCTCTAGGCATACACAGCTCACCAGTCTACACATTCCCACGTTCTTGGTTCATTCCAGAACCTCCACAGTTGGTTCCGTCCTCCCCCTCTTCCCCATAATGAGTGTTTAAAAATGCCAAATACAGGAAGCTAAGTCAGGGGGCAGGAGATCTGCTGGATGATACCATCATCCTGATTTGTCCTTCTTGTCAGCCAATCAGGGGTTGTGCCACTCCAGGTTCACAGCCAAAATGGAGGCCATTGAACATTGAAGAATGCCTAATGCCCACTGTGTGATTTGAAATTGTGTTTGTCAATACTCAGTGGGTAGAGTGTAGAAGAGACAGTAAGGGTTGCCTGAATGGAACACTAGCTGATGGCCCTTCAGACACCATAGCATCTGCAAGTCTTCACTGATCTTTTACATCCTGGGCAGCTTAAAAGTAACATTAAATGTAGCAGGTCAGAAAAAGACAGGATATTGTGTACCACGTGAAGTGTAGCCACTGACATTTCCAAACATCCTGATAACCACATACCCCATATATGGTCTGTCTTTCTCTTCACATACCCTTCTCTTATCTATCCCATCTGCCAGGTGATCTCTTTTGCTCCAAGTAATATCTTCAGGATCCTTTCCTACCCAGACACCCCATCTATCCTTCCCACCATGTTATCAACTCTCCTGCTTCTCACCTACCCACATGTTACGTATCTCAAACCTCACTACCTACACTTCACTTATCCCCCTACCCCCATTTGACCACTCTTGACCCTCACCCACTCACCTGTCATTCATGCTTCCACATCCCTTGTCTCTCTTTTCAAGCCCCTTTGTCTCTCTTTTCCAGCCACTCTTCCCCATGCAATTATCTTGCCAAACGTTTATGCCATTTGTTCTCACCCAACTACCCCACAATTGATCTAACCACACCTCACCTAGCTGCCCAACATCTATCCTTCTAGCTCCCCGGCATCTCTTTTGACAGTGACTCCGACCAAAGTGCTTCCACATTCTTTGCCAATTCTCGTATGTTCCAATCCTCAGTGAGTGTCAACCCTACCTGTCCCCAGTGTCTGATCTGTGCTGTGCCCAATGGGGACATACTTTTTTCAATTCCAGTATTAATTTCCTGGATCACTTAAAATGAATATTTGCCCTTTGTCTTATGCTATACCTAGAAGGTGCCACCTGGTGGAGGGTCTCTCTCATGATGCACTTATATGCTTTTAATCAGTTCTTTACTAGAATACACTACCATTGAATGTGTTTTAAAATATTTGTACACAGGGCCGGCCCTAGACTATTTGCCGCCTGAGGCAAAAAAAAAATTTCCGCCGCCCCCCCCCCCCCGGTGGGGGGCGCGCTCTGGGGGGCCGCCGAGCTGGAGGGGTAGCTGGCAGGACGGGGGTATTGGGCCTAGCGGCGCCCCCCCTCACTCGCCTGGGTCCCCCGAACTGCGCTACCCTCCAGCCTTAAATACAAGCAGCCGCTATGTGTAAGAGGCACGGGCGGGTAGGACTCACCTCTTCCTCGTTCCAAGCGTGCGCTCCACTGAAGTCACTTCCTGCAGCGTTGCAGGAAGTGACGTCAGTGGAGCGCACGCTTGGAACGAGGAAGAGGTGAGTCCTACCCGCCCGTGCCTCTTACACATAGCGGCTGCTTGTATTTAAGGCTGGAGGGGAGCGGAGCACGGGGGACCCAGGCGAGGGAGGGGGGGGGTCCGACCCCCCTCCCCGCCGCTAGGCCCAATACCCCCGTCCTGCCAGCTACCCCTCCAGCTCGGCGGCCGGCTCTCCGCACCCACTGACGGGCGGGTGCCGCCCTTGGAATTTTGCCGCCTGAGGCAAAAGTTTCACCCCGCCTCATGAGCGGGCCGGCCCTGTTTGTACATGTTTTATTGCACAGATATTAACGGAATTTGATTTTAGTAAGGAGGTCACCTGCAAGGAACTGTTATGGCAGGCACTTTATATTTCCAAAGACTACATCCTTTGTAATAAAACCCTAACTGTCCCTGCGTCATCCTCCTGTCCCTGCGTCATCCTCCTGTCCCTGCGTCATCCTCCTGTCCCTGCGTCATCCTCCTGTCCCTGCGTTATCCTCCTGTCCCTGCGTCATCCTCCTGTCCCTGCGTCATCCTCCTGTCCCTGCGTCATCCTCCTGTCCCTGCGTCATCCTCCTGTCCCTGCGTCATCCTCCTGTCCCTGCGTCCCCTGTGTTTTGGCTACTGCGCATGTGTAGCCGTTGGGACAGGAAGAGGATGCCGGCTGATGGGTGCGTGCGCTCATGCATCACGGGTGCGCGCTGACATGCAGCAGTGAGAGAGAACTAGAGCCCGTTTTTAAACGTGCTTAGGTCTACTAGTTAAGATATAAAATGTTGCTGATAAATGCATTCAGAATGTGTCATCTGCCTGCTCTGGTATCACACATTTCTATGTCATTTCTGGCAAAACCAGTTTTTCAAGTAGTGGAATATGAAAAAAACAAAACAAATGGCAAAACCTCCATTTATTATTGCACCTTTAAAAAAGTATAAGTCCATTAAAGTATCCAGAAGATGTTTCAGCTAACATATGGCACACTGTACAGCTCCTATTAGGAGGTGCGAGAGGCAGAGTGGTCACCCCCTCCTTGCTTGTACACTGTGCCATATGTAAAGTGATATTTCTGAAGGATTCTTTTATGATTATAATTTTTTTTAAGATGCAACAATAAATGGAGGTTTTAGATGTATGAAGCTCCTGCTCCATCTTCTCTAGTATGGAACTAATTGGTTGTTTTTACTGGATCTAGAGGTTGCACCATTTGAAGTTTCTACAAGTTTTCTGTCACCCTCCTATATCCATTGTAGAATTGAAGTAGTGTGTGCTCTCTCGATTTACAGGTAATAATCTATGTAACAGGCCAAGGTCAAATCAGTAAAGCAGATCATGGATAGTGAGACAAGCTGGGTCGAAAGCAGGTCAATGATTAAGGAACAGGGCAGTTAACGCAAAGCACAAGGTCATGTGTGGTCATCTAAGCTGACAGAGCTATTGGCACAGAGTGCATTGTACTGATCACATGCAGAGTCGTACATATCACTGCACATGCATGTGCACGCTCCCAACCAAGGGCATTAAAACATGGCTAGTGGCAGGGCTGTGGAGTTGGTACAAAAATCATCCGACTCCTCAGTTTATGAAATCACTAACTCCAACTCCAGGTACTCAAAATGGCTCTGATTACTCGACTCCGACTCCTTAGTTTAATACTTACCAGAGCTGTGGATTTGGTATAAAAAAATCTTCTGACTCCGACTCCTCAGTTTATGAAACCACCAACTCCAACTCCACAGCCCTGGCTAGTGGTACATATGTGCAAGGGAAGAAACAGACATCCAGGCAGATTTTTTTAGACAGGTGGGCATAACAGTCAGGTTACAACATGTCTTCCCAGTCTGAGTTTGAGTGTAAAGCTGGCCATACACTAGGCCGATTCCCCGCTGATCGACAGCAGATTCGATCACTGGGATCGAATCTGCTGTCACATCGTTCACGCTACGCGCTAAATTTTGATCTATTTCGTCCCAAAATAGATCGATCCTATCGATCGCACCGTGCGGGAAATTACCGTCGATCGCCCGCGGGTAGGGAGCGCGTCACTAGCGGCGTTCGAGTGCCCGACGACCGACACAATACAGCTGCAATACATTACCTGCTCCTTCAGCGCGACTCTCCAGGTCTCCGCTGTCTTCTCCACTCTGGTCTGGTCTCCGTATCCGGCAGGCCTAACTTCTTCCTGTCCCGGCAGGAAGTTTAAACAGTAGAGGGCGCTCTACTGTTTAAACTTCCCCCAGACAGGAAGAAGTGAAGCATGCCGGACCCGGAGACCAGACCAGAGAGGAGAAGAAGACAGCGGAGACCTAGGGAGTCGTGCCGGCGGAGCAGGTAATGTATGCAGGGGGGGGGGGGGAACGGCGGCAACACCACCACCACAGGTTGAGAACGGTTTCAGGCTGAAATCGGTTCACAATCTGTTTGTAGTAAGGAAGCCATACGATCCCTCTCTGATCAGATTCGATTAGAGAGGGATTTATCTGTTGGTCGAATCTGATGGCAAATCGACCAGTGTATGGCTACCTTAAAGAACTTACGAGGCCAAATTATAAAAAAAAAAGTGGAAAAAGTGAAGTACCTACATCTCTTTAAAAGACACGGAGGACGCCATCTGTGCCCTCCGTGTCATTCTGCCGGGTCCCCGCCGCTCAATAGACCCCCCCGGCCTGTCACGACCGCAGGGCCCGGGTCGTAGGGCTGAGCTCTCGGATTCCGAATATCGAGTTTGCCATCGGAATTTGGCAGTTCCGAGTAAGCACTCGAAACTCGAAAATTCTGCAATTCCGAGTACCAAATTCGTGTTTACATTGAAGTCAATTGTGCTAAATTCCGTGGTGAATTGTGAAGCCCCCTTACATGCTATCATCACCAAATTTGGCATGTATATTAAGTAGATGAGTAGGAACATGGTAAAAAATTTTTTTGTGAAAAGAGCTTATAGTTTTTGAAATAAACGATTTTAAAGTTTCATAGGAAAAATGATTTTTAAACTGTGTAAAATGACACTGCTGCAGAGCAGGTTACTGCATTCCGAGTTCTGTATACATATTGTATACATTTCATGAAAACAGACATCGTGGGGTCCCCCTCCCAAGCCTCCTTAACCCCTTGTCCCCCATGCAGGCTGGGATAGCCAGAATGCGGAGCCCCGGCCACATGGGGCTTCGCACCCTGAGCTATACCAGCCCGCATGGTCCATGGTATGGGGGGGCTCTGGAGGAGAGGGGCGGCCAACCTCCCCCTCTCCCCTAGAGCCCTTGTCCAATCCATGGACAAGGGGCTCTTCCCCACCTCCGGTGCCCCAGGAGGAGGTGGGGGCCGCCGACGTCCTGGGGGGTTCATGGTGCCATCCGGGGTTCCCCTTTAACAAGCGGACCCCGGAAGCCGCCCCCTCCCCAGGAGAAATGAGTATAGGGGTACACGGTACCCCTTACCCATTTCAGCAGAGTTACAAAAAGAAATAAAAACACAACAACGAAAAAAGTCCTTTATTGTTCTAAATTAACCAGGGATACTTACCTTGCGATAATCTCACGCCAGTAACCTCAGGAGTGGTCCCACGCCAGTATCCTCTTAGGACATCTCACCACCCTCCCACACTGACTAACTCCCACCACGGAATGGTCACAGTCAGCCTCTGCATCTGTATAGCAGAGGCTGAGAACACGAAAATTTTGCCTTTAAAACAAGAAATTTCGGCAAACAGTGATGCAATCAAAATGGCCACTGGGAAATCCCCGATCGCTGGAGGCCACACTAGAGTGGCGAAACCAGTGATTTTTCACATAGATGGTGGGTCCAGGTGACCAGAGCAGGAGGTGCCCTAATCCCCTGGACCCACCCATTCATGTGAAATAACGCGTATTCTGACACTCTGAGGTGGCCTCCGGGGAGCGGGGATTCCCCAGCAGCCATTTTGTTTATGACACTGTTTGCCGAAAATTCTTGTTTTAGCAAACAATTTTCGTGTTTCTAGTTTGCAATACAGATTGCAGAGGCTGTCTACAGCCATTCATCCCCAGGAGTTCTGCAGGATCGGCAGGTGCGCGCGACCTCCTAAGAGAATAGAGGGGGGCACAGCGCAGGAAGGTGGGAAAGTGGGCACAGAGTGGCGGGGAGGGGGGAAGCCTCCCCTCCCTCACCTAGGGCCCCCCTTGCGCACTCCCCCCCACCTCCAGAATTTCAGCCAGCCAGCGGAACGGCTTACCGAGAGCGATAGCTCTGTGTGCCGCTGGTCTGGTATTCTGCACTGACACTGTCCAATCACGCTCTCGCAGTACTTCCTGTGAGAGCGTAATTGGACAATGCAATGCAGGAGACCAGACCAGCAGCGGCACACAGAGCTCTTCTCTCGGTAAGTGATTCCCGCTCGCTGCCACTGCTGGCTGCAATTTTGGAGGGGGAGCACGGAAGGTTGACCCTAGGTGAGGGAGGGGGGAAGGCTTCCACTCCTCCCCACCACTCTGTGCCCACTGCCCCCCCTTCCAGCATGGGGGCCCCCACTAACTGGTGACCTGCCTACCTAAACTGGGGACACAACTATAGACCTGGGTATATCTATACTGGGGACACCTATATACCTGCCTACCTAAACTTGGAAACTTGGCAGCGAGCGGGAATCACTTACCGAGAGAAGAGCTCTGTGTGCCGCTGCTGGTCTGGTCTCCTGCATTGCATTGTCCAATTACGCTCTCACAGGAAGTACTGCGAGAGCGTGATTGGACAGTGTCAGTGCAGAATACCAGACCAGCGGCACACAGAGCTATCGCTCTCGGTAAGCTGTTCCGCTGGCTGGCTGGAATTCTGGAGATGGGGGGAGTGCGCAAGGGGGGGCCCTAGGTGAGGGAGGGGAGGCTTCCCCCCCTCCCCGCCGCTCTGTGCCCACTTTCCCACCTTCCTGCGCTGTGCCCCCCTCTATCCTCTTAGGAGATCCCGCGCACCTGCCGATCCTGCAGAACTCCTGGGGATGAATGGCTGTAGACAGCCTCTGCAATCTGTATTGCATAAGCTAGAAACACGAAAATTGTTTGCTAAAACAAGAATTTTCGGCAAACAGTGTCATAAACAAAATGGCTGCTGGGGAATCCTCGTTCCCCGGAGGCCACCTCAGAGTGTCAGAATACGCGTTATTTCACATGAATGGGTGGGTCCAGGGGATTAGGGCACCTCCTGCTCTGGTCACCTGGACCCACCATCTATGTGAAAAATCACTGGTTTCGCCACTCTAGTGTGGCCTCCAGCGATCGGGGATTTCCCAGTGGCCATTTTGATTGCATCACTGTTTGCCGAAATTTCTTGTTTTAAAGGCAAAATTTTCGTGTTCTCAGCCTCTGCTATACAGATGCAGAGGCTGACTGTGACCATTCAGTGGTGGGAGTTCGTCAGTGTGGGAGGGAGGTGGGATGTCATAAGAGGATACTGGCGTGGGACCACTCCTGAGGTTACTGGCGTGAGATTATTGCAAGGTAAGTATCCCTGGTTAATTTAGAACAATAAAGGACTTTTTTCGTTGTCGTGTTTTTATTTCTTTTTTTAACTCTGCTGAAATGGGTAAGGGGTACCGTGTACCCCTATACTCATTTCTCCTGGGGAGGGGGCGGCTTCTGGGGTCCGCTTGTTAAAGGGGAACCCGGGATGGCACCATGAACCCCCCAGGACGTCGGCGGCCCCCACCTCCTCCTGGGCCACCGGAGGTGGGGAAGAGCCCCTTGTCCATGGATTGGACAAGGGCTCTGGGGGAGAGGGGGAGGTTGGCCGCCCCTCTCCTCCAGAGCCCCCCCATACCATGGACCATGCGGGCTGATATAGCTCAGGGTGCGAAGCCCCACGTGGCCGGGACTCCGCATTCTGGCTATCCCAGCCTGCATGGGGGACAAGGGGTTAAGGAGGCTTGGGAGGGGGGACCCCACGCTGTCTGTTTTCATGAAATGTATACAATATGTATACAGAACTCGGAATGCAGTAACCTGCTCTGCAGCAGTGTCATTTTACACAGTTTAAAAAACATTTTTCTTATGAAACTTTGAAATCGATTTACTCAAAAACTATAAGCTCTTTTCACAAATTTTTTTTTTACCATGTTCCTACTCATCTGCTTAACATACATGCCAAATTTGGTGATGATAGCATGTACGGGGGCTTTACAATTAACCGCAGAAGTTAACACTATTTAATTCAATAGAAATGCACTCGGAACACGAAAATTCGGAACATGAAACTCGGTTTTCGCATGCGGTACACGAAATTTCGACGAAATCGGAATTCAGCTGTTCCGATCAGCCCTACCGGGTCGGGCTCTCCTGCCTCTGCCGATATGGCCGCCGGAGCTGGCCGCGGCTGCGCAGTCCGCACCTGCCGCGTGTGCGGCTGCGCAGCTCTAGGGCCAACCCCCGATCCATGGTACTGTAGCGTGGATCGGGGGGTTGGCCCTAGAGCTGCGCAGCCGCACACGCGGCAGGTGCGAACTGCGCAGCCGCGGCCAGCTCCGGCGGCTATATTGGCAGAGGCAGCAGAGCCCGACCCAGGCCCTGCGGTCGTGACAGGCCGGGGGGTCTATTGAGCGGCGAGGACCCGGCGGAATGACACGGAGGGCGCGGATGGCGTCCTCCGTGTCTTTTAAAGAGATGCAGGTACTTCACTTTTTTAACTTTTTTTTTTTTAATAATTTGGCCTCGTAAGTCCTTTAAGTGTGCTTAACTATGAGAAAGCTTAATGATGTGTTCATCCTCTATTTCTTGTACTTTCTAGAACAAGCTAGGCTTCCACCTCCAGAAAATGTTTCTATGAGTTCCATGAACCTGATTCATATCCTGCATTGGAATCCAGTACCAGAACACTGGGGAAATGTTAACTACTCTGTTCAGATACAAAGGTAAAGATTTATATTTTACTGGCAGAATGATAATCTTCAAAGCAAGCCTGAAGTGCAATTAAACTTGCAGAACTAATCCTTTATTTCCTTGCATCCCATATTCTTATCTTGACTTAAAGGTCAACCGAGGTGACATGATGAGACAGACATATGTATGCACAGTGCCAAGCACACAAATAACTAGGCTGTGTTCCTTTTTTCTTTCTCTGCCTGAAAGAGTTAAACATCAGGTATGCAAGTGACAGTTTCTTTCCGGGTCGGGACCAGGTCAGACTATATAATAACCCTCACTGATAAGTAATTACAGCCATAAAATACTTTCCTGTCAGTAAATGGCTTCCTGGAGCAGGAAAGAGAAAAAAGAGTCATTAATTCATAGATTTGAGCTCTGGCATACTTCAAAGAAGGTGTCATTGAGCAGAGACAATGAAACAGTAAAAACTTAAAAAACAGATTTAAATATAAAATAAAACTGTGGGATATCTATAAAAGTCATTTTTAGGAGAAGGAGGATAGATACCATTGTTTTTCTCATCAGTTTATTTTCACCTCGGATGTAGGGATGAAAATCTAGGTTTGAAGTTTAAACCAGACTTAGCCTCACATTGGCATGAGTGCTGTATATTCAGCTCTCACACAGAGAAGTAGTGGCCTATTGAACCTTTTAGTCACTGACTTCAGTCAGAAGAACACCCGATCTGCATGCTTGTCAAGGGGCTGTGTCTGAAAGTATTAGAGACAGAGGAACAGCAGGAAAGTCAGGCAACTGGCATTATTTTAACGGAAAAATACATATCCTTTTCAGTTTAGGTTCCCTTTAAATGCAAATTTTAAATAATGCACATTGCCTAATACTTTAAGCCATAGATCCCGAAACAAGCATATGCAGATCAGATGTCTATGACAAATCTGACTGGATTAGCTGCTTGTTTCAAGTGTGTGATTTAGGGCTGGTGCACACCAGAGCGGTTCTGGAGCGTTTTTAAAAACGCTAGCTGTTTGAAAACTGCTTGGGTAATGTATTTCAATGGGCTGGTGCACAGCAGAGCAGTTCGTTTTTTCCACAAACGCAAACTTGGGGGCTGCAGCATTTTTAGATTTTTGAGGCATTTCTGCCTCAATGTTAAAGTATAGGAAAGTGGAAAACCACTCTGAAAAAAGCTAGATCAGAGCGGTTTTCCAGGCGTTTTGTTACAGAAGCTGTTCAGTAACAGCTTTTACTGTAACAATATATGAAATCTGCTACACAAAAACGCTCCAAAAAACACTAGGCATGTTTAGAAAATCTCTCTAAACATGCCTAGAGTCGCTCTGAAAATCTGTTTCACAAACCTCTAGCGTTTTGCGGATCTGCTAGAGGTATTTGGTGTGCACTGGGCCTCTGACCTTACTGACTAGAAAGATCAGCAGCACTGGCAGAAACAACACCTGGTCTCCCAGAGTGCACTGGAGAAAAAGGCTGCATAACTAAATAGCCTACACTACAGAGCAGGGTTACGTATCAATATTTAGGTACAGGAAAAAGTGTCAGACATGAATAGCGACTGAACACCAAAATGGGTGCAGGAAATGTTTCTGATGCTCAAACCAGGACAGTTAACATAAAATTGGGTGTCCTGAATAATGTAGTGCATTCTAACATACAGTATGTCGTTGCAGTGCTTCTTTATTAAAGGTGATGAAAGTAATAATCAAGTTAATCAGGAACAACTTTTTATGAGTTATTTTAAAGGACATCTGAAGTCAAAAAATGTATTTAAGATTTAATGCAAACCTATGTAGAGGGAAGGCTCTGGATACCATAGAGTCGCCCCGTCATTATCGCGCCGTTCCCAGTAAAAGCTATTCAACCTGTTACACTGGACTTGTGCATCTACAGTACGGAATGTGATTATTTTCAGAAGTACTCCGAGTTGCACGAGCAGTAAGGAAAAAAATAGAAGTATTGATAGCTTCCACCGAGACGTCGCGGGAACAATGGGATGGAGAAAAACCAGTAAGGCTTTATGGTATCCAAAGTCTTTCCTCTACACAGGTATGTATAAAAACTGCATTTTATTTTTAGCTTCAGATTTGGTTTGAGTTGTGAGAAGTAACGAGAGTACATGGGGTATGTTTTATCTCGTATTTCTTGCTGACATCAGAGCCATTGATTGCATGTGTTTATTGTAAAATTTGTTTGATTTGTAAATCTACTGTCTCTATTTTTCCAGGGTGTCTGAGCAGAAGTTCCAGGATGGGGCCTGGATGGAGGTAGAGCATTGCCAGTCTGTCTCTGAGTACTACTGTAATGTCACTGATGATGTGATCAATAACACCTTGTTTGCATTTCGCGTTCGGTCAGAGCAGGAGGACAGTGTGTCTGACTGGGAAGAAATGCAGACACTCTTCAATAGAGTAACTTGTGAGTGTGTCTTCTACTAACTAAACTATTTACATTTGTTTTATATTTTTAGGACTGAACTCCAGGCACCATAATAGTCACGTTAGTGTGTAATGTTGCATCATTATTACAGCAAATAAACCCCATCAATAAAAAAAAAAAAAAAACAAGGTGCCAAATTGCAATTTAAGACATTGGGTGATTCTGTACAAAAATACAAGTTGCACTAGAGAGGTGAATGCAGTTGCTGGTGGATGAAGAAAAAACCCCAATCTGCTAAATAGATAAAGGGAACCCAAAGTGCGAGGGATATGGAGGCTGCCATATTTATTTCCTTGTAAACAATACCAGTTGCCTGGCAGACCTGTTGATCTTCTGGCATAAGTCGTGTCTAAGTCAACACTCTGGAACAAGCATATAGCTTATGGCTATTCCAGTAAAACTTGAGTCTGCTGAGTCAGAGTACCTGATCTGCTGTATGCTTGTTCAGGGTCTATGGCTTAAAGTATTAGAGATAAAGGTTCAGGAGAACCATATCCCTCCTACCTTGGGTTCCCTTTAAAATCTTTTTAGCTTTTAACATCTCACTCCAATGGGGAACTACTAGTAGGGTCAAACTTTAAACCTTTATTTAACAATGATATTTCTGCATCACTTAATTCTCTCTAACTTAAAGTAAAGTTAAAGCAAACAACAACAACAAAAAGTTAGATAGTAACCTGTGGAAAGGGAAGGCCCTGGATAGCAATCCGGGTCCCCTCTTTGTCCCCTTGTTCCAGCGCCGTACCCCGTTAAAGTTCAGTGAGCAGCTTGGTTTAATGCCTTTTCACCCCTCATGAAGTAGTTTTCGGAAGCACTTACACCCCTGAGTTTTTACGAAGCCAAGCTAGTCCATACTGCACATTGGTGAGCCCGGGCTCACTCATGCGCAGTACAGCTGTGCAGTCTTCAAAAACATTCAGGCCACGGGTACCACTAAAGGCTGTCTGAGGAGGGACAACGAGGTTTTCAATTGCTATTTTTTTAAGTTAGTAACATCAAGATTCTTTTAACAATTAAGTAGTCCATCCGCTCCCTTCTACTTACTGTAACTACCCCCTTTAGGTGTGTGCAGCAGTTTGCCAGATACATCTCCGATGCTCACCAGCATCATTTACTTGTTTAGTAGAAGCATGTGATCAGTCTGTGGGCTGTTGATTGTCGACTGAAGTTCTCTGCCACACACATAAATTACCCTAATGTATAGAAAGCCCTGGAAAAAGCATCTTTAAATGTGCCCATGTGGCTCCCCATTGCTCCCTTAAAGGGCTAATGGGAATCCGCCCTA